>NW_028126333.1:600000-895975 GCF_965194825.1 Balaenoptera physalus
GTTAGGCTTAGGGTACGGCTTAGGGTACGGGTTCGGGGAGGGCTTCGGGTACGGCGTAGGGTATGGGTTAGGGTTAGGGTTAGGGTTAGTGTTAGGGTTAGGGCTCGGTTTAGGGTATTGGTTAGGATTAGGGTACGTGTTAGTGTTAGGGTAGGGGTTAGGGTTAGGGTACGCGTTAGTGTTAGGGTAGTTATTAAACCTATCCCACTCTCTAGATACCCCTTAGCACGTAAAGGAATATTATTTGGAGGTCCAGCCATGGAGAAGAGTTTAGACACTAGGATAAGATAAGGAACACACCCATTATAAAGAAATCACATTAGGATTCTCTTTTTAAGCTGTTCCTTAAAACACTAGTGCTTAGGAAATCTATTGGAGGCAGAAGCAGTCAAGGGTAGCCTAGGGTTAGGGTTAGGCTTAGGGTACGGCGTAGGGTACGGGTTCGGTGAGAGCTTCGGGTACGGCGTAGGGTATGGGTTAGGGTTAGGGTTAGGGTTAGTGTTAGGGTTAGGGCTCGGTTTAGGGTACGGGTTAGGATTAGGGTACGTGTTAGGGTTAGGGTAGGGGATAGGGTTAGGGTACGCGTTAGGGTTAGGGTAGTTATTAAACCTATCCCAGTCTCTAGATACCTCTTAGCACGTAAAGGAATATTATTTGGAGGTCCAGCCATGGAGAAGAGTTTAGCCACTAGGATAAGATAAGGAACACACCCATTATAAAGAAATCACATTAGGATTCTCTTTTTAAGCTGTTCCTTAAAACACTAGTGCTTAGGAAATCTATTGGAGGCAGAAGCAGTCAAGGGTAGCCTAGGGTTAGGGTTAGGCTTGGTGTTAGGCTTAGGGTACGGCTTAGGGTACGGGTTCGGGGAGGGGTTCGTGTACGGCGTAGGGTATGGGTTAGGGTTAGGGTTAGGGTTAGTGTTACGGTTAGGGCTCCGTTTAGGGTACGTGTTAGGAGTAGGGTACATGTTAGGGTTAGGATAGGGGTTAGGGTTAGGGTAGTTATTAAACCTATCCCACTCTCTAGATACACTTTAGCACGTAAAGGAATATTATTTGGAGGTCCAGCCATGGAGAAGAGTTTAGACACTAGGATAAGATAAGGAACACACCCATTATAAAGAAATCACATTAGGATTCTCTTTTTAAGCTGTTCCTTAAAACACTAGTGCTTAGGAAATCTATTGGAGGCAGAAGCAGTCAAGGGTAGCCTAGGGTTAGGGTTAGGCTTAGGGTACGGCTTAGGGTACGGCTTAGGGTACGGGTTTGGGGAGGGCTTCGGGTACGGCTTAGGGTATGGGTTAGGGTTAGGGTTAGGGTTAGTGTTAGGTTTCGGGCTCGGCTTAGGGTATTGGTTAGGATTAGGGTACGTGTTAGGGTTAGGGTAGGGGTTAGGGTTAGGATACGCGTTAGTGTTAGGGTAGTTATTAAACCTATCCCAATCTCTAGATACCCCTTAGCACGTAAAGGAATATTATTTGGAGGTCCAGCCATGGAGAAGAGTTTAGACACTAGGATAAGATAAGGAACACACCCATTATAAAGAAATCACATTAGGATTCTCTTTTTAAGCTGTTCCTTAAAACACTAGTGCTTAGGAAATCTATTGGAGGCAGAAGCAGTCAAGGGTAGCCTAGGGTTAGGGTTAGGCTTAGGGTTAGGCTTAGGGTACGGCTTAGGGTACGGGTTCGGGGAGGGCTTCTGGTACGGCGTAGGGTATGGGTTAGGGTTAGGGTTAGTGTTAGGGTTAGGGCTCGGTTTAGGGTATTGGTTAGGATTAGGGTACGTGTTAGGGTTAGGGTAGGGGTTAGGGTTAGGGTACGCGTTAGTGTTAGGGTAGTTATTAAACCTATCCCAGTCTCTAGATACCCCTTAGCACGTAAAGGAATATTATTTGGAGGTCCAGCCATGGAGAAGAGTTTAGACACTAGGATAAGATAAGGAACACACCCATTATAAAGAAATCACATTAGGATTCTCTTTTTAAGCTGTTCCTTAAAACACTAGTGCTTAGGAAATCTATTGGAGGCAGAAGCAGTCAAGGGTAGCCTAGGGTTAGGGTTAGGCTTAGGGTACGGCTTAGGGTACGGCTTAGGGTACGGGTTTGGGGAGGGCTTCGGGTACGGCTTAGGGTATGGGTTAGGGTTAGGGTTAGGGTTAGTGTTAGGTTTCGGGCTCGGCTTAGGGTATTGGTTAGGATTAGGGTACGTGTTAGGGTTAGGGTAGGGGTTAGGGTTAGGGTACGCGTTAGTGTTAGGGTAGTTATTAAACCTATCCCAATCTCTAGATACCCCTTAGCACGTAAAGGAATATTATTTGGAGGTCCAGCCATGGAGAAGAGTTTAGACACTAGGATAAGATAAGGAACACACCCATTATAAAGAAATCACATTAGGATTCTCTTTTTAAGCTGTTCCTTAAAACACTAGTGCTTAGGAAATCTATTGGAGGCAGAAGCAGTCAAGGGTAGACTAGGGTTAGGGTTAGGCTTAGGGTACGGCTTAGGGTACGGCTTAGGGTACGGGTTCGGGGAGGGCTTCGGGTACCCCTAGGATATGGGTTAGGGTTAGGGTTAGGGTTAATGTTAGGGTTAGGGCTCGGTTTAGGGTATTGGTTAGGATTAGGGTACGTGTTAGGGTTAGGTTAGGGGTTAGGGTTAGGGTACGCGTTAGTGTTAGGGTAGTTATTAAAGCTATCCCACTCTCTAGATACCCCTTAGCACGTAAAGAAATATTATTTGGAGGTCCAGCCATGGAGAAGAGTTTAGACACTAGGATAAGATAAGGAACACACCCATTATAAAGAAATCACATTAGGATTCTCTTTTTAAGCTGTTCCTTAAAACACTAGTGCTTAGGAAATCTATTGGAGGCAGAAGCAGTCAAGGGTAGCCTAGGGTTAGGGTTAGGCTTAGGGTTAGGCTTAGGGTACGGCTTAGGGTACGGGTTCGGGGAGGGCTTCTGGTACGGCGTAGGGTATGGGTTAGGGTTAGGGTTAGTGTTAGGGTTAGGGCTCGGTTTAGGGTATTGGTTAGGATTAGGGTACGTGTTAGGGTTAGGGTAGGGGTTAGGGTTAGGGTACGCGTTAGTGTTAGGGTAGTTATTAAACCTATCCCAGTCTCTAGATACCCCTTAGCACGTAAAGGAATATTATTTGGAGGTCCAGCCATGGAGAAGAGTTTAGACACTAGGATAAGATAAGGAACACACCCATTATAAAGAAATCACATTAGGATTCTCTTTTTAAGCTGTTCCTTAAAACACTAGTGCTTAGGAAATCTATTGGAGGCAGAAGCAGTCAAGGGTAGCCTAGGGTTAGGGTTAGGCTTAGGGTACGGCTTAGGGTACGGCTTAGGGTACGGGTTTGGGGAGGGCTTCGGGTACGGCTTAGGGTATGGGTTAGGGTTAGGGTTAGGGTTAGTGTTAGGTTTCGGGCTCGGCTTAGGGTATTGGTTAGGATTAGGGTACGTGTTAGGGTTAGGGTAGGGGTTAGGGTTAGGGTACGCGTTAGTGTTAGGGTAGTTATTAAACCTATCCCAATCTCTAGATACCCCTTAGCACGTAAAGGAATATTATTTGGAGGTCCAGCCATGGAGAAGAGTTTAGACACTAGGATAAGATAAGGAACACACACATTATAAAGAAATCACATTAGGATTCTCTTTTTAAGCTGTTCCTTAAAACACTAGTGCTTAGGAAATCTATTGGAGGCAGAAGCAGTCAAGGGTAGCCTAGGGTTAGGGTTAGGCTTAGGGTTAGGCTTAGGGTACGGCTTAGGGTACGGGTTCGGGGAGGGCTTCTGGTACGGCGTAGGGTATGGGTTAGGGTTAGGGTTAGTGTTAGGGTTAGGGCTCGGTTTAGGGTATTGGTTAGGATTAGGGTACGTGTTAGGGTTAGGGTAGGGGTTAGGGTTAGGGTACGCGTTAGTGTTAGGGTAGTTATTAAACCTATCCCAGTCTCTAGATACCCCTTAGCACGTAAAGGAATATTATTTGGAGGTCCAGCCATGGAGAAGAGTTTAGACACTAGGATAAGATAAGGAACACACCCATTATAAAGAAATCACATTAGGATTCTCTTTTTAAGCTGTTCCTTAAAACACTAGTGCTTAGGAAATCTATTGGAGGCAGAAGCAGTCAAGGGTAGCCTAGGGTTAGGGTTAGGCTTAGGGTACGGCTTAGGGTACGGCTTAGGGTACGGGTTTGGGGAGGGCTTCGGGTACGGCTTAGGGTATGGGTTAGGGTTAGGGTTAGGGTTAGTGTTAGGTTTCGGGCTCGGCTTAGGGTATTGGTTAGGATTAGGGTACGTGTTAGGGTTAGGGTAGGGGTTAGGGTTAGGGTACGCGTTAGTGTTAGGGTAGTTATTAAACCTATCCCAATCTCTAGATACCCCTTAGCACGTAAAGGAATATTATTTGGAGGTCCAGCCATGGAGAAGAGTTTAGACACTAGGATAAGATAAGGAACACACCCATTATAAAGAAATCACATTAGGATTCTCTTTTTAAGCTGTTCCTTAAAACACTAGTGCTTAGGAAATCTATTGGAGGCAGAAGCAGTCAAGGGTAGACTAGGGTTAGGGTTAGGCTTAGGGTACGGCTTAGGGTACGGCTTAGGGTACGGGTTCGGGGAGGGCTTCGGGTACGGCATAGGATATGGGTTAGGGTTAGGGTTAGGGTTAATGTTAGGGTTAGGGCTCGGTTTAGGGTATTGGTTAGGATTAGGGTACGTGTTAGGGTTAGGTTAGGGGTTAGGGTTAGGGTACGCGTTAGTGTTAGGGTAGTTATTAAAGCTATCCCACTCTCTAGATACCCCTTAGCACGTAAAGAAATATTATTTGGAGGTCCAGCCATGGAGAAGAGTTTAGACACTAGGATAAAATAAGGAACACACCCATTATAAAGAAATCACATTAGGATTCTCTTTTTAAGCTGTTCCTTAAAACACTAGTGCTTAGGAAATCTATTGGAGGCAGAAGCAGTCAAGGGTAACCAAGGGTTAGGGTTAGGCTTGGGGTTAGGCTTAGGGTACGGCTTAGGGTACGGGTTCGGGTACGGCGTAGGGTATGGGTTAGGGTTAGGGTTAGGGTTAGTGTTAGGGTTAGGGCTCGGTTTAGGGTATTGGTTAGGATTAGGGTACGTGTTAGGGTTAGGGTAGGGGTTAGGGTTAGGGTACGCGTTAGTGTTAGGGTAGTTATTAAACCTATCCCACTCTCTAGATACCCCTTGGCACGTAAAGGAATATTATTTGGAGGTCCAGCCATGGAGAAGAGTTTACACACTAGGATAAGATAAGGACACACACATTATAAAGAAATCACATTAGGATTCTCTTTTTAAGCTGTTCCTTAAAACACTAGTGCTTAGGAAATCTATTGGAGGCAGAAGCATTCAAGAGTAGCCTAGGGTTAGGGTTAGGCTTAGGGTACGGCTTAGGGTACGGCTTAGGGTACGGGTTCGAGGAAGGGTTCGGGAACGACGTAGGGTATGGGTTAGGGTTAGGGTTAGGGTTAGTGTTAGGGTTAGGGCTCGGTTTAGGGTACGGTTTAGGATTAAGTTACATGTTAGGGTTAGGGTAGGGGTTAGGGTTAGGTTACGCGTTAGGTTTAGGGTAGTTATTAAACCTATCCCACTCTCTAGATACCCCTTAGCACGTAAAGGAATATTATTTGGAGCTCCAGCCATGGAGAAGAGTTTAGACACTAGGATAAGATAAGGAACACACCCATAATAAAGAAATCACATTAGGATTCTCTTTTTAAGCTGTTCCTTAAAACACTAGTGCTTAGGAAATCTATTGGAGGCAGAAGCAGTCAAAGGTAGCCTAGGGTTAGGGTTAGGCTTAGGGTATGGCTTAGGGTACGGCTTAGGGTACGGGTTCGGGGAGGCCTTCGGGTACGGCGTAGGGTATGGGTTAGGGTTGGGTTAGGGTTAGTGTTAGGGTTAGGGCTCGGTTTAGGGTATTGGTTAGGATTAGGTTACGTGTTAGGGTTAGGGTAGCGGTTAGGGTTAGGGTACGCTTTAGTGTTAGGGTAGTTATTAAACCTATCCCACTCTCTACATACCCCTTAGCACGTAAAGGAATATTATTTGGAGGTCCAGCCATGGAGAAGAGTTTAGACACTAGGATAAGATAAGGAACACACCCATTATAAAGACATCACATTAGGATTCTCTTTTTAAGCTGTTCCTTAAAACACTAGTGCTTAGGAAATCTATTGGAGGCAGAAGCAGTCAAGGGTAGCCTAGGGTTAGGGTTAGGCTTAGGGTACGGCTTAGGGTACGGCTTAGGGTACGGGTTTGGGGAGGGGTTCGGGAATGGCGTAGGGTTTGGGTTAGGGTTAGTGTTAGGGTTAGTGTTAGGGTTATGGCTCGGTTTAGGGTACGGGTTAGGATTCGGGTAATATTAGGGTTAGGGTAGGGGTAGGGTTAGGGTACGCGTTAGGGTTAGGGTAGCTATTAAACCTATCCCACTCTCTAGATACACCTTATCACGTAAAGGAATATTATTTGGGGGTCCAGCCATGGAGAAGAGTTTAGACACTAGGATAAGATAAGGAACACACCCATTATAAAGAAATCACATTAGGATTCTCTTTTTAAGCTGTTCCTTAAAACACTAGTGCTTAGGAAATCTATTGGAGGCAGAAGCATTCAAGGGTAGCCTAGCGTTAGGGTTAGGCTTAGGGTACGGCTTAGGGTACGGCTTAGGGTACGGGTTCGGGGAGGGCTTCGTGTACGGCGTAGGGTATGGGTTAGGGTTAGGGTTAGGGTTAGTTTTAGGGTTAGGGCTCGGTTTAGGGTATTGGTTAGGATTAGTGTACATGTTAGGGTTACGGTAGGGGTTAGGGTTATGGTACGCGTTAGTGTTAGGGTAGTTATTAAACCTATCCCAGTCTCTAGATTCCCCTTAGCACTTAAAGGAATATTATTTGGAGATCCAGCCATGGAGAAGAGTTTAGACACTAGGATAAGATAAGGAACACACCCATTATAAAGAAATCACATTAGGATTCTCTTTTTAAATTGTTCCTTAAAACA
Source organism: Balaenoptera physalus (assembly GCF_965194825.1). Taxonomy (NCBI): domain Eukaryota; kingdom Metazoa; phylum Chordata; class Mammalia; order Artiodactyla; family Balaenopteridae; genus Balaenoptera; species Balaenoptera physalus. The sequence continues at coordinate 607,041 of NW_028126333.1, forward strand.
CTAGTGCTTAGGAAATCTATTGGAGGCAGAAGCAGTCAAGGGTAGCCTAGGGTTAGGGTTAGGCTTAGGGTACGGCTTAGGGTACGGCTTAGGGTACGGGTTCGGGAAGGGCTTCGGGTACGGCGTAGGGTATGGGTTAGGGTTAGGGTTAGGGTTAGTGTTAGGGTTAGGGCTCGGTTTAGGGTATTGGTTAGGATTAGGGTACGTGTTAGGGTTAGGGTAGGGGTTAGGGTTAGGGTACGCGTTAGTGTTAGGGTAGTTATTAAACCTATCCCACTCTCTAGATACCCCTTAGCACGTAAAGGAATATTATTTGGAGGTCCAGCCATGGAGAAGAGTTTAGACACTAGGATAAGATAAGGAACACACCCATTATAAAGAAATCACATTAGGATTCTCTTTTTAAGCTGTTCCTTAAAACACTAGTGCTTAGGAAATCTATTGGAGGCAGAAGCAGTCAAGGGTAGCCTAGGGTTAGTGTTAGGCTTAGGGTACGGCTTAGGGTACGGCTTAGGGTACGGGTTCGGGAAGGGCTTCGGGTACGGTGTAGGGTATGGGTTAGGGTTAGGGTTAGGGTTAGTGTTAGGGTTAGGGCTCGGTTTAGGGTATTGGTTAGGATTAGGGTACGTGTTAGGGTTAGGGTAGGGGTTAGGGTTAGGGTACGCGTTAGTGTTAGGGTAGTTATTAAACCTATCCCACTCTCTAGATACCCCTTAGCACGTAAAGGAATATTATTTGGAGGTCCAGCCATGGAGAAGAGTTTAGACACGAGGATAAGATAAGGAACACACCCATTATAAAGAAATCACATTAGGATTCTCTTTTTAAGCTGTTCCTTAAAACACTAGTGCTTAGGAAATCTATTGGAGGCAGAAGCAATCAAGGGTAACCAAGGGTTAGGGTTAGGCTTGGGGTTAGGCTTAGGGTACGGCTTAGGGTACACGTTCGGGGAGGGGTTCGGGTACGGCGTAGGGTATGGGTTAGGGTTAGGGTTAGAGTTAGTGTTAGGGTTAGGGCTCGGTTTAGGGTATTGGTTAGGATTAGGGTACGTGTTAGGGTTAGGGTAGGGGTTAGGGTTAGGGTACGCGTTAGTGTTAGGGTAGTTATTAAACCTATCCCAGTCTCTAGATACCCTTTAGCACGTAAAGGAATATTATTTGGAGGTCCAGTCATGGAGAAGAGTTTAGACACTAGGATAAGATAAGGAACACACCCATTATAAAGAAATCACATTAGGATTCTCTTTTTAAGCTGTTCCTTAAACCACTAGTGCTTAGGAAATCTATTGGAGGCAGAAGCAATCAAGGGTAACCAAGGGTTAGGGTTAGGCTTGAGGTTAGGCTTAGGGTACGGCTTAGGGTACGGGTTCGGGGAGGGGTTCGGGTACGGCGTAGGGTATGGGTTAGGGTTAGGGTTAGGGTTAGTGTTAGGGTTAGGGCTCGGTTTAGGGTATTGGTTAGGATTAGGGTACGTGTTAGGGTTAGGGTAGGGGTTAGGGTTAGGGTACGCGTTAGTGTCAAGGTAGTTATTAATCCTATCCCACTCTCTAGATACCCCTTAGCACGTAAAGGAATATTATTTGGAGGTCCAGCCATGGAGAAGAGTTTAGACACTAGGATAAGATAAGGACACACCCATTATAAAGAAATCACATTAGGATTCTCTTTTTAAGCTGTTCCTTAAAATACTAGTGCTTAGGAAATCTATTGGAGGCAGAAGCAGTCAAGGGTAACCAAAGGTTAGGGTTAGGCGTGGGGTTAGGCTTAGGGTACGGCTTAGGGTACGGGTTCGGGGAGGGCTTCGGGTACGGCGTAGGGTATGGGTTAGGGTTAGGGTTAGGGTTAGTGTTAGGGTTAGGGCTCGGTTTAGGGTATTGGTTAGGATAAGGGTACGTGTTAGTGTTAGGGTAGGGGTTAGGGTTAGGGTACGCGTTAGTGTTAGGGTAGTTATTAAACCTATCCCACTCTCTAGATACCCCTTAGCACGTAAAGGAATATTATTTGGAGGTCCAGCCATGGAGAAGAGTTTAGACACTAGGATAAGATAAGGAACACACCCATTATAAAGAAATCACATTAGGATTCTCTTTTTAAGCTGTTCCTTAAAAAACTAGTGCTTAGGAAATCTATTGGAGGCAGAAGCAGTCAAGGGTAGCCTAGGGTTAGGGTTAGGCTTAGGGTTAGGCTTAGGGTACGGCGTAGGGTACGGGTTCGGTGAGAGCTTCGGGTACGGCGTAGGGTATGGGTTAGGGTTAGGGTTAGGGTTAGTGTTAGGGTTAGGGCTCGGTTTAGGGTACGGGTTAGGATTAGGGTACGTGTTAGGGTTAGGGTAGGGGATAGGGTTAGGGTACGCGTTAGGGTTAGGGTAGTTATTAAACCTATCCCACTCTCTAGATACCCCTTAGCACGTAAAGGAATATTATTTGGCGGTCCAGCCATGGAGAAGAGTTTAGACACTAGGATAAGATAAGGAACACACCCATTATAAAGAAATCACATTAGGATTCTCTTTTTAAGCTGTTCCTTAAAACACTAGTGCTTAGGAAATCTATTGGAGGAAGAAGCAGTCAAGGGTAGCCTAGGGTTAGGGTTAGGCTTAGGGTACGGCTTAGGGTACGGCTTAGGGTACGGGTTCGGGGAAGGCTTTGGGTACGGGGTAGGGTATGGGTTAGGGTTAGGGTTAGGGTTAGTGTTAGGGTTAGGGCTCGGTTTAGGGTACGGGATAGGTTTAGGGTACATGTTAGGGTTAGGGTAGGGGTTAGGGTTAGGGTACACGTTAGGGTTAGGGTAGTTATTAAACCTATCCCACTCTCTAGATACACCTTAGCACGTAAAGGAATATTATTTGGGGGTCCAGCCATGGAGAAGAGTTTAGACACTAGGATAAGATAAGGAACAGACCCATTATAAAGAAATCACATTAGGATTCTGTTTTTAAGCTGTTCCTTAAAACACTAGTGCTTAGGAAATCTATTGGAGGCAGAAGCAGTCAAGGGTAGCCTAGGGTTAGGGTTAGGCTTAGGGTACGGCTTAGGGTACGGCTTAGGGTACGGGTTTGGGGAGGGCTTCGGGTACGGCTTAGGGTATGGGTTAGGGTTAGGGTTAGGGTTAGTGTTAGGGTTAGGGCTCGGCTTAGGGTATTGGTTAGGATTAGGGTACGTGTTAGGGTTAGGGTAGGGGTTAGGGTTAGGGTACGCGTTAGTGTTAGCGTATTTATTAAACCTATCCCAATCTCTAGATACCCCTTAGCACGTAAAGGAATATTATTTGGAGGTCCAGCCATGGAGAAGAGTTTAGACACTAGGATAAGATAAGGAACACACCCATTATAAAGAAATCACATTAGGATTCTCTTTTTAAGCTGTTCCTTAAAACACTAGTGCTTAGAAAATCTATTGGAGGCAGAAGCAGTCAAGGGTAGCCTAGGGTTAGGGTTAGGCTTAGGGTACGGCTTAGGGTACGGCTTAGGGTACCGGTTCGGGGAGGGCTTCGGGTACGGCGTAGGGTATGGGTTAGGGTTAGGGTTAGGGTTAGTGTTAGGGTTAGGGCTCGGTTTAGGGTATTGGTTAGGATTAGGGTACGTGTTAGGGTTAGGGTAGGGGTTAGGGTTAGGGTACGCGTTAGTGTTAGGGTAGTTATTAAACCTATCCCAGTCTCCAGATACCCCTTAGCACGTAAAGGAATATTATTTGGAGGTCCAGCCATGGAGAAGAGTTTAGACACTAGGATAAGATAAGGAACACACCCATTATAAAGAAATCACATTAGGATTCTCTTTTTAAGCTGTTCCTTAAAACACTAGTGCTTAGGAAATCTATTGGAGGCAGAAGCAGTCAAGGGTAGCCTAGGGTTAGGGTTAGGCTTAGGGTACGGCTTAGGGTACGGCTTAGGGTACGGGTTTGGGGAGGGCTTCGTGTACGGCTTAGGGTATGGGTTAGGGTTAGGGTTAGGGTTAGTGTTAGGGTTAGGGGTCGGCTTAGGGTATTGGTTAGGATTAGGGTACGTGTTAGGGTTAGGGTAGGGGTTAGGGTTAGGATACGCGTTAGTGTTAGGGTAGTTATTAAACCTATCCCAATCTCTAGATACCCCTTAGCACGTAAAGGAATATTATTTGGAGGTCCAGCCATGGAGAAGAGTTTAGACACTAGGATAAGATAAGGAACACACCCATTATAAAGAAATCACATTAGGATTCTCTTTTTAAGCTGTTCCTTAAGACACTAGTGCTTAGGAAATCTATTGGAGCCAGAAGCAGTCAAGGGTAGCCTAGGGTTAGGGTTAAGCTTAGGGTACGGCTTAGGGTACGGCTTAGGGTACGGGTTCGGGGATGGCTTCGGGTACGGCGTAGGGTATGGGTTAGGGTTAGGGTTAGGGTTAGTGTTAGGGTTAGGGCTCGGTTTAGGGTATTGGTTAGGATTAGGGTACGTGTTAGGGTTAGGGTAGGGGTTAGGGTTAGGGTACGCGTTAGTGTTAGGGTAGTTATTAAAGCTATCCCACTCTCTAGATATCCCTTAGCACGTAAAGGAATATTATTTGGTGGTCCAGCCATGGAGAAGAATTTAGACACTAGGATAAGATAAGGAACACACCCATTATAAACAAATCACATTAGGATTCTCTTTTTAAGCTGTTCCTTAAAACACTAGTGCTTAGGAAATCTATTGGAGGCAGAAGCATTCAAGGGTAGCCTAGGTTTAGGGTTAGGATTAGGGTTAGGCTTAGGGTACGGCTTAGGGTACGGGTTCGGGGAGGGCTTCTCGTACGGCGTAGGGTATGGGTTAGGGTTAGGGTTAGGGTTAGTGTTAGGGTTAGGGCTCGGTTTAGGGTATTGGTTAGGATTAGGGTACGTGTTAGCGATAGGGTAGGGTTTAGGGTTAGGGTACGCGTTAGTGTTAGGGTAGTTATTAAACCTAACCCACTCTCTAGATACCCTTTAGCACGTAAAGGAATATTATTTGAAGGTCCAGCCATGGAGAAGAGTTTAGACACTAGGATAAGATAAGGAACACACCCATTATAAAAAAATCACTTTAGGATTCTCTTTTTAAGCTGTTCCTTAAAACACTAGTGCTTAGGAAATCTATTGGAGGCAGAAGCAGTCAAGGGTAGCCTGGGGTTAGGGTTAGGCTTAGGATTAGGCTTAGGGTACGGCTTAGGGTACCGGTTCGGGGAGGGCTTCGGGTACGGCGTAGGGTATGGGTTAGCGTTAGGGTTAGGGTTAGTGTTAGGGTTAGGGCTCGGTTTAGGGTATTGGTTAGGATTAGGGTACGTGTTAGGGTTAGGGTCGGGGTTAGGGTTAGGGTACGCGTTAGTGTTAGGGTAGTTATTAAACCTATCCCAGTCTCTAGATACCCCTTAGCACGTAAAGGAATATTATTTGGAGGTCCAGCCATGGAGAAGAGTTTAGACACTAGGATAAGATAAGGAACACACCCATTATAAAGAAATCACATTAGGATTCTCTTTTTAAGCTGTTCCTTAAAACACTAGTGCTTAGGAAATCTATTGGAGCCAGAAGCAGTCAAGGGTAGCCTAGGGTTAGGGTTAAGCTTAGGGTACGGCTTAGGGTACGGCTTAGGGTACGGGTTCGGGGATGGCTTCGGGTACGGCGTAGGGTATGGGTTAGGGTTAGGGTTAGGGTTAGTGTTAGGGTTAGGGCTCGGTTTAGGGTATTGGTTAGGATTAGGGTACGTGTTAGGGTTAGGGTAGGGGTTAGGGTTAGGGTACGCGTTAGTGTTAGGGTAGTTATTAAAGCTATCCCACTCTCTAGATATCCCTTAGCACGTAAAGGAATATTATTTGGTGGTCCAGCCATGGAGAAGAATTTAGACACTAGGATAAGATAAGGAACACACCCATTATAAACAAATCACATTAGGATTCTCTTTTTAAGCTGTTCCTTAAAACACTAGTGCTTAGGAAATCTATTGGAGGCAGAAGCAGTCAAGGGTAGCCTAGGGTTAGGGTTAGCGTTATTGTACGGCTTAGGGTATGGCTTAGGGTACGGGTTTGGGGAGGGCTTCGGGTATGGCGTAGGGTATGGGTTAGGGTTAGGGTTAGGGTTAGTGTTAGGGTTAGGGCTCGGTTTAGGGTATTGGTTAGGATTAAGGTATGGGTTATGGTTAGGGTAGGGGTTAGGGTTAGGGTACGCGTTAGTGTTAGGGTAGTTATTAAACCTATCCCACTCTCTAGATACCCCTTAGCACATAAAGGAATATTATTTGGAGGTCCAGCCATGGAGAAGAGTTTAGACACTAGGATAAGATAAGGAACACACCCATTATAAAGAAATCACATTAGGATTCTCTTTTTAAGCTGTTCCTTAAAACACTAGTGCTTAGGAAATCTATTGGAGGCAGAAGCATCCAAGGGTAGCCTAGGGTTAGGGTTAGGCTTAGGGTTAGGCTTAGGGTACGGCTTAGGGTACGGATTCGGGGACGGCTTCTGGTACGGCGTAGGGTATGGGTTAGGGTTAGTGTTAGGGTTAGTGTTATGGTTAGGGCTCGGTATAGGGTATTGGTTAGGATTAGGGTACGTGTTAGGGTTAGGGTAGGGTTTAGGGTTAGGGTACGCGTTAGTGTTAGGGTAGTTATTAAACCTAACCCACTCTCTAGATACCCCTTAGCACGTAAAGGAATATTATTTGGAGGTCCAGCCATGGAGAAGAGTTTAGACACTAGGATAAGATAAGGAACACACCCATTATAAAGAAATCACATTAGGATTCTCTTTTTAAGCTGTTCCTTAAAACACTAGTGCTTAGGAAATCTATTGGAGGCAGAAGCAGTCAAGGGTAGCCTAGGCTTAGGGTACGGCTTAGGGTACGGCTTAGGGTACGGGTTCGGGGAGGGCTTCGGGTACGGCGTAGGGTATGGGTTAGGGTTAGGGTTAGGGTTAGTGTTAGGGTTAGGGCTCGGTTTAGGGTATTGGTTAGGATTAGGGTACGTGTTATGGTTAGGGTAGGGGTTAGGGTTAGGTTACGCGTTAGTGTTAGGGTAGTTATTAAAGCTATCCCACTCTCTTGATAACCCTTAGCACCTAAAGGAATATTATTTGGAGGTCCAGCCATGGAGAAGAGTTTAGACACTAGGATAAGATAAGGAACACACCCATTATAAAGAAATCACATTAGGATTCTCTTTTTAAGCTGTTCCTTAAAACACTAGTGCTTAGGAAATCTATTGGAGGCAGAAGTAGTCAAGGGTAGCCTAGGGTTAGGGTAAGGCTTAGGGTTAGGCTTAGGGTACGGCTTAGGGTACGGGTTCGTGGAGGGCTTCTGGTACGGCGTAGGGTATGGGTTAGGGTTAGGGTTAGGGTTAGTGTTAGGGTTAGGGCTCGGTATAGGGTATTGTTTAGGATTAGGGTACGTGTTAGGGTTAGGGTAGGGTTTAGGGTTAGGGTACGCGTTAGTGTTAGGGTAGTTATTAAACCTAACCCACTCTCTAGATACCCCTTAGCACGTAAAGGAATATTATTTGGAGGTCCAGCCATGGAGAAGAGTTTAGACACTAGGATAAGATAAGGAACACACCCATTATAAAGAAATCACATTAGGATTCTCTTTTTAAGCTGTTCCTTAAAACACTAGTGCTTAGAAAATCTATTGCAGGCAGAAGCAGTCAAGGGTAGCCTAGGGTTAGGGTTAGGCTTAGGGTACGGCTTAGGGTACGGCTTAGGGTACCGGTTCGGGGAGGGCTTCGGGTACGGCGTAGGGTATGGGTTAGGGTTAGGGTTAGGGTTAGTGTTAGGGTTAGGGCTCGGTTTAGGGTATTGGTTAGGATTAGGGTACGTGTTAGGGTTAGGGTAGGGGTTAGGGTTAGGGTACGCGTTAGTGTTAGGGTAGTTATTAAACCTATCCCAGTCTCTAGATACCCCTTAGCACGTAAAGGAATATTATTTGGAGGTCCAGCCATGGAGAAGAGTTTAGACACTAGGATAAGATAAGGAACACACCCATTATAAAGAAATCACATTAGGATTCTCTCTTTAAGCTGTTCCTTAAAACACTAGTGCTTAGGAAATCTATTGGAGGCAGAAGCAGTCAAGGGTAGCCTAGGGTTAGGGTTAGGTTTAGGGTACGGCTTAGGGTACGGCTTAGGGTACGGGTTTGGGGAGGGCTTCGGGTATGGGGTAGGGTATGGGTTAGGGTTAGGGTTAGGGTTAGTGTTAGGGTTAGGGCTCGGTTTAGGGTATTGGCTAGGATTAAGGTACGTGTTATGGTTAGGGTAGGGGTTAGGGTTAGGGTACGCGTTAGTGTTAGGGTAGTTATTAAACCTATCCCACTCTCTAGATACCCCTTAGCACATAAAGGAATATTATTTGGAGGTCCAGCCATGGAGAAGAGTTTAGACACTAGGATAAGATAAGGAACACACCCATTATAAAGAAATCACATTAGGATTCTCTTTTTAAGCTGTTCCTTAAAACACTAGTGCTTAGGAAATCTATTGGAGGCAGAAGCATTCAAGGGTAGCCTAGGGTTAGGATTAGGCTTAGGGTTAGGCTTAGGGTACGGCTTAGGGTACGGGTTCGGGGAGGGCTTCTGGTACGGCGTAGGGTATGGGTTAGGGTTAGGGTTAGGGTTAGTGTTATGGTTAGGGCTCGGTATAGGGTATTGGTTAGGATTAGGGTACGTGTTAGGGTTAGGGTAGGGTTTAGGGTTAGGGTACGCGTTAGTGTTAGGGTAGTTATTAAACCTAACCCACTCTCTAGATACCCCTTAGCACGTAAAGGAATATTATTTGGAGGTTCAGCCATGGAGAAGAGTTTAGACACTAGGATAAGATAAGGAACACACCCATTATAAAGAAATCACATTAGGATTCTCTTTTTAAGCTGTTCCTTAAAACACTAGTGCTTAGGAAATCTATTGGAGGCAGAAGCATCCAAGGGTAGCCTAGGGTTAGGGTTAGGCTTAGGGTTAGGCTTAGGGTACGGCTTAGGGTACGGATTCGGGGAGGGCTTCTGGTACGGCGTAGGGTATGGGTTAGGGTTAGTGTTAGGGTTAGTGTTATGGTTAGGGCTCGGTATAGGGTATTGGTTAGGATTAGGGTACGTGTTAGGGTTAGGGTAGGGTTTAGGGTTAGGGTACGCGTTAGTGTTAGGGTAGTTATTAAACCTAACCCACTCTCTAGATACCCCTTAGCACGTAAAGGAATATTATTTGGAGGTCCAGCCATGGAGAAGAGTTTAGACACTAGGATAAGATAAGGAACACACCCATTATAAAGAAATCACATTAGGATTCTCTTTTTAAGCTGTTCCTTAAAACACTAGTGCTTAGGAAATCTATTGGAGGCAGAAGCAGTCAAGGGTAGCCTAGGCTTAGGGTACGGCTTAGGGTACGGCTTAGGGTACGGGTTCGGGGAGGGCTTCGGGTACGGCGTAGGGTATGGGTTAGGGTTAGGGTTAGGGTTAGTGTTAGGGTTAGGGCTCGGTTTAGGGTATTGGTTAGGATTAGGGTACGTGTTATGGTTAGGGTAGGGGTTAGGGTTAGGTTACGCGTTAGTGTTAGGGTAGTTATTAAAGCTATCCCACTCTCTTGATAACCCTTAGCACCTAAAGGAATATTATTTGGAGGTCCAGCCATGGAGAAGAGTTTAGACACTAGGATAAGATAAGGAACACACCCATTATAAAGAAATCACATTAGGATTCTCTTTTTAAGCTGTTCCTTAAAACACTAGTGCTTAGGAAATCTATTGGAGGCAGAAGTAGTCAAGGGTAGCCTAGGGTTAGGGTAAGGCTTAGGGTTAGGCTTAGGGTACGGCTTAGGGTACGGGTTCGTGGAGGGCTTCTGGTACGGCGTAGGGTATGGGTTAGGGTTAGGGTTAGGGTTAGTGTTAGGGTTAGGGCTCGGTATAGGGTATTGTTTAGGATTAGGGTACGTGTTAGGGTTAGGGTAGGGTTTAGGGTTAGGGTACGCGTTAGTGTTAGGGTAGTTATTAAACCTAACCCACTCTCTAGATACCCCTTAGCACGTAAAGGAATATTATTTGGAGGTCCAGCCATGGAGAAGAGTTTAGACACTAGGATAAGATAAGGAACACACCCATTATAAAGAAATCACATTAGGATTCTCTTTTTAAGCTGTTCCTTAAAACACTAGTGCTTAGAAAATCTATTGGAGGCAGAAGCAGTCAAGGGTAGCCTAGGGTTAGGGTTAGGCTTAGGGTACGGCTTAGGGTACGGCTTAGGGTACCGGTTCGGGGAGGGCTTCGGGTACGGCGTAGGGTATGGGTTAGGGTTACGGTTAGGGTTAGTGTTAGGGTTAGGGCTCGGTTTAGGGTATTGGTTAGGATTAGGGTACGTGTTAGGGTTAGGGTAGGGGTTAGGGTTAGGGTACGCGTTAGTGTTAGGGTAGTTATTAAACCTATCCCAGTCTCTAGATACCCCTTAGCACGTAAAGGAATATTATTTGGAGGTCCAGCCATGGAGAAGAGTTTAGACACTAGGATAAGATAAGGAACACACCCATTATAAAGAAATCACATTAGGATTCTCTCTTTAAGCTGTTCCTTAAAACACTAGTGCTTAGGAAATCTATTGGAGGCAGAAGCAGTCAAGGGTAGCCTAGGGTTAGGGTTAGGCTTAGGGTACGGCTTAGGGTACGGCTTAGGGTACGGGTTTGGGGAGGGCTTCGGGTATGGGGTAGGGTATGGGTTAGGGTTAGGGTTAGGGTTAGTGTTAGGGTTAGGGCTCGGTTTAGGGTATTGGTTAGGATTAAGGTACGTGTTATGGTTAGGGTAGGGGTTAGGGTTAGGGTACGCGTTAGTGTTAGGGTAGTTATTAAACCTATCCCACTCTCTAGATACCCCTTAGCACATAAAGGAATATTATTTGGAGGTCCAGCCATGGAGAAGAGTTTAGACACTAGGATAAGATAAGGAACACACCCATTATAAAGAAATCACATTAGGATTCTCTTTTAAAGCTGTTCCTTAAAACACTAGTGCTTAGGAAATCTATTGGAGGCAGAAGCAGTCAAGGGTAGCCTAGGGTTAGGGTTAGCGTTATTGTACGGCTTAGGGTATGGCTTAGGGTACGGGTTTGGGGAGGGCTTCGGGTATGGCGTAGGGTATGGGTTAGGGTTAGGGTTAGGGTTAGTGTTAGGGTTAGGGCTCGGTTTAGGGTATTGGTTAGGATTAAGGTACGGGTTATGGTTAGGGTAGGGGTTAGGGTTAGGGTACGCGTTAGTGTTAGGGTAGTTATTAAACCTATCCCACTCTCTAGATACCCCTTAGCACATAAAGGAATATTATTTGGAGGTCCAGCCATGGAGAAGAGTTTAGACACTAGGATAAGATAAGGAACACACCCATTATAAAGAAATCACATTAGGATTCTCTTTTTAAGCTGTTCCTTAAAACACTAGTGCTTAGGAAATCTATTGGAGGCAGAAGCATCCAAGGGTAGCCTAGGGTTAGGGTTAGGCTTAGGGTTAGGCTTAGGGTACGGCTTAGGGTACGGATTCGGGGAGGGCTTCTGGTACGGCGTAGGGTATGGGTTAGGGTTAGTGTTAGGGTTAGTGTTATGGTTAGGGCTCGGTATAGGGTATTGGTTAGGATTAGGGTACGTGTTAGGGTTAGGGTAGGGTTTAGGGTTAGGGTACGCGTTAGTGTTAGGGTAGTTATTAAACCTAACCCACTCTCTAGATACCCCTTAGCACGTAAAGGAATATTATTTGGAGGTCCAGCCATGGAGAAGAGTTTAGACACTAGGATAAGATAAGGAACACACCCATTATAAAGAAATCACATTAGGATTCTCTTTTTAAGCTGTTCCTTAAAACACTAGTGCTTAGGAAATCTATTGGAGGCAGAAGCATTCAAGGGTAGCCTAGGGTTAGGATTAGGCTTAGGGTTAGGCTTAGGGTACGGCTTAGGGTACGGGTTCGGGGAGGGCTTCTGGTACGGCGTAGGGTATGGGTTAGGGTTAGGGTTAGGGTTAGTGTTATGGTTAGGGCTCGGTATAGGGTATTGGTTAGGATTAGGGTACGTGTTAGGGTTAGGGTAGGGTTTAGGGTTAGGGTACGCTTTAGTGTTAGGGTAGTTATTAAACCTAACCCACTCTCTAGATACCCCTTAGCACGTAAAGGAATATTATTTGGAGGTTCAGCCATGGAGAAGAGTTTAGACACTAGGATAAGATAAGGAACACACCCATTATAAAGAAATCACATTAGGATTCTCTTTTTAAGCTGTTCCTTAAAACACTAGTGCTTAGGAAATCTATTGGAGGCAGAAGCATCCAAGGGTAGCCTAGGGTTAGGGTTAGGCTTAGGGTTAGGCTTAGGGTACGGCTTAGGGTACGGATTCGGGGAGGGCTTCTGGTACGGCGTAGGGTATGGGTTAGGGTTAGTGTTAGGGTTAGTGTTATGGTTAGGGCTCGGTATAGGGTATTGGTTAGGATTAGGGTACGTGTTAGGGTTAGGGTAGGGTTTAGGGTTAGGGTACGCGTTAGTGTTAGGGTAGTTATTAAACCTAACCCACTCTCTAGATACCCCTTAGCACGTAAAGGAATATTATTTGGAGGTCCAGCCATGGAGAAGAGTTTAGACACTAGGATAAGATAAGGAACACACCCATTATAAAGAAATCACATTAGGATTCTCTTTTTAAGCTGTTCCTTAAAACACTAGTGCTTAGGAAATCTATTGGAGGCAGAAGCAGTCAAGGGTAGCCTAGGCTTAGGGTACGGCTTAGGGTACGGCTTAGGGTACGGGTTCGGGGAGGGCTTCGGGTACGGCGTAGGGTATGGGTTAGGGTTAGGGTTAGGGTTAGTGTTAGGGTTAGGGCTCGGTTTAGGGTATTGGTTAGGATTAGGGTACGTGTTATGGTTAGGGTAGGGGTTAGGGTTAGGTTACGCGTTAGTGTTAGGGTAGTTATTAAAGCTATCCCACTCTCTTGATAACCCTTAGCACCTAAAGGAATATTATTTGGAGGTCCAGCCATGGAGAAGAGTTTAGACACTAGGATAAGATAAGGAACACACCCATTATAAAGAAATCACATTAGGATTCTCTTTTTAAGCTGTTCCTTAAAACACTAGTGCTTAGGAAATCTATTGGAGGCAGAAGTAGTCAAGGGTAGCCTAGGGTTAGGGTAAGGCTTAGGGTTAGGCTTAGGGTACGGCTTAGGGTACGGGTTCGTGGAGGGCTTCTGGTACGGCGTAGGGTATGGGTTAGGGTTAGGGTTAGGGTTAGTGTTAGGGTTAGGGCTCGGTATAGGGTATTGTTTAGGATTAGGGTACGTGTTAGGGTTAGGGTAGGGTTTAGGGTTAGGGTACGCGTTAGTGTTAGGGTAGTTATTAAACCTAACCCACTCTCTAGATACCCCTTAGCACGTAAAGGAATATTATTTGGAGGTCCAGCCATGGAGAAGAGTTTAGACACTAGGATAAGATAAGGAACACACCCATTATAAAGAAATCACATTAGGATTCTCTTTTTAAGCTGTTCCTTAAAACACTAGTGCTTAGAAAATCTATTGGAGGCAGAAGCAGTCAAGGGTAGCCTAGGGTTAGGGTTAGGCTTAGGGTACGGCTTAGGGTACGGCTTAGGGTACCGGTTCGGGGAGGGCTTCGGGTACGGCGTAGGGTATGGGTTAGGGTTACGGTTAGGGTTAGTGTTAGGGTTAGGGCTCGGTTTAGGGTATTGGTTAGGATTAGGGTACGTGTTAGGGTTAGGGTAGGGGTTAGGGTTAGGGTACGCGTTAGTGTTAGGGTAGTTATTAAACCTATCCCAGTCTCTAGATACCCCTTAGCACGTAAAGGAATATTATTTGGAGGTCCAGCCATGGAGAAGAGTTTAGACACTAGGATAAGATAAGGAACACACCCATTATAAAGAAATCACATTAGGATTCTCTCTTTAAGCTGTTCCTTAAAACACTAGTGCTTAGGAAATCTATTGGAGGCAGAAGCAGTCAAGGGTAGCCTAGGGTTAGGGTTAGGCTTAGGGTACGGCTTAGGGTACGGCTTAGGGTACGGGTTTGGGGAGGGCTTCGGGTATGGGGTAGGGTATGGGTTAGGGTTAGGGTTAGGGTTAGTGTTAGGGTTAGGGCTCGGTTTAGGGTATTGGTTAGGATTAAGGTACGTGTTATGGTTAGGGTAGGGGTTAGGGTTAGGGTACGCGTTAGTGTTAGGGTAGTTATTAAACCTATCCCACTCTCTAGATACCCCTTAGCACATAAAGGAATATTATTTGGAGGTCCAGCCATGGAGAAGAGTTTAGACACTAGGATAAGATAAGGAACACACCCATTATAAAGAAATCACATTAGGATTCTCTTTTTAAGCTGTTCCTTAAAACACTAGTGCTTAGGAAATCTATTGGAGGCAGAAGCATTCAAGGGTAGCCTAGGGTTAGGGTTAGGCTTAGGGTTAGGCTTAGGGTACGGCTTAGGGTACGGGTTCGGGGAGGGCTTCTGGTACGGCGTAGGGTATGGGTTAGGGTTAGGGTTAGGGTTAGTGTTATGGTTAGGGCTCGGTATAGGGTATTGGTTAGGATTAGGGTACGTGTTAGGGTTAGGGTAGGGTTTAGGGTTAGGGTACGCGTTAGTGTTAGGGTAGTTATTAAACCTAACCCACTCTCTAGATACCCCTTAGCACGTAAAGGAATATTATTTGGAGGTTCAGCCATGGAGAAGAGTTTAGACACTAGGATAAGATAAGGAACACACCCATTATAAAGAAATCACATTAGGATTCTCTTTTTAAGCTGTTCCTTAAAACACTAGTGCTTAGAAAATCTATTGGAGGCAGAAGCAGTCAAGGGTAGCCTAGGGTTAGGGTTAGGCTTAGGGTACGGCTTAGGGTACGGTGTAGGGTACCGGTTCGGGGAGGGCTTCGGGTACGGCGTAGGGTATGGGTTAGGGTTACGGTTAGGGTTAGTGTTAGGGTTAGGGCTCGGTTTAGGGTATTGGTTAGGATTAGGGTACGTGTTAGGGTTAGGGTAGGGGTTAGGGTTAGGGTACGCGTTAGTGTTTGGGTAGTTATTAAACCTATCCCAGTCTCTAGATACCCCTTAGCACGTAAAGGAATATTATTTGGAGGTCCAGCCATGGAGAAGAGTTTAGACACTAGGATAAGATAAGGAACACACCCATTATAAAGAAATCACATTAGGATTCTCTTTTAAAGCTGTTCCTTAAAACACTAGTGCTTAGGAAATCTATTGGAGGCAGAAGCAGTCAAGGGTAGCCTAGGGTTAGGGTTAGCGTTATTGTACGGCTTAGGGTATGGCTTAGGGTACGGGTTTGGGGAGGGCTTCGGGTATGGCGTAGGGTATGGGTTAGGGTTAGGGTTAGGGTTAGTGTTAGGGTTAGGGCTCGGTTTAGGGTATTGGTTAGGATTAAGGTACGGGTTATGGTTAGGGTAGGGGTTAGGGTTAGGGTACGCGTTAGTGTTAGGGTAGTTATTAAACCTATCCCACTCTCTAGATACCCCTTAGCACATAAAGGAATATTATTTGGAGGTCCAGCCATGGAGAAGAGTTTAGACACTAGGATAAGATAAGGAACACACCCATTATAAAGAAATCACATTAGGATTCTCTTTTTAAGCTGTTCCTTAAAACACTAGTGCTTAGGAAATCTATTGGAGGCAGAAGCATCCAAGGGTAGCCTAGGGTTAGGGTTAGGCTTAGGGTTAGGCTTAGGGTACGGCTTAGGGTACGGATTCGGGGAGGGCTTCTGGTACGGCGTAGGGTATGGGTTAGGGTTAGTGTTAGGGTTAGTGTTATGGTTAGGGCTCGGTATAGGGTATTGGTTAGGATTAGGGTACGTGTTAGGGTTAGGGTAGGGTTTAGGGTTAGGGTACGCGTTAGTGTTAGGGTAGTTATTAAACCTAACCCACTCTCTAGATACCCCTTAGCACGTAAAGGAATATTATTTGGAGGTCCAGCCATGGAGAAGAGTTTAGACACTAGGATAAGATAAGGAACACACCCATTATAAAGAAATCACATTAGGATTCTCTTTTTAAGCTGTTCCTTAAAACACTAGTGCTTAGGAAATCTATTGGAGGCAGAAGCAGTCAAGGGTAGCCTAGGCTTAGGGTACGGCTTAGGGTACGGCTTAGGGTACGGGTTCGGGGAGGGCTTCGGGTACGGCGTAGGGTATGGGTTAGGGTTAGGGTTAGGGTTAGTGTTAGGGTTAGGGCTCGGTTTAGGGTATTGGTTAGGATTAGGGTACGTGTTATGGTTAGGTTAGGGGTTAGGGTTAGGTTACGCGTTAGTGTTAGGGTAGTTATTAAAGCTATCCCACTCTCTTGATAACCCTTAGCACCTAAAGGAATATTATTTGGAGGTCCAGCCATGGAGAAGAGTTTAGACACTAGGATAAGATAAGGAACACACCCATTATAAAGAAATCACATTAGGATTCTCTTTTTAAGCTGTTCCTTAAAACACTAGTGCTTAGGAAATCTATTGGAGGCAGAAGTAGTCAAGGGTAGCCTAGGGTTAGGGTAAGGCTTAGGGTTAGGCTTAGGGTACGGCTTAGGGTACGGGTTCGTGGAGGGCTTCTGGTACGGCGTAGGGTATGGGTTAGGGTTAGGGTTAGGGTTAGTGTTAGGGTTAGGGCTCGGTATAGGGTATTGTTTAGGATTAGGGTACGTGTTAGGGTTAGGGTAGGGTTTAGGGTTAGGGTACGCGTTAGTGTTAGGGTAGTTATTAAACCTAACCCACTCTCTAGATACCCCTTAGCACGTAAAGGAATATTATTTGGAGGTCCAGCCATGGAGAAGAGTTTAGACACTAGGATAAGATAAGGAACACACCCATTATAAAGAAATCACATTAGGATTCTCTTTTTAAGCTGTTCCTTAAAACACTAGTGCTTAGAAAATCTATTGCAGGCAGAAGCAGTCAAGGGTAGCCTAGGGTTAGGGTTAGGCTTAGGGTACAGCTTAGCGTACGGCTTAGGGTACCGGTTCGGGGAGGGCTTCGGGTACGGCGTAGGGTATGGGTTAGGGTTAGGGTTAGGGTTAGTGTTAGGGTTAGGGCTCGGTTTAGGGTATTGGTTAGGATTAGGGTACGTGTTAGGGTTAGGGTAGGGGTTAGGGTTAGGGTACGCGTTAGTGTTAGGGTAGTTATTAAACCTATCCCAGTCTCTAGATACCCCTTAGCACGTAAAGGAATATTATTTGGAGGTCCAGCCATGGAGAAGAGTTTAGACACTAGGATAAGATAAGGAACACACCCATTATAAAGAAATCACATTAGGATTCTCTCTTTAAGCTGTTCCTTAAAACACTAGTGCTTAGGAAATCTATTGGAGGCAGAAGCAGTCAAGGGTAGCCTAGGGTTAGGGTTAGGTTTAGGGTACGGCTTAGGGTACGGCTTAGGGTACGGGTTTGGGGAGGGCTTCGGGTATGGGGTAGGGTATGGGTTAGGGTTAGGGTTAGGGTTAGTGTTAGGGTTAGGGCTCGGTTTAGGGTATTGGTTAGGATTAAGGTACGTGTTATGGTTAGGGTAGGGGTTAGGGTTAGGGTACGCGTTAGTGTTAGGGTAGTTATTAAACCTATCCCACTCTCTAGATACCCCTTAGCACATAAAGGAATATTATTTGGAGGTCCAGCCATGGAGAAGAGTTTAGACACTAGGATAAGATAAGGAACACACCCATTATAAAGAAATCACATTAGGATTCTCTTTTTAAGCTGTTCCTTAAAACACTAGTGCTTAGGAAATCTATTGGAGGCAGAAGCATTCAAGGGTAGCCTAGGGTTAGGGTTAGGCTTAGGGTTAGGCTTAGGGTACGGCTTAGGGTACGGGTTCGGGGAGGGCTTCTGGTACGGCGTAGGGTATGGGTTAGGGTTAGGGTTAGGGTTAGTGTTATGGTTAGGGCTCGGTATAGGGTATTGGTTAGGATTAGGGTACGTGTTAGGGTTAGGGTAGGGTTTAGGGTTAGGGTACGCGTTAGTGTTAGGGTAGTTATTAAACCTAACCCACTCTCTAGATACCCCTTAGCACGTAAAGGAATATTATTTGGAGGTTCAGCCATGGAGAAGAGTTTAGACACTAGGATAAGATAAGGAACACACCCATTATAAAGAAATCACATTAGGATTCTCTTTTTAAGCTGTTCCTTAAAACACTAGTGCTTAGGAAATCTATTGGAGGCAGAAGCATCCAAGGGTAGCCTAGGGTTAGGGTTAGGCTTAGGGTTAGGCTTAGGGTACGGCTTAGGGTACGGATTCGGGGAGGGCTTCTGGTACGGCGTAGGGTATGGGTTAGGGTTAGTGTTAGGGTTAGTGTTATGGTTAGGGCTCGGTATAGGGTATTGGTTAGGATTAGGGTACGTGTTAGGGTTAGGGTAGGGTTTAGGGTTAGGGTACGCGTTAGTGTTAGGGTAGTTATTAAACCTAACCCACTCTCTAGATACCCCTTAGCACGTAAAGGAATATTATTTGGAGGTCCAGCCATGGAGAAGAGTTTAGACACTAGGATAAGATAAGGAACACACCCATTATAAAGAAATCACATTAGGATTCTCTTTTTAAGCTGTTCCTTAAAACACTAGTGCTTAGGAAATCTATTGGAGGCAGAAGCAGTCAAGGGTAGCCTAGGCTTAGGGTACGGCTTAGGGTACGGCTTAGGGTACGGGTTCGGGGAGGGCTTCGGGTACGGCGTAGGGTATGGGTTAGGGTTAGGGTTAGGGTTAGTGTTAGGGTTAGGGCTCGGTTTAGGGTATTGGTTAGGATTAGGGTACGTGTTATGGTTAGGGTAGGGGTTAGGGTTAGGTTACGCGTTAGTGTTAGGGTAGTTATTAAAGCTATCCCACTCTCTTGATAACCCTTAGCACCTAAAGGAATATTATTTGGAGGTCCAGCCATGGAGAAGAGTTTAGATACTAGGATAAGATAAGGAACACACCCATTATAAAGAAATCACATTAGGATTCTCTTTTTAAGCTGTTCCTTAAAACACTAGTGCTTAGGAAATCTATTGGAGGCAGAAGTAGTCAAGGGTAGCCTAGGGTTAGGGTAAGGCTTAGGGTTAGGCTTAGGGTACGGCTTAGGGTACGGGTTCGTGGAGGGCTTCTGGTACGGCGTAGGGTATGGGTTAGGGTTAGGGTTAGGGTTAGTGTTAGGGTTAGGGCTCGGTATAGGGTATTGTTTAGGATTAGGGTACGTGTTAGGGTTAGGGTAGGGTTTAGGGTTAGGGTACGCGTTAGTGTTAGGGTAGTTATTAAACCTAACCCACTCTCTAGATACCCCTTAGCACGTAAAGGAATATTATTTGGAGGTCCAGCCATGGAGAAGAGTTTAGACACTAGGATAAGATAAGGAACACACCCATTATAAAGAAATCACATTAGGATTCTCTTTTTAAGCTGTTCCTTAAAACACTAGTGCTTAGAAAATCTATTGCAGGCAGAAGCAGTCAAGGGTAGCCTAGGGTTAGGGTTAGGCTTAGGGTACGGCTTAGGGTACGGCTTAGGGTACCGGTTCGGGGAGGGCTTCGGGTACGGCGTAGGGTATGGGTTAGGGTTAGGGTTAGGGTTAGTGTTAGGGTTAGGGCTCGGTTTAGGGTATTGGTTAGGATTAGGGTACGTGTTAGGGTTAGGGTAGGGGTTAGGGTTAGGGTACGCGTTAGTGTTAGGGTAGTTATTAAACCTATCCCAGTCTCTAGATACCCCTTAGCACGTAAAGGAATATTATTTGGAGGTCCAGCCATGGAGAAGAGTTTAGACACTAGGATAAGATAAGGAACACACCCATTATAAAGAAATCACATTAGGATTCTCTCTTTAAGCTGTTCCTTAAAACACTAGTGCTTAGGAAATCTATTGGAGGCAGAAGCAGTCAAGGGTAGCCTAGGGTTAGGGTTAGGCTTAGCGTACGGCTTAGGGTACGGCTTAGGGTACGGGTTTGGGGAGGGCTTCGGGTATGGGGTAGGGTATGGGTTAGGGTTAGGGTTAGGGTTAGTGTTAGGGTTAGGGCTCGGTTTAGGGTATTGGTTAGGATTAGGGTACGTGTTAGGGTTAGGGTAGGGGTTAGGGTTAGGGTACGCGTTAGTGTTTGGGTAGTTATTAAACCTATCCCAGTCTCTAGATACCCCTTAGCACGTAAAGGAATATTATTTGGAGGTCCAGCCATGGAGAAGAGTTTAGACACTAGGATAAGATAAGGAACACACCCATTGTAAAGAAATCACATTAGGATTCTCTTTTTAAGGTGTTCCTTAAAACACTAGTGCTTAGGAAATCTATTGGAGGCAGAAGCAGTCAAGGGTAGCCTAGGGTTAGGGTTAGGCTTAGGGTACGGCTTAGGGTACGGCTTAGGGTACGGGTTCGGGGATGGCTTCGGGTACGGCGTAGGGTATGGGTTAGGGTTAGGGTTAGGGTTAGTGTTAGGGTTAGGGCTCGGTTTAGGGTATTGGTTAGGATTAGGGTACGTGTTAGGGTTAGGGTAGGGGTTAGGGTTAGGGTACGCGTTAGTGTTAGGGTAGTTATTAAAGCTATCCCACTCTCTAGATACCCCTTAGCACGTAAAGGAATATTATTTGGGGGTCCAGCCATGGAGAAGAGTTTAGACACTAGGATAAGATAAGGAACACACCCATTATAAAGAAATCACATTAGGATTCTCTTTTTAAGCTGTTCCTTAAAACACTAGTGCTTATGAAATCTATTGGAGGCAGAAGCAGTCAAGGGTAGCCTAGGTTTAGGGTTAGGCTTAGGTTTAGGCTTAGGGTACGGCTTAGGGTACGGGTTCGGTGAGGGCTTCGGGTACGGCGTAGGGTATGGGTTAGGGTTAGGGTTAGGGTTAGTGTTAGGGTTAGGGCTCGTTTTAGGTTACGGGTTAGGATTAGGGTACGAGTTAGGGTTAGGGTAGGGGATAGGGTTAGGGTACGCGTTAGGGTTAGGGTAGTTATTAAACCTATCCCACTCTCTAGATACCCCTTAGCACGTAAAGGAATATTATTTGGGGGTCCAGCCATGGAGAAGAGTTTAGACACTAGGATAAGATAAGGAACACACCCATTATAAAGAAATCACATTAGGATTCTCTTTTTAAGCTGTTCCTTAAAACACTAGTGCTTAGGAAATCTATTGGAGGAAGAAGCAGTCAAGGGTAGCCTAGGGTTAGGGTTAGGCTTAGGGTACGGCTTAGGGTACGGTTTAGGGTACGGGTTCGGGGAGGGCTTTGGGTACGGCGTAGGGTATGGGTTAGGGTTAGGGTTAGGGTTAGTGTTAGGGTTAGGGCTCGGTTTAGGGTATTGGTTAGGATTAGGGTACGTGTTAGGGTTAGGGTAGGGGTTAGGGTTAGGGTACGCGTTAGGGTTAGGGTAGTTATTAAACCTATCCCACTCTCTAGATACACCTTAGCACGTAAAGGAATATTATTTGGGGGTCCACCCATGGAGAAGAGTTTAGACACTAGGATAAGATAAGGAACACACCCATTATAAAGAAATCACAATAGGATTCTCTTTTTAAGCTGTTCCTTAAAACACTAGTGCTTAGGAAGTCTATTGGAGGCAGAAGCAGTCAAGGGTAGCCTAGGGTTAGGGTTAGGCTTAGGGTACGGCTTAGGGTACGGCTTAGGGTACGGGTTCGGGGAGGGCTTCGGGTACGGCGTAGGGTATGGGTTAGGGTTAGGGTTAGGGTTAGTGTTAGGGTTAGGGCTCGGTTTAGGGTATTGGTTAGGATTAGGGTACGTGTTATGGTTAGGGTAGGGGTTAGGGTTAGGTTACGCGTTAGTGTTAGGGTAGTTATTAAAGCTATCCCACTCTCTTGATACCCCTTAGCACCTAAAGGAATATTATTTGGAGGTCCAGCCATGGAGAAGAGTTTAGACACTAGGATAAGATAAGGAACACACCCATTATAAAGAAATCACATTAGGATTCTCTTTTTAAGCTGTTCCTTAAAACACTAGTGCTTAGGAAATCTATTGGAGGCAGAAGCATCCAAGGGTAGCCTAGGGTTAGGGTTAGGCTTAGGGTTAGGCTTAGGGTACGGCTTAGGGTACGGATTCGGGGAGGGCTTCTGGTACGGCGTAGGGTATGGGTTAGGGTTAGTGTTAGGGTTAGTGTTATGGTTAGGGCTCGGTATAGGGTATTGGTTAGGATTAGGGTACGTGTTAGGGTTAGGGTAGGGTTTAGGGTTAGGGTACGCGTTAGTGTTAGGGTAGTTATTAAACCTAACCCACTCTCTAGATACCCCTTAGCACGTAAAGGAATGTTATTTGGAGGTCCAGCCATGGAGAAGAGTTTAGACACTAGGATAAGATAAGGAACACTCCCATTATAAAGAAATCACATTAGGATTCTCTTTTGAAGCTGTTCCTTAAAACACTAGTGCTTAGAAAATCTATTGGAGGCAGAAGCAGTCAAGGGTAGCCTAGGGTTAGGGTTAGGCTTAGGGTACGGCTTAGGGTACGGCTTAGGGTACCGGTTCGGGGAGGGCTTCGGGTACGGCGTAGGGTATGGGTTAGGGTTAAGGTTAGGGTTAGTGTTAGGGTTAGGGCTCGGTTTAGGGTATTGGTTAGGATTAGGGTACGTGTTAGGGTTAGGGTAGGGGTTAGGGTTAGGGTACGCGTTAGTGTTAGGGTAGTTATTAAACCTATCCCAGTCTCTAGATACCCCTTAGCACGTAAAGGTATATTATTTGGAAGTCCAGCCATGGAGAAGAGTTTAGACACTAGGATAAGATAAGGAACACACCCATTATAAAGAAATCACATTAGGATTCTCTTTTTAAGCTGTTCCTTAAAACACTAGTGCTTAGGAAATCTATTGGAGGCAGAAGCAGTCAAGGGTAGCCTAGGGTTAGGGTTAGGCTTAGGGTACGGCTTAGGGTACGGCTTAGGGTACGGGTTTGGGGAGGGCTTCGGGTACGGCTTAGGGTATGGGTTAGGGTTAGTGTTAGGGTTAGTGTTAGGGTTAGGGCTCGGCTTAGGGTATTGGTTAGGATTAGGGTACGTGTTAGGGTTAGGGTAGGGGTTAGGGTTAGGGTACGCGTTAGTGTTAGGGTAGTTATTAAACCTATCCCAATCTCTAGATACCCCTTAGCACGTAAAGGAATATTATTTGGAGGTCCAGCCATGGAGAAGAGTTTAGACACTATGATAAGATAAGGAACACACCCATTATAAAGAAATCACATTAGGATTCTCTTTTTAAGCTGTTCCTTAAAACACTAGTGCTTAGGAAATCTATTGGAGGCAGAAGCAGTCAAGGGTAGCCTAGGGTTAGGGTTAGGCTTAGGGTTAGGCTTAGGGTACGGCTTAGGGTACGGGTTCGGGGAGGGCTTCTGGTACGGCATAGGGTATGGGTTAGGATTAGGGTTAGGGTTAGTGTTAGGGTTAGGGCTCGGTTTAGGGTATTGGTTAGGATTAGGGTACGTGTTAGCGATAGGATAGGGGTTAGGGTTAGGGTACGCGTTAGTGTTAGGGTAGTTATTAAACCTAACCCACTCTCTAGATACCACTTAGCACGTAAAGGAATATTATTTGGAGGTCCAGCCATGGAGAAGAGTTTAGACACTAGGATAAGATAAGGAACACACCCATTATAAAGAAATCACATTAGGATTCTCTTTTTAAGCTGTTCCTTAAAACACTAGTGCTTAGGAAATCTATTGGAGGCAGAAGCAGTCAAGGGTAGCCTAGGGTTAGGGTTAGGCTTAGGGTTAGGCTTAGGGTACGGCTTAGGGTACGGGTTCGGGGAGGGCTTCTGGTACGGCGTAGGGTATGGGTTAGGGTTAGGGTTAGTGTTAGGGTTAGGGCTCGGTTTAGGGTATTGGTTAGGATTAGGGTACGTGTTAGGGTTAGGGTAGGGGTTAGGGTTAGGGTACGCGTTAGTGTTAGGGTAGTTATTAAACCTATCCCAGTCTCTAGATACCCCTTAGCACGTAAAGGAATATTATTTGGAGGTCCAGCCATGGAGAAGAGTTTAGACACTAGGATAAGATAAGGAACACACCCATTATAAAGAAATCACATTAGGATTCTCTTTTTAAGCTGTTCCTTAAAACACTAGTGCTTAGGAAATCTATTGGAGGCAGAAGCAGTCAAGGGTAGCCTAGGGTTAGGGTTAGGCTTAGGGTACGGCTTAGGGTACGGCTTAGGGTACGGGTTTGGGGAGGGCTTCGGGTACGGCTTAGGGTATGGGTTAGGGTTAGGGTTAGGGTTAGTGTTAGGTTTCGGGCTCGGCTTAGGGTATTGGTTAGGATTAGGGTACGTGTTAGGGTTAGGGTAGGGGTTAGGGTTAGGATACGCGTTAGTGTTAGGGTAGTTATTAAACCTATCCCAATCTCTAGATACCCCTTAGCACGTAAAGGAATATTATTTGGAGGTCCAGCCATGGAGAAGAGTTTAGACACTAGGATAAGATAAGGAACACACCCATTATAAAGAAATCACATTAGGATTCTCTTTTTAAGCTGTTCCTTAAAACACTAGTGCTTAGGAAATCTATTGGAGGCAGAAGCAGTCAAGGGTAGCCTAGGGTTAGGGTTAGGCTTAGGGTTAGGCTTAGGGTACGGCTTAGGGTACGGGTTCGGGGAGGGCTTCTGGTACGGCGTAGGGTATGGGTTAGGGTTAGGGTTAGTGTTAGGGTTAGGGCTCGGTTTAGGGTATTGGTTAGGATTAGGGTACGTGTTAGGGTTAGGGTAGGGGTTAGGGTTAGGGTACGCGTTAGTGTTAGGGTAGTTATTAAACCTATCCCAGTCTCTAGATACCCCTTAGCACGTAAAGGAATATTATTTGGAGGTCCAGCCATGGAGAAGAGTTTAGACACTAGGATAAGATAAGGAACACACCCATTATAAAGAAATCACATTAGGATTCTCTTTTTAAGCTGTTCCTTAAAACACTAGTGCTTAGGAAATCTATTGGAGGCAGAAGCAGTCAAGGGTAGCCTAGGGTTAGGGTTAGGCTTAGGGTACGGCTTAGGGTACGGCTTAGGGTACGGGTTTGGGGAGGGCTTCGGGTACGGCTTAGGGTATGGGTTAGGGTTAGGGTTAGGGTTAGTGTTAGGTTTCGGGCTCGGCTTAGGGTATTGGTTAGGATTAGGGTACGTGTTAGGGTTAGGGTAGGGGTTAGGGTTAGGGTACGCGTTAGTGTTAGGGTAGTTATTAAACCTATCCCAATCTCTAGATACCCCTTAGCACGTAAAGGAATATTATTTGGAGGTCCAGCCATGGAGAAGAGTTTAGACACTAGGATAAGATAAGGAACACACCCATTATAAAGAAATCACATTAGGATTCTCTTTTTAAGCTGTTCCTTAAAACACTAGTGCTTAGGAAATCTATTGGAGGCAGAAGCAGTCAAGGGTAGACTAGGGTTAGGGTTAGGCTTAGGGTACGGCTTAGGGTACGGCTTAGGGTACGGGTTCGGGGAGGGCTTCGGGTACCCCTAGGATATGGGTTAGGGTTAGGGTTAGGGTTAATGTTAGGGTTAGGGCTCGGTTTAGGGTATTGGTTAGGATTAGGGTACGTGTTAGGGTTAGGTTAGGGGTTAGGGTTAGGGTACGCGTTAGTGTTAGGGTAGTTATTAAAGCTATCCCACTCTCTAGATACCCCTTAGCACGTAAAGAAATATTATTTGGAGGTCCAGCCATGGAGAAGAGTTTAGACACTAGGATAAGATAAGGAACACACCCATTATAAAGAAATCACATTAGGATTCTCTTTTTAAGCTGTTCCTTAAAACACTAGTGCTTAGGAAATCTATTGGAGGCAGAAGCAGTCAAGGGTAGCCTAGGGTTAGGGTTAGGCTTAGGGTTAGGCTTAGGGTACGGCTTAGGGTACGGGTTCGGGGAGGGCTTCTGGTACGGCGTAGGGTATGGGTTAGGGTTAGGGTTAGTGTTAGGGTTAGGGCTCGGTTTAGGGTATTGGTTAGGATTAGGGTACGTGTTAGGGTTAGGGTAGGGGTTAGGGTTAGGGTACGCGTTAGTGTTAGGGTAGTTATTAAACCTATCCCAGTCTCTAGATACCCCTTAGCACGTAAAGGAATATTACTTGGAGGTCCAGCCATGGAGAAGAGTTTAGACACTAGGATAAGATAAGGAA
Source organism: Balaenoptera physalus (assembly GCF_965194825.1). Taxonomy (NCBI): domain Eukaryota; kingdom Metazoa; phylum Chordata; class Mammalia; order Artiodactyla; family Balaenopteridae; genus Balaenoptera; species Balaenoptera physalus. The sequence continues at coordinate 633,067 of NW_028126333.1, forward strand.
CACACCCATTATAAAGAAATCACATTAGGATTCTCTTTTTAAGCTGTTCCTTAAAACACTAGTGCTTAGGAAATCTATTGGAGGCAGAAGCAGTCAAGGGTAGCCTAGGGTTAGGGTTAGGCTTAGGGTACGGCTTAGGGTACGGCTTAGGGTACGGGTTTGGGGAGGGCTTCGGGTACGGCTTAGGGTATGGGTTAGGGTTAGGGTTAGGGTTAGTGTTAGGTTTCGGGCTCGGCTTAGGGTATTGGTTAGGATTAGGGTACGTGTTAGGGTTAGGGTAGGGGTTAGGGTTAGGGTACGCGTTAGTGTTAGGGTAGTTATTAAACCTATCCCAATCTCTAGATACCCCTTAGCACGTAAAGGAATATTATTTGGAGGTCCAGCCATGGAGAAGAGTTTAGACACTAGGATAAGATAAGGAACACACCCATTATAAAGAAATCACATTAGGATTCTCTTTTTAAGCTGTTCCTTAAAACACTAGTGCTTAGGAAATCTATTGGAGGCAGAAGCAGTCAAGGGTAGCCTAGGGTTAGGGTTAGGCTTAGGGTTAGGCTTAGGGTACGGCTTAGGGTACGGGTTCGGGGAGGGCTTCTGGTACGGCGTAGGGTATGGGTTAGGGTTAGGGTTAGTGTTAGGGTTAGGGCTCGGTTTAGGGTATTGGTTAGGATTAGGGTACGTGTTAGGGTTAGGGTAGGGGTTAGGGTTAGGGTACGCGTTAGTGTTAGGGTAGTTATTAAACCTATCCCAGTCTCTAGATACCCCTTAGCACGTAAAGGAATATTATTTGGAGGTCCAGCCATGGAGAAGAGTTTAGACACTAGGATAAGATAAGGAACACACCCATTATAAAGAAATCACATTAGGATTCTCTTTTTAAGCTGTTCCTTAAAACACTAGTGCTTAGGAAATCTATTGGAGGCAGAAGCAGTCAAGGGTAGCCTAGGGTTAGGGTTAGGCTTAGGGTACGGCTTAGGGTACGGCTTAGGGTACGGGTTTGGGGAGGGCTTCGGGGACGGCTTAGGGTATGGGTTAGGGTTAGGGTTAGGGTTAGTGTTAGGTTTCGGGCTCGGCTTAGGGTATTGGTTAGGATTAGGGTACGTGTTAGGGTTAGGGTAGGGGTTAGGGTTAGGGTACGCGTTAGTGTTAGGGTAGTTATTAAACCTATCCCAATCTCTAGATACCCCTTAGCACGTAAAGGAATATTATTTGGAGGTCCAGCCATGGAGAAGAGTTTAGACACTAGGATAAGATAAGGAACACACCCATTATAAAGAAATCACATTAGGATTCTCTTTTTAAGCTGTTCCTTAAAACACTAGTGCTTAGGAAATCTATTGGAGGCAGAAGCAGTCAAGGGTAGACTAGGGTTAGGGTTAGGCTTAGGGTACGGCTTAGGGTACGGCTTAGGGTACGGGTTCGGGGAGGGCTTCGGGTACGGCATAGGATATGGGTTAGGGTTAGGGTTAGGGTTAATGTTAGGGTTAGGGCTCGGTTTAGGGTATTGGTTAGGATTAGGGTACGTGTTAGGGTTAGGTTAGGGGTTAGGGTTAGGGTACGCGTTAGTGTTAGGGTAGTTATTAAAGCTATCCCACTCTCTAGATACCCCTTAGCACGTAAAGAAATATTATTTGGAGGTCCAGCCATGGAGAAGAGTTTAGACACTAGGATAAAATAAGGAACACACCCATTATAAAGAAATCACATTAGGATTCTCTTTTTAAGCTGTTCCTTAAAACACTAGTGCTTAGGAAATCTATTGGAGGCAGAAGCAGTCAAGGGTAACCAAGGGTTAGGGTTAGGCTTGGGGTTAGGCTTAGGGTACGGCTTAGGGTACGGGTTCGGGTACGGCGTAGGGTATGGGTTAGGGTTAGGGTTAGGGTTAGTGTTAGGGTTAGGGCTCGGTTTAGGGTATTGGTTAGGATTAGGGTACGTGTTAGGGTTAGGGTAGGGGTTAGGGTTAGGGTACGCGTTAGTGTTAGGGTAGTTATTAAACCTATCCCACTCTCTAGATACCCCTTGGCACGTAAAGGAATATTATTTGGAGGTCCAGCCATGGAGAAGAGTTTAGACACTAGGATAAGATAAGGACACACACATTATAAAGAAATCACATTAGGATTCTCTTTTTAAGCTGTTCCTTAAAACACTAGTGCTTAGGAAATCTATTGGAGGCAGAAGCATTCAAGAGTAGCCTAGGGTTAGGGTTAGGCTTAGGGTACGGCTTAGGGTACGGCTTAGGGTACGGGTTCGAGGAAGGGTTCGGGAACGACGTAGGGTATGGGTTAGGGTTAGGGTTAGGGTTAGTGTTAGGGTTAGGGCTCGGTTTAGGGTACGGTTTAGGATTAAGTTACATGTTAGGGTTAGGGTAGGGGTTAGGGTTAGGTTACGCGTTAGGTTTAGGGTAGTTATTAAACCTATCCCACTCTCTAGATACCCCTTAGCACGTAAAGGAATATTATTTGGAGCTCCAGCCATGGAGAAGAGTTTAGACACTAGGATAAGATAAGGAACACACCCATAATAAAGAAATCACATTAGGATTCTCTTTTTAAGCTGTTCCTTAAAACACTAGTGCTTAGGAAATCTATTGGAGGCAGAAGCAGTCAAAGGTAGCCTAGGGTTAGGGTTAGGCTTAGGGTATGGCTTAGGGTACGGCTTAGGGTACGGGTTCGGGGAGGCCTTCGGGTACGGCGTAGGGTATGGGTTAGGGTTGGGTTAGGGTTAGTGTTAGGGTTAGGGCTCGGTTTAGGGTATTGGTTAGGATTAGGTTACGTGTTAGGGTTAGGGTAGCGGTTAGGGTTAGGGTACGCTTTAGTGTTAGGGTAGTTATTAAACCTATCCCACTCTCTACATACCCCTTAGCACGTAAAGGAATATTATTTGGAGGTCCAGCCATGGAGAAGAGTTTAGACACTAGGATAAGATAAGGAACACACCCATTATAAAGACATCACATTAGGATTCTCTTTTTAAGCTGTTCCTTAAAACACTAGTGCTTAGGAAATCTATTGGAGGCAGAAGCAGTCAAGGGTAGCCTAGGGTTAGGGTTAGGCTTAGGGTACGGCTTAGGGTACGGCTTAGGGTACGGGTTTGGGGAGGGGTTCGGGAATGGCGTAGGGTTTGGGTTAGGGTTAGTGTTAGGGTTAGTGTTAGGGTTATGGCTCGGTTTAGGGTACGGGTTAGGATTCGGGTAATATTAGGGTTAGGGTAGGGGTAGGGTTAGGGTACGCGTTAGGGTTAGGGTAGCTATTAAACCTATCCCACTCTCTAGATACACCTTATCACGTAAAGGAATATTATTTGGGGGTCCAGCCATGGAGAAGAGTTTAGACACTAGGATAAGATAAGGAACACACCCATTATAAAGAAATCACATTAGGATTCTCTTTTTAAGCTGTTCCTTAAAACACTAGTGCTTAGGAAATCTATTGGAGGCAGAAGCATTCAAGGGTAGCCTAGCGTTAGGGTTAGGCTTAGGGTACGGCTTAGGGTACGGCTTAGGGTACGGGTTCGGGGAGGGCTTCGTGTACGGCGTAGGGTATGGGTTAGGGTTAGGGTTAGGGTTAGTTTTAGGGTTAGGGCTCGGTTTAGGGTATTGGTTAGGATTAGTGTACATGTTAGGGTTACGGTAGGGGTTAGGGTTAGGGTACGCGTTAGTGTTAGGGTAGTTATTAAACCTATCCCACTCTCTAGATACCCCTTAGCACGTAAAGGAATATTATTTGGAGGTCCAGCCATGGAGAAGAGTTTAGACACTAGGATAAGATAAGGAACACACCCATTATAAAGAAATCACATTAGGATTCTCTTTTTAAGCTGTTCCTTAAAACACTAGTGCTTAGGAAATCTATTGGAGGCAGAAGCAGTCAAGGGTAGCCTAGGGTTAGTGTTAGGCTTAGGGTACGGCTTAGGGTACGGCTTAGGGTACGGGTTCGGGAAGGGCTTCGGGTACGGTGTAGGGTATGGGTTAGGGTTAGGGTTAGGGTTAGTGTTAGGGTTAGGGCTCGGTTTAGGGTATTGGTTAGGATTAGGGTACGTGTTAGGGTTAGGGTAGGGGTTAGGGTTAGGGTACGCGTTAGTGTTAGGGTAGTTATTAAACCTATCCCACTCTCTAGATACCCCTTAGCACGTAAAGGAATATTATTTGGAGGTCCAGCCATGGAGAAGAGTTTAGACACGAGGATAAGATAAGGAACACACCCATTATAAAGAAATCACATTAGGATTCTCTTTTTAAGCTGTTCCTTAAAACACTAGTGCTTAGGAAATCTATTGGAGGCAGAAGCAATCAAGGGTAACCAAGGGTTAGGGTTAGGCTTGGGGTTAGGCTTAGGGTACGGCTTAGGGTACACGTTCGGGGAGGGGTTCGGGTACGGCGTAGGGTATGGGTTAGGGTTAGGGTTAGAGTTAGTGTTAGGGTTAGGGCTCGGTTTAGGGTATTGGTTAGGATTAGGGTACGTGTTAGGGTTAGGGTAGGGGTTAGGGTTAGGGTACGCGTTAGTGTTAGGGTAGTTATTAAACCTATCCCAGTCTCTAGATACCCTTTAGCACGTAAAGGAATATTATTTGGAGGTCCAGTCATGGAGAAGAGTTTAGACACTAGGATAAGATAAGGAACACACCCATTATAAAGAAATCACATTAGGATTCTCTTTTTAAGCTGTTCCTTAAAACACTAGTGCTTAGGAAATCTATTGGAGGCAGAAGCAATCAAGGGTAACCAAGGGTTAGGGTTAGGCTTGAGGTTAGGCTTAGGGTACGGCTTAGGGTACGGGTTCGGGGAGGGGTTCGGGTACGGCGTAGGGTATGGGTTAGGGTTAGGGTTAGGGTTAGTGTTAGGGTTAGGGCTCGGTTTAGGGTATTGGTTAGGATTAGGGTACGTGTTAGGGTTAGGGTAGGGGTTAGGGTTAGGGTACGCGTTAGTGTCAAGGTAGTTATTAAACCTATCCCACTCTCTAGATACCCCTTAGCACGTAAAGGAATATTATTTGGAGGTCCAGCCATGGAGAAGAGTTTAGACACTAGGATAAGATAAGGACACACCCATTATAAAGAAATCACATTAGGATTCTCTTTTTAAGCTGTTCCTTAAAATACTAGTGCTTAGGAAATCTATTGGAGGCAGAAGCAGTCAAGGGTAACCAAAGGTTAGGGTTAGGCGTGGGGTTAGGCTTAGGGTACGGCTTAGGGTACGGGTTCGGGGAGGGCTTCGGGTACGGCGTAGGGTATGGGTTAGGGTTAGGGTTAGGGTTAGTGTTAGGGTTAGGGCTCGGTTTAGGGTATTGGTTAGGATAAGGGTACGTGTTAGTGTTAGGGTAGGGGTTAGGGTTAGGGTACGCGTTAGTGTTAGGGTAGTTATTAAACCTATCCCACTCTCTAGATACCCCTTAGCACGTAAAGGAATATTATTTGGAGGTCCAGCCATGGAGAAGAGTTTAGACACTAGGATAAGATAAGGAACACACCCATTATAAAGAAATCACATTAGGATTCTCTTTTTAAGCTGTTCCTTAAAAAACTAGTGCTTAGGAAATCTATTGGAGGCAGAAGCAGTCAAGGGTAGCCTAGGGTTAGGGTTAGGCTTAGGGTTAGGCTTAGGGTACGGCGTAGGGTACGGGTTCGGTGAGAGCTTCGGGTACGGCGTAGGGTATGGGTTAGGGTTAGGGTTAGGGTTAGTGTTAGGGTTAGGGCTCGGTTTAGGGTACGGGTTAGGATTAGGGTACGTGTTAGGGTTAGGGTAGGGGATAGGGTTAGGGTACGCGTTAGGGTTAGGGTAGTTATTAAACCTATCCCACTCTCTAGATACCCCTTAGCACGTAAAGGAATATTATTTGGCGGTCCAGCCATGGAGAAGAGTTTAGACACTAGGATAAGATAAGGAACACACCCATTATAAAGAAATCACATTAGGATTCTCTTTTTAAGCTGTTCCTTAAAACACTAGTGCTTAGGAAATCTACTGGAGGCAGAAGCAGTCAAGGGTAGCCTAGGGTTAGGGTTAGGCTTAGGGTACGGCTTAGGGTACGGCTTAGGGTACGGGTTCGGGGAGGGCTTCGGGTACGGCGTAGGGTATGGGTTAGGGTAGGGGTTAGGGTTAGGGTACGCGTTAGTGTTAGGGTAGTTATTAAACCTATCCCAGTCTCTAGATACCTCTTAGCACGTAAAGGAATATTATTTGGAGGTCCAGCCATGGAGAAGAGTTTAGACACTAGGATAAGATAAGGAACACACCCATTATAAAGAAATCACATTAGGATTCTCTTTTTAAGCTGTTCCTTAAAACACTAGTGCTTAGGAAATCTATTGGAGGCAGAAGCAGTCAGGGGTAGCCTAGGGTTAGGGTTAGGCTTAGGGTTAGGCTTAGGGTACGGCTTAGGGTACGGGTTCGGTGAGGGCTTCGGGTACGGCATAGGGTATGGGTTAGGGTTAGGGTTAGGGTTAGTGTTAGGGTTAGGGCTCGGTTTAGGGTACGGGTTAGGATTAGGGTACGTGTTAGGGTTAGGGTAGGGGTTAGGGTTAGGGTACGCGTTAGGGTTAGGGTAGTTATTAAACCTATCCCACTCTCTAGATACACCTTAGCACGTCAAGGAATATTATTTGGCGGTCCAGCCATGGAGAAGAGTTTAGACACTAGGATAAGATAAGGAACACACCCATTATAAAGAAATCACATTAGGATTCTCTTTTTAAGCTGTTCCTTAAAACACTAGTGCTTAGGAAATCTATTGGAGGCAGAAGCATTCAAGGGTAGCCTAGCGTTAGGGTTAGGCTTAGGGTACGGCTTAGGGTACGGCTTAGGGTACGGGTTCGGGGAAGGGTTCGGGAACGGCGTAGGGTATGGGTTAGGGTTAGGGTTAGGGTTAGTGTTAGGGTTAGGGCTCGGTTTAGGGTACGGGTTAGGATTAGGGTACATGTTAGGGTTAGGGTAGGGGTTAGGGTTAGGTTATGCGTTAGGGTTAGGGTAGTTATTAAACCTATCCCACTCTCTAGATACCCCTTAGCACGTAAAGGAATATTATTTGGAGCTCCAGCCATGGAGAAGAGTTTAGACACTAGGATAAGATAAGGAACACACCCATTATAAAGAAATCACATTAGGATTCTCTTTTTAAGCTGTTCCTTAAAACACTAGTGCTTAGGAAATCTATTGGAGGCAGAAGCAGTCAAGGGTAGCCTAGGGTTAGGGTTAGGCTTAGGGTACGGCTTAGGGTACGGGTTCGGGGAGGGCTTCGGGTACGGCGTAGGATATGGGTTAGGGTTAGGGTTAGGGTTAGTGTTAGGGTTAGGGCTCGGTTTAGGGTATTGGTTAGGATTAGGGTACGTGTTAGGGTTAGGGTAGGGGTTAGGGTTAGGGTACGCGTTAGTGTTAGGGTAGTTATTAAACCTTTCCCACTCTCTAGATACCCCTTAGCACGTAAAGGAATATTATTTGGAGGTCCAGCCATGGAGAAGAGTTTAGCCACTAGGATAAGATAAGGAACACACCCATTATAAAGAAATCACATTAGGATTCTCTTTTTAAGCTGTTCCTTAAAACACTAGTGCTTAGGAAATCTATTGGAGGCAGAAGCAGTCAAGGGTAGCCTAGGGTTAGGGTTAGGCTTGGTGTTAGGCTTAGGGTACGGCTTAGGGTACGGGTTCGGGGAGGGGTTCGTGTACGGCGTAGGGTATGAGTTAGGGTTAGGGTTAGGGTTAGTGTTACGGTTAGGGCTCCGTTTAGGGTACGTGTTAGGAGTAGGGTACATGTTAGGGTTAGGATAGGGGTTAGGGTTAGGGTAGTTATTAAACCTATCCCACTCTCTAGATACACTTTAGCACGTAAAGGAATATTATTTGGGGGTCCAGCCATCGAGAAGAGTTTAGACACTAGGATAAGATAAGGAACACACCCATTATAAAGAAATCACATTAGGATTCTCTTTTTAAGCTGTTCCTTAAAACACTAGTGCTTAGGAAAGCTATTGGAGGCAGAAGCAGTCAAGGGTAGCCTAGGGTTAGGCTTAGGCTTAGGGTATGGCTTAGGGTACGGGTTCGGGGAGGACTTCGGGTACGGCGTAGGTTATGGGTTAGGGTTCGGGTTAGGGTCAGTGTTAGGGTTAGGGCTCGGTTTAGGGTACGGGTTAGGATTAGGGTACATGTTAGGGTTAAGGTAGGGGTTAGGGTTAGGGTACGCGTTAGGGTTAGGGTAGTTATTAAACCTATTCCACTCTCTAGATACACCTTAGCACGTAAAGGAATATTATTTGGGGGTCCAGCCATGGAGAAGAGTTTAGACACTAGGATAAGATAAGGAACACACCCATTATAAAGAAATCACATTAGGATTCTCTTTTTAAGCTGTTCCTTAAAACACTAGTGCTTAGGAAATCTATTGGAGGCAGAAGCAGTCAAGGGTAGCCTAGGGTTAGGGTTAAGCTTAGGGTACGGCTTAGGGTACGGCTTAGGGTACGGGTTCGTGGAGGGCTTCGGGTACGGCGTAGGGTATGGGTTATGGTTAGGGTTAGGGTTAGTGTTAGGGTTAGGGCTCGGTTTAGGGTATTGGTTAGGATTAGGGTACGTGTTATGGTTAGGGTAGAGGTTAGGGTTAGGGTACGCGTTAGTGTTAGGGTAGTTATTAAACCTATCCCACTCTCTAGATACCCCTTAGCACGTAAAGGAATATTATTTGGAGGTCCAGCCATGGAGAAGAGTTTAGACACTAGGATAAGATAAGGAACACACCCATTATAAAGAAATCACATTAGGATTCTCTTTTTAATCTGTTCCTTAAAATACTAGTGCTTAGGAAATCTATTGGAGGCAGAAGCAGTCAAGGGTAACCAAAGGTTAGGGTTAGGCGTGGGGTTAGGCTTAGGGTACGGCTTAGGGTACGGGTTCGGGGAGGGCTTCGGGTACGGCGTAGGGTATGGGTGAGGGTTAGGGTTAGGGTTAGTGTTAGGCTTAGGGCTCGGTTTAGGGTATTGGTTAGGATTAGGGTACGTGTTAGTGTTAGGGTAGGGGTTAGGGTTAGGGTACGCGTTAGTGTTAGGGTAGTTATTAAACCTATCCCACTCTCTAGATACCCCTTAGCACGTAAAGGAATATTATTTGGAGGTCCAGCCATGGAGAAGAGTTTAGACACTAGGATAAGATAAGGAACACACCCATTATAAAGAAATCACATTAGGATTCTCTTTTTAAGCTGTTCCTTAAAACACTAGTGCTTAGGAAATCTATTGGAGGCAGAAGCAGTCAAGGGTAGCCTAGGGTTAGGGTTAGGCTTAGGGTTAGGCTTAGGGTACGGCGTAGGGTACGGGTTCGGTGAGAGCTTCGGGTACGGCGTAGGGTATGGGTTAGGGTTAGGGTTAGGGTTAGTGTTAGGGTTAGGGCTCGGTTTAGGGTACGGGTTAGGATTAGGGTACGTGTTAGGGTTAGGGTAGGGGATAGGGTTAGGGTACGCGTTAGGGTTAGGGTAGTTATTAAACCTATCCCAGTCTCTAGATACCTCTTAGCACGTAAAGGAATATTATTTGGAGGTCCAGCCATGGAGAAGAGTTTAGACACTAGGATAAGATAAGGAACACACCCATTATAAAGAAATCACATTAGGATTCTCTTTTTAAGCTGTTCCTTAAAACACTAGTGCTTAGGAAATCTATTGGAGGCAGAAGCAGTCAGGGGTAGCCTAGGGTTAGGGTTAGGCTTAGGGTTAGGCTTAGGGTACGGCTTAGGGTACGGGTTCGGTGAGGGCTTCGGGTACGGCGTAGGGTATGGGTTAGGGTAGGGGTTAGGGTTAGGGTACGCGTTAGGGTTAGGGTAGTTATTAAACCTATCCCACTCTCTAGATACACCTTAGCACGTCAAGGAATATTATTTGGCGGTCCAGCCATGGAGAAGAGTTTAGACACTAGGATAAGATAAGGAACACACCCATTATAAAGAAATCACATTAGGATTCTCTTTTTAAGCTGTTCCTTAAAACACTAGTGCTTAGGAAATCTATTGGAGGCAGAAGTAGTCAAGGGTAGCCTAGGGTTAGGGTTAGGCTTAGGGTACGGCTTAGGGTACGGTTTAGGGTACGGGTTCGGGGAGGGCTTCGGGTACAGCGTAGGGTATGGGTTAGGGTTAGGGTTAGGGTTAGTGTTAGGGTTAGGGCTCGGTTTAGGGTACGGGTTAGGATTAGGCTACGTGTTAGGGTTAGGGTAGGGGTTAGGGTTAGGGTACGCGTTAGGGTTAGGGTAGTTATTAAACCTATCCCACTCTCTAGATACCCCTTAGCACGTAAAGGAATATTATTTGGGGGTCCAGCCATGGAGAAGAGTTTAGACACTAGGATAAGATAAGGAACACACCCATTATAAAGAAATCACATTAGGATTCTCTTTTTAAGCTGTTCCTTAAAACACTAGTGCTTAGGAAATCTATTGGAGGCAGAAGCAGTCAAGGGTAGCCTAGGGTTAGGGTTAGGCTTAGGGTACGGCTTAGGGTACGGCTTAGGGTACGGGTTTGGGGAGGGCTTCGGGTACGGCTTAGGGTATGGGTTAGGGTTAGGGTTAGGGTTAGTGTTAGGTTTCGGGCTCGGCTTAGGGTATTGGTTAGGATTAGGGTACGTGTTAGGGTTAGGGTAGGGGTTAGGGTTAGGGTACGCGTTAGTGTTAGGGTAGTTATTAAACCTATCCCAATCTCTAGATACCCCTTAGCACGTAAAGGAATATTATTTGGAGGTCCAGCCATGGAGAAGAGTTTAGACACTAGGATAAGATAAGGAACACACCCATTATAAAGAAATCACATTAGGATTCTCTTTTTAAGCTGTTCCTTAAAACACTAGTGCTTAGGAAATCTATTGGAGGCAGAAGCAGTCAAGGGTAGCCTAGGGTTAGGGTTAGGCTTAGGGTTAGGCTTAGGGTACGGCTTAGGGTACGGGTTCGGGGAGGGCTTCTGGTACGGCGTAGGGTATGGGTTAGGGTTAGGGTTAGTGTTAGGGTTAGGGCTCGGTTTAGGGTATTGGTTAGGATTAGGGTACGTGTTAGGGTTAGGGTAGGGGTTAGGGTTAGGGTACGCGTTAGTGTTAGGGTAGTTATTAAACCTATCCCAGTCTCTAGATACCCCTTAGCACGTAAAGGAATATTATTTGGAGGTCCAGCCATGGAGAAGAGTTTAGACACTAGGATAAGATAAGGAACACACCCATTATAAAGAAATCACATTAGGATTCTCTTTTTAAGCTGTTCCTTAAAACACTAGTGCTTAGGAAATCTATTGGAGGCAGAAGCAGTCAAGGGTAGCCTAGGGTTAGGGTTAGGCTTAGGGTACGGCTTAGGGTACGGCTTAGGGTACGGGTTTGGGGAGGGCTTCGGGTACGGCTTAGGGTATGGGTTAGGGTTAGGGTTAGGGTTAGTGTTAGGTTTCGGGCTCGGCTTAGGGTATTGGTTAGGATTAGGGTACGTGTTAGGGTTAGGGTAGGGGTTAGGGTTAGGGTACGCGTTAGTGTTAGGGTAGTTATTAAACCTATCCCAATCTCTAGATACCCCTTAGCACGTAAAGGAATATTATTTGGAGGTCCAGCCATGGAGAAGAGTTTAGACACTAGGATAAGATAAGGAACACACCCATTATAAAGAAATCACATTAGGATTCTCTTTTTAAGCTGTTCCTTAAAACACTAGTGCTTAGGAAATCTATTGGAGGCAGAAGCAGTCAAGGGTAGACTAGGGTTAGGGTTAGGCTTAGGGTACGGCTTAGGGTACGGCTTAGGGTACGGGTTCGGGGAGGGCTTCGGGTACGGCATAGGATATGGGTTAGGGTTAGGGTTAGGGTTAATGTTAGGGTTAGGGCTCGGTTTAGGGTATTGGTTAGGATTAGGGTACGTGTTAGGGTTAGGTTAGGGGTTAGGGTTAGGGTACGCGTTAGTGTTAGGGTAGTTATTAAAGCTATCCCACTCTCTAGATACCCCTTAGCACGTAAAGAAATATTATTTGGAGGTCCAGCCATGGAGAAGAGTTTAGACACTAGGATAAAATAAGGAACACACCCATTATAAAGAAATCACATTAGGATTCTCTTTTTAAGCTGTTCCTTAAAACACTAGTGCTTAGGAAATCTATTGGAGGCAGAAGCAGTCAAGGGTAACCAAGGGTTAGGGTTAGGCTTGGGGTTAGGCTTAGGGTACGGCTTAGGGTACGGGTTCGGGTACGGCGTAGGGTATGGGTTAGGGTTAGGGTTAGGGTTAGTGTTAGGGTTAGGGCTCGGTTTAGGGTATTGGTTAGGATTAGGGTACGTGTTAGGGTTAGGGTAGGGGTTAGGGTTAGGGTACGCGTTAGTGTTAGGGTAGTTATTAAACCTATCCCACTCTCTAGATACCCCTTGGCACGTAAAGGAATATTATTTGGAGGTCCAGCCATGGAGAAGAGTTTAGACACTAGGATAAGATAAGGACACACACATTATAAAGAAATCACATTAGGATTCTCTTTTTAAGCTGTTCCTTAAAACACTAGTGCTTAGGAAATCTATTGGAGGCAGAAGCATTCAAGAGTAGCCTAGGGTTAGGGTTAGGCTTAGGGTACGGCTTAGGGTACGGCTTAGGGTACGGGTTCGAGGAAGGGTTCGGGAACGACGTAGGGTATGGGTTAGGGTTAGGGTTAGGGTTAGTGTTAGGGTTAGGGCTCGGTTTAGGGTACGGTTTAGGATTAAGTTACATGTTAGGGTTAGGGTAGGGGTTAGGGTTAGGTTACGCGTTAGGTTTAGGGTAGTTATTAAACCTATCCCACTCTCTAGATACCCCTTAGCACGTAAAGGAATATTATTTGGAGCTCCAGCCATGGAGAAGAGTTTAGACACTAGGATAAGATAAGGAACACACCCATAATAAAGAAATCACATTAGGATTCTCTTTTTAAGCTGTTCCTTAAAACACTAGTGCTTAGGAAATCTATTGGAGGCAGAAGCAGTCAAAGGTAGCCTAGGGTTAGGGTTAGGCTTAGGGTATGGCTTAGGGTACGGCTTAGGGTACGGGTTCGGGGAGGCCTTCGGGTACGGCGTAGGGTATGGGTTAGGGTTGGGTTAGGGTTAGTGTTAGGGTTAGGGCTCGGTTTAGGGTATTGGTTAGGATTAGGTTACGTGTTAGGGTTAGGGTAGCGGTTAGGGTTAGGGTACGCTTTAGTGTTAGGGTAGTTATTAAACCTATCCCACTCTCTACATACCCCTTAGCACGTAAAGGAATATTATTTGGAGGTCCAGCCATGGAGAAGAGTTTAGACACTAGGATAAGATAAGGAACACACCCATTATAAAGACATCACATTAGGATTCTCTTTTTAAGCTGTTCCTTAAAACACTAGTGCTTAGGAAATCTATTGGAGGCAGAAGCAGTCAAGGGTAGCCTAGGGTTAGGGTTAGGCTTAGGGTACGGCTTAGGGTACGGCTTAGGGTACGAGTTTGGGGAGGGGTTCGGGAATGGCGTAGGGTTTGGGTTAGGGTTAGTGTTAGGGTTAGTGTTAGGGTTATGGCTCGGTTTAGGGTACGGGTTAGGATTCGGGTAATATTAGGGTTAGGGTAGGGGTAGGGTTAGGGTACGCGTTAGGGTTAGGGTAGCTATTAAACCTATCCCACTCTCTAGATACACCTTATCACGTAAAGGAATATTATTTGGGGGTCCAGCCATGGAGAAGAGTTTAGACACTAGGATAAGATAAGGAACACACCCATTATAAAGAAATCACATTAGGATTCTCTTTTTAAGCTGTTCCTTAAAACACTAGTGCTTAGGAAATCTATTGGAGGCAGAAGCATTCAAGGGTAGCCTAGCGTTAGGGTTAGGCTTAGGGTACGGCTTAGGGTACGGCTTAGGGTACGGGTTCGGGGAGGGCTTCGTGTACGGCGTAGGGTATGGGTTAGGGTTAGGGTTAGGGTTAGTTTTAGGGTTAGGGCTCGGTTTAGGGTATTGGTTAGGATTAGTGTACATGTTAGGGTTACGGTAGGGGTTAGGGTTATGGTACGCGTTAGTGTTAGGGTAGTTATTAAACCTATCCCAGTCTCTAGATTCCCCTTAGCACTTAAAGGAATATTATTTGGAGATCCAGCCATGGAGAAGAGTTTAGACACTAGGATAAGATAAGGAACACACCCATTATAAAGAAATCACATTAGGATTCTCTTTTTAAATTGTTCCTTAAAACACTAGTGCTTAGGAAATCTATTGGAGGCAGAAGCAGTCAAGGGTAGCCTAGGGTTAGGGTTAGGCTTAGGGTACGGCTTAGGGTACGGCTTAGGGTACGGGTTCGGGAAGGGCTTCGGGTACGGCGTAGGGTATGGGTTAGGGTTAGGGTTAGGGTTAGTGTTAGGGTTAGGGCTCGGTTTAGGGTATTGGTTAGGATTAGGGTACGTGTTAGGGTTAGGGTAGGGGTTAGGGTTAGGGTACGCGTTAGTGTTAGGGTAGTTATTAAACCTATCCCACTCTCTAGATACCCCTTAGCACGTAAAGGAATATTATTTGGAGGTCCAGCCATGGAGAAGAGTTTAGACACTAGGATAAGATAAGGAACACACCCATTATAAAGAAATCACATTAGGATTCTCTTTTTAAGCTGTTCCTTAAAACACTAGTGCTTAGGAAATCTATTGGAGGCAGAAGCAGTCAAGGGTAGCCTAGGGTTAGTGTTAGGCTTAGGGTACGGCTTAGGGTACGGCTTAGGGTACGGGTTCGGGAAGGGCTTCGGGTACGGTGTAGGGTATGGGTTAGGGTTAGGGTTAGGGTTAGTGTTAGGGTTAGGGCTCGGTTTAGGGTATTGGTTAGGATTAGGGTACGTGTTAGGGTTAGGGTAGGGGTTAGGGTTAGGGTACGCGTTAGTGTTAGGGTAGTTATTAAACCTATCCCACTCTCTAGATACCCCTTAGCACGTAAAGGAATATTATTTGGAGGTCCAGCCATGGAGAAGAGTTTAGACACGAGGATAAGATAAGGAACACACCCATTATAAAGAAATCACATTAGGATTCTCTTTTTAAGCTGTTCCTTAAAACACTAGTGCTTAGGAAATCTATTGGAGGCAGAAGCAATCAAGGGTAACCAAGGGTTAGGGTTAGGCTTGGGGTTAGGCTTAGGGTACGGCTTAGGGTACACGTTCGGGGAGGGGTTCGGGTACGGCGTAGGGTATGGGTTAGGGTTAGGGTTAGAGTTAGTGTTAGGGTTAGGGCTCGGTTTAGGGTATTGGTTAGGATTAGGGTACGTGTTAGGGTTAGGGTAGGGGTTAGGGTTAGGGTACGCGTTAGTGTTAGGGTAGTTATTAAACCTATCCCAGTCTCTAGATACCCTTTAGCACGTAAAGGAATATTATTTGGAGGTCCAGTCATGGAGAAGAGTTTAGACACTAGGATAAGATAAGGAACACACCCATTATAAAGAAATCACATTAGGATTCTCTTTTTAAGCTGTTCCTTAAAACACTAGTGCTTAGGAAATCTATTGGAGGCAGAAGCAATCAAGGGTAACCAAGGGTTAGGGTTAGGCTTGAGGTTAGGCTTAGGGTACGGCTTAGGGTACGGGTTCGGGGAGGGGTTCGGGTACGGCGTAGGGTATGGGTTAGGGTTAGGGTTAGGGTTAGTGTTAGGGTTAGGGCTCGGTTTAGGGTATTGGTTAGGATTAGGGTACGTGTTAGGGTTAGGGTAGGGGTTAGGGTTAGGGTACGCGTTAGTGTCAAGGTAGTTATTAAACCTATCCCACTCTCTAGATACCCCTTAGCACGTAAAGGAATATTATTTGGAGGTCCAGCCATGGAGAAGAGTTTAGACACTAGGATAAGATAAGGACACACCCATTATAAAGAAATCACATTAGGATTCTCTTTTTAAGCTGTTCCTTAAAATACTAGTGCTTAGGAAATCTATTGGAGGCAGAAGCAGTCAAGGGTAACCAAAGGTTAGGGTTAGGCGTGGGGTTAGGCTTAGGGTACGGCTTAGGGTACGGGTTCGGGGAGGGCTTCGGGTACGGCGTAGGGTATGGGTTAGGGTTAGGGTTAGGGTTAGTGTTAGGGTTAGGGCTCGGTTTAGGGTATTGGTTAGGATAAGGGTACGTGTTAGTGTTAGGGTAGGGGTTAGGGTTAGGGTACGCGTTAGTGTTAGGGTAGTTATTAAACCTATCCCACTCTCTAGATACCCCTTAGCACGTAAAGGAATATTATTTGGAGGTCCAGCCATGGAGAAGAGTTTAGACACTAGGATAAGATAAGGAACACACCCATTATAAAGAAATCACATTAGGATTCTCTTTTTAAGCTGTTCCTTAAAAAACTAGTGCTTAGGAAATCTATTGGAGGCAGAAGCAGTCAAGGGTAGCCTAGGGTTAGGGTTAGGCTTAGGGTTAGGCTTAGGGTACGGCGTAGGGTACGGGTTCGGTGAGAGCTTCGGGTACGGCGTAGGGTATGGGTTAGGGTTAGGGTTAGGGTTAGTGTTAGGGTTAGGGCTCGGTTTAGGGTACGGGTTAGGATTAGGGTACGTGTTAGGGTTAGGGTAGGGGATAGGGTTAGGGTACGCGTTAGGGTTAGGGTAGTTATTAAACCTATCCCACTCTCTAGATACCCCTTAGCACGTAAAGGAATATTATTTGGCGGTCCAGCCATGGAGAAGAGTTTAGACACTAGGATAAGATAAGGAACACACCCATTATAAAGAAATCACATTAGGATTCTCTTTTTAAGCTGTTCCTTAAAACACTAGTGCTTAGGAAATCTACTGGAGGCAGAAGCAGTCAAGGGTAGCCTAGGGTTAGGGTTAGGCTTAGGGTACGGCTTAGGGTACGGCTTAGGGTACGGGTTCGGGGAGGGCTTCGGGTACGGCGTAGGGTATGGGTTAGGGTAGGGGTTAGGGTTAGGGTACGCGTTAGTGTTAGGGTAGTTATTAAACCTATCCCAGTCTCTAGATACCTCTTAGCACGTAAAGGAATATTATTTGGAGGTCCAGCCATGGAGAAGAGTTTAGACACTAGGATAAGATAAGGACACACACATTATAAAGAAATCACATTAGGATTCTCTTTTTAAGCTGTTCCTTAAAACACTAGTGCTTAGGAAATCTATTGGAGGCAGAAGCAGTCAAGGGTAACCAAGGGTTAGGGTTAGGCTTGGGGTTAGGCTTAGGGTACGGCTTAGGGTACGGGTTCGGGTACGGCGTAGGGTATGGGTTAGGGTTAGGGTTAGGGTTAGTGTTAGGGTTAGGGCTCGGTTTAGGGTATTGGTTAGGATTAGGGTACGTGTTAGGGTTAGGGTAGGGGTTAGGGTTAGGGTACGCGTTAGTGTTAGGGTAGTTATTAAACCTATCCCACTCTCTAGATACCCCTTGGCACGTAAAGGAATATTATTTGGAGGTCCAGCCATGGAGAAGAGTTTAGACACTAGGATAAGATAAGGACACACACATTATAAAGAAATCACATTAGGATTCTCTTTTTAAGCTGTTCCTTAAAACACTAGTGCTTAGGAAATCTATTGGAGGCAGAAGCATTCAAGAGTAGCCTAGGGTTAGGGTTAGGCTTAGGGTACGGCTTAGGGTACGGCTTAGGGTACGGGTTCGAGGAAGGGTTCGGGAACGACGTAGGGTATGGGTTAGGGTTAGGGTTAGGGTTAGTGTTAGGGTTAGGGCTCGGTTTAGGGTACGGTTTAGGATTAAGTTACATGTTAGGGTTAGGGTAGGGGTTAGGGTTAGGTTACGCGTTAGGTTTAGGGTAGTTATTAAACCTATCCCACTCTCTAGATACCCCTTAGCACGTAAAGGAATATTATTTGGAGGTCCAGCCATGGAGAAGAGTTTAGACACTAGGATAAGATAAGGAACACACCCATTATAAAGACATCACATTAGGATTCTCTTTTTAAGCTGTTCCTTAAAACACTAGTGCTTAGGAAATCTATTGGAGGCAGAAGCAGTCAAAGGTAGCCTAGGGTTAGGGTTAGGCTTAGGGTATGGCTTAGGGTACGGCTTAGGGTACGGGTTCGGGGAGGCCTTCGGGTACGGCGTAGGGTATGGGTTAGGGTTGGGTTAGGGTTAGTGTTAGGGTTAGGGCTCGGTTTAGGGTATTGGTTAGGATTAGGTTACGTGTTAGGGTTAGGGTAGCGGTTAGGGTTAGGGTACGCTTTAGTGTTAGGGTAGTTATTAAACCTATCCCACTCTCTACATACCCCTTAGCACGTAAAGGAATATTATTTGGAGGTCCAGCCATGGAGAAGAGTTTAGACACTAGGATAAGATAAGGAACACACCCATTATAAAGACATCACATTAGGATTCTCTTTTTAAGCTGTTCCTTAAAACACTAGTGCTTAGGAAATCTATTGGAGGCAGAAGCAGTCAAGGGTAGCCTAGGGTTAGGGTTAGGCTTAGGGTACGGCTTAGGGTACGGCTTAGGGTACGGGTTTGGGGAGGGGTTCGGGAATGGCGTAGGGTTTGGGTTAGGGTTAGTGTTAGGGTTAGTGTTAGGGTTATGGCTCGGTTTAGGGTACGGGTTAGGATTCGGGTAATATTAGGGTTAGGGTAGGGGTAGGGTTAGGGTACGCGTTAGGGTTAGGGTAGCTATTAAACCTATCCCACTCTCTAGATACACCTTATCACGTAAAGGAATATTATTTGGGGGTCCAGCCATGGAGAAGAGTTTAGACACTAGGATAAGATAAGGAACACACCCATTATAAAGAAATCACATTAGGATTCTCTTTTTAAGCTGTTCCTTAAAACACTAGTGCTTAGGAAATCTATTGGAGGCAGAAGCATTCAAGGGTAGCCTAGCGTTAGGGTTAGGCTTAGGGTACGGCTTAGGGTACGGCTTAGGGTACGGGTTCGGGGAGGGCTTCGTGTACGGCGTAGGGTATGGGTTAGGGTTAGGGTTAGGGTTAGTTTTAGGGTTAGGGCTCGGTTTAGGGTATTGGTTAGGATTAGTGTACATGTTAGGGTTACGGTAGGGGTTAGGGTTAGGGTACGCGTTAGTGTTAGGGTAGTTATTAAACCTATCCCACTCTCTAGATACCCCTTAGCACGTAAAGGAATATT
Organism: Balaenoptera physalus; assembly: GCF_965194825.1. Classification (NCBI taxonomy): domain Eukaryota; kingdom Metazoa; phylum Chordata; class Mammalia; order Artiodactyla; family Balaenopteridae; genus Balaenoptera; species Balaenoptera physalus. The sequence continues at coordinate 652,087 of NW_028126333.1, forward strand.
ATTTGGAGGTCCAGCCATGGAGAAGAGTTTAGACACTAGGATAAGATAAGGAACACACCCATTATAAAGAAATCACATTAGGATTCTCTTTTTAAGCTGTTCCTTAAAACACTAGTGCTTAGGAAATCTATTGGAGGCAGAAGCAGTCAAGGGTAGCCTAGGGTTAGTGTTAGGCTTAGGGTACGGCTTAGGGTACGGCTTAGGGTACGGGTTCGGGAAGGGCTTCGGGTACGGTGTAGGGTATGGGTTAGGGTTAGGGTTAGGGTTAGTGTTAGGGTTAGGGCTCGGTTTAGGGTATTGGTTAGGATTAGGGTACGTGTTAGGGTTAGGGTAGGGGTTAGGGTTAGGGTACGCGTTAGTGTTAGGGTAGTTATTAAACCTATCCCACTCTCTAGATACCCCTTAGCACGTAAAGGAATATTATTTGGAGGTCCAGCCATGGAGAAGAGTTTAGACACGAGGATAAGATAAGGAACACACCCATTATAAAGAAATCACATTAGGATTCTCTTTTTAAGCTGTTCCTTAAAACACTAGTGCTTAGGAAATCTATTGGAGGCAGAAGCAATCAAGGGTAACCAAGGGTTAGGGTTAGGCTTGGGGTTAGGCTTAGGGTACGGCTTAGGGTACACGTTCGGGGAGGGGTTCGGGTACGGCGTAGGGTATGGGTTAGGGTTAGGGTTAGAGTTAGTGTTAGGGTTAGGGCTCGGTTTAGGGTATTGGTTAGGATTAGGGTACGTGTTAGGGTTAGGGTAGGGGTTAGGGTTAGGGTACGCGTTAGTGTTAGGGTAGTTATTAAACCTATCCCAGTCTCTAGATACCCTTTAGCACGTAAAGGAATATTATTTGGAGGTCCAGTCATGGAGAAGAGTTTAGACACTAGGATAAGATAAGGAACACACCCATTATAAAGAAATCACATTAGGATTCTCTTTTTAAGCTGTTCCTTAAAACACTAGTGCTTAGGAAATCTATTGGAGGCAGAAGCAATCAAGGGTAACCAAGGGTTAGGGTTAGGCTTGAGGTTAGGCTTAGGGTACGGCTTAGGGTACGGGTTCGGGGAGGGGTTCGGGTACGGCGTAGGGTATGGGTTAGGGTTAGGGTTAGGGTTAGTGTTAGGGTTAGGGCTCGGTTTAGGGTATTGGTTAGGATTAGGGTACGTGTTAGGGTTAGGGTAGGGGTTAGGGTTAGGGTACGCGTTAGTGTCAAGGTAGTTATTAAACCTATCCCACTCTCTAGATACCCCTTAGCACGTAAAGGAATATTATTTGGAGGTCCAGCCATGGAGAAGAGTTTAGACACTAGGATAAGATAAGGACACACCCATTATAAAGAAATCACATTAGGATTCTCTTTTTAAGCTGTTCCTTAAAATACTAGTGCTTAGGAAATCTATTGGAGGCAGAAGCAGTCAAGGGTAACCAAAGGTTAGGGTTAGGCGTGGGGTTAGGCTTAGGGTACGGCTTAGGGTACGGGTTCGGGGAGGGCTTCGGGTACGGCGTAGGGTATGGGTTAGGGTTAGGGTTAGGGTTAGTGTTAGGGTTAGGGCTCGGTTTAGGGTATTGGTTAGGATAAGGGTACGTGTTAGTGTTAGGGTAGGGGTTAGGGTTAGGGTACGCGTTAGTGTTAGGGTAGTTATTAAACCTATCCCACTCTCTAGATACCCCTTAGCACGTAAAGGAATATTATTTGGAGGTCCAGCCATGGAGAAGAGTTTAGACACTAGGATAAGATAAGGAACACACCCATTATAAAGAAATCACATTAGGATTCTCTTTTTAAGCTGTTCCTTAAAAAACTAGTGCTTAGGAAATCTATTGGAGGCAGAAGCAGTCAAGGGTAGCCTAGGGTTAGGGTTAGGCTTAGGGTTAGGCTTAGGGTACGGCGTAGGGTACGGGTTCGGTGAGAGCTTCGGGTACGGCGTAGGGTATGGGTTAGGGTTAGGGTTAGGGTTAGTGTTAGGGTTAGGGCTCGGTTTAGGGTACGGGTTAGGATTAGGGTACGTGTTAGGGTTAGGGTAGGGGATAGGGTTAGGGTACGCGTTAGGGTTAGGGTAGTTATTAAACCTATCCCACTCTCTAGATACCCCTTAGCACGTAAAGGAATATTATTTGGCGGTCCAGCCATGGAGAAGAGTTTAGACACTAGGATAAGATAAGGAACACACCCATTATAAAGAAATCACATTAGGATTCTCTTTTTAAGCTGTTCCTTAAAACACTAGTGCTTAGGAAATCTACTGGAGGCAGAAGCAGTCAAGGGTAGCCTAGGGTTAGGGTTAGGCTTAGGGTACGGCTTAGGGTACGGCTTAGGGTACGGGTTCGGGGAGGGCTTCGGGTACGGCGTAGGGTATGGGTTAGGGTAGGGGTTAGGGTTAGGGTACGCGTTAGTGTTAGGGTAGTTATTAAACCTATCCCAGTCTCTAGATACCTCTTAGCACGTAAAGGAATATTATTTGGAGGTCCAGCCATGGAGAAGAGTTTAGACACTAGGATAAGATAAGGAACACACCCATTATAAAGAAATCACATTAGGATTCTCTTTTTAAGCTGTTCCTTAAAACACTAGTGCTTAGGAAATCTATTGGAGGCAGAAGCAGTCAGGGGTAGCCTAGGGTTAGGGTTAGGCTTAGGGTTAGGCTTAGGGTACGGCTTAGGGTACGGGTTCGGTGAGGGCTTCGGGTACGGCATAGGGTATGGGTTAGGGTTAGGGTTAGGGTTAGTGTTAGGGTTAGGGCTCGGTTTAGGGTACGGGTTAGGATTAGGGTACGTGTTAGGGTTAGGGTAGGGGTTAGGGTTAGGGTACGCGTTAGGGTTAGGGTAGTTATTAAACCTATCCCACTCTCTAGATACCCCTTAGCACGTAAAGGAATATTATTTGGAGGTCCAGCCATGGAGAAGAGTTTAGACACGAGGATAAGATAAGGAACACACCCATTATAAAGAAATCACATTAGGATTCTCTTTTTAAGCTGTTCCTTAAAACACTAGTGCTTAGGAAATCTATTGGAGGCAGAAGCAGTCAAGGGTAACCAAGGGTTAGGGTTAGGCTTGGGGTTAGGCTTAGGGTACGGCTTAGGGTACGGGTTCGGGTACGGCGTAGGGTATGGGTTAGGGTTAGGGTTAGGGTTAGTGTTAGGGTTAGGGCTCGGTTTAGGGTATTGGTTAGGATTAGGGTACGTGTTAGGGTTAGGGTAGGGGTTAGGGTTAGGGTACGCGTTAGTGTTAGGGTAGTTATTAAACCTATCCCACTCTCTAGATACCCCTTGGCACGTAAAGGAATATTATTTGGAGGTCCAGCCATGGAGAAGAGTTTAGACACTAGGATAAGATAAGGACACACACATTATAAAGAAATCACATTAGGATTCTCTTTTTAAGCTGTTCCTTAAAACACTAGTGCTTAGGAAATCTATTGGAGGCAGAAGCATTCAAGAGTAGCCTAGGGTTAGGGTTAGGCTTAGGGTACGGCTTAGGGTACGGCTTAGGGTACGGGTTCGAGGAAGGGTTCGGGAACGACGTAGGGTATGGGTTAGGGTTAGGGTTAGGGTTAGTGTTAGGGTTAGGGCTCGGTTTAGGGTACGGTTTAGGATTAAGTTACATGTTAGGGTTAGGGTAGGGGTTAGGGTTAGGTTACGCGTTAGGTTTAGGGTAGTTATTAAACCTATCCCACTCTCTAGATACCCCTTAGCACGTAAAGGAATATTATTTGGAGCTCCAGCCATGGAGAAGAGTTTAGACACTAGGATAAGATAAGGAACACACCCATAATAAAGAAATCACATTAGGATTCTCTTTTTAAGCTGTTCCTTAAAACACTAGTGCTTAGGAAATCTATTGGAGGCAGAAGCAGTCAAAGGTAGCCTAGGGTTAGGGTTAGGCTTAGGGTATGGCTTAGGGTACGGCTTAGGGTACGGGTTCGGGGAGGCCTTCGGGTACGGCGTAGGGTATGGGTTAGGGTTGGGTTAGGGTTAGTGTTAGGGTTAGGGCTCGGTTTAGGGTATTGGTTAGGATTAGGTTACGTGTTAGGGTTAGGGTAGCGGTTAGGGTTAGGGTACGCTTTAGTGTTAGGGTAGTTATTAAACCTATCCCACTCTCTACATACCCCTTAGCACGTAAAGGAATATTATTTGGAGGTCCAGCCATGGAGAAGAGTTTAGACACTAGGATAAGATAAGGAACACACCCATTATAAAGACATCACATTAGGATTCTCTTTTTAAGCTGTTCCTTAAAACACTAGTGCTTAGGAAATCTATTGGAGGCAGAAGCAGTCAAGGGTAGCCTAGGGTTAGGGTTAGGCTTAGGGTACGGCTTAGGGTACGGCTTAGGGTACGGGTTTGGGGAGGGGTTCGGGAATGGCGTAGGGTTTGGGTTAGGGTTAGTGTTAGGGTTAGTGTTAGGGTTATGGCTCGGTTTAGGGTACGGGTTAGGATTCGGGTAATATTAGGGTTAGGGTAGGGGTAGGGTTAGGGTACGCGTTAGGGTTAGGGTAGCTATTAAACCTATCCCACTCTCTAGATACACCTTATCACGTAAAGGAATATTATTTGGGGGTCCAGCCATGGAGAAGAGTTTAGACACTAGGATAAGATAAGGAACACACCCATTATAAAGAAATCACATTAGGATTCTCTTTTTAAGCTGTTCCTTAAAACACTAGTGCTTAGGAAATCTATTGGAGGCAGAAGCATTCAAGGGTAGCCTAGCGTTAGGGTTAGGCTTAGGGTACGGCTTAGGGTACGGCTTAGGGTACGGGTTCGGGGAGGGCTTCGTGTACGGCGTAGGGTATGGGTTAGGGTTAGGGTTAGGGTTAGTTTTAGGGTTAGGGCTCGGTTTAGGGTATTGGTTAGGATTAGTGTACATGTTAGGGTTACGGTAGGGGTTAGGGTTAGGGTACGCGTTAGTGTTAGGGTAGTTATTAAACCTATCCCACTCTCTAGATACCCCTTAGCACGTAAAGGAATATTATTTGGAGGTCCAGCCATGGAGAAGAGTTTAGACACTAGGATAAGATAAGGAACACACCCATTATAAAGAAATCACATTAGGATTCTCTTTTTAAGCTGTTCCTTAAAACACTAGTGCTTAGGAAATCTATTGGAGGCAGAAGCAGTCAAGGGTAGCCTAGGGTTAGTGTTAGGCTTAGGGTACGGCTTAGGGTACGGCTTAGGGTACGGGTTCGGGAAGGGCTTCGGGTACGGTGTAGGGTATGGGTTAGGGTTAGGGTTAGGGTTAGTGTTAGGGTTAGGGCTCGGTTTAGGGTATTGGTTAGGATTAGGGTACGTGTTAGGGTTAGGGTAGGGGTTAGGGTTAGGGTACGCGTTAGTGTTAGGGTAGTTATTAAACCTATCCCACTCTCTAGATACCCCTTAGCACGTAAAGGAATATTATTTGGAGGTCCAGCCATGGAGAAGAGTTTAGACACGAGGATAAGATAAGGAACACACCCATTATAAAGAAATCACATTAGGATTCTCTTTTTAAGCTGTTCCTTAAAACACTAGTGCTTAGGAAATCTATTGGAGGCAGAAGCAATCAAGGGTAACCAAGGGTTAGGGTTAGGCTTGGGGTTAGGCTTAGGGTACGGCTTAGGGTACACGTTCGGGGAGGGGTTCGGGTACGGCGTAGGGTATGGGTTAGGGTTAGGGTTAGAGTTAGTGTTAGGGTTAGGGCTCGGTTTAGGGTATTGGTTAGGATTAGGGTACGTGTTAGGGTTAGGGTAGGGGTTAGGGTTAGGGTACGCGTTAGTGTTAGGGTAGTTATTAAACCTATCCCAGTCTCTAGATACCCTTTAGCACGTAAAGGAATATTATTTGGAGGTCCAGTCATGGAGAAGAGTTTAGACACTAGGATAAGATAAGGAACACACCCATTATAAAGAAATCACATTAGGATTCTCTTTTTAAGCTGTTCCTTAAAACACTAGTGCTTAGGAAATCTATTGGAGGCAGAAGCAATCAAGGGTAACCAAGGGTTAGGGTTAGGCTTGAGGTTAGGCTTAGGGTACGGCTTAGGGTACGGGTTCGGGGAGGGGTTCGGGTACGGCGTAGGGTATGGGTTAGGGTTAGGGTTAGGGTTAGTGTTAGGGTTAGGGCTCGGTTTAGGGTATTGGTTAGGATTAGGGTACGTGTTAGGGTTAGGTTAGGGGTTAGGGTTAGGGTACGCGTTAGTGTCAAGGTAGTTATTAAACCTATCCCACTCTCTAGATACCCCTTAGCACGTAAAGGAATATTATTTGGAGGTCCAGCCATGGAGAAGAGTTTAGACACTAGGATAAGATAAGGACACACCCATTATAAAGAAATCACATTAGGATTCTCTTTTTAAGCTGTTCCTTAAAATACTAGTGCTTAGGAAATCTATTGGAGGCAGAAGCAGTCAAGGGTAACCAAAGGTTAGGGTTAGGCGTGGGGTTAGGCTTAGGGTACGGCTTAGGGTACGGGTTCGGGGAGGGCTTCGGGTACGGCGTAGGGTATGGGTTAGGGTTAGGGTTAGGGTTAGTGTTAGGGTTAGGGCTCGGTTTAGGGTATTGGTTAGGATAAGGGTACGTGTTAGTGTTAGGGTAGGGGTTAGGGTTAGGGTACGCGTTAGTGTTAGGGTAGTTATTAAACCTATCCCACTCTCTAGATACCCCTTAGCACGTAAAGGAATATTATTTGGAGGTCCAGCCATGGAGAAGAGTTTAGACACTAGGATAAGATAAGGAACACACCCATTATAAAGAAATCACATTAGGATTCTCTTTTTAAGCTGTTCCTTAAAAAACTAGTGCTTAGGAAATCTATTGGAGGCAGAAGCAGTCAAGGGTAGCCTAGGGTTAGGGTTAGGCTTAGGGTTAGGCTTAGGGTACGGCGTAGGGTACGGGTTCGGTGAGAGCTTCGGGTACGGCGTAGGGTATGGGTTAGGGTTAGGGTTAGGGTTAGTGTTAGGGTTAGGGCTCGGTTTAGGGTACGGGTTAGGATTAGGGTACGTGTTAGGGTTAGGGTAGGGGATAGGGTTAGGGTACGCGTTAGGGTTAGGGTAGTTATTAAACCTATCCCACTCTCTAGATACCCCTTAGCACGTAAAGGAATATTATTTGGCGGTCCAGCCATGGAGAAGAGTTTAGACACTAGGATAAGATAAGGAACACACCCATTATAAAGAAATCACATTAGGATTCTCTTTTTAAGCTGTTCCTTAAAACACTAGTGCTTAGGAAATCTACTGGAGGCAGAAGCAGTCAAGGGTAGCCTAGGGTTAGGGTTAGGCTTAGGGTACGGCTTAGGGTACGGCTTAGGGTACGGGTTCGGGGAGGGCTTCGGGTACGGCGTAGGGTATGGGTTAGGGTAGGGGTTAGGGTTAGGGTACGCGTTAGTGTTAGGGTAGTTATTAAACCTATCCCAGTCTCTAGATACCTCTTAGCACGTAAAGGAATATTATTTGGAGGTCCAGCCATGGAGAAGAGTTTAGACACTAGGATAAGATAAGGAACACACCCATTATAAAGAAATCACATTAGGATTCTCTTTTTAAGCTGTTCCTTAAAACACTAGTGCTTAGGAAATCTATTGGAGGCAGAAGCAGTCAGGGGTAGCCTAGGGTTAGGGTTAGGCTTAGGGTTAGGCTTAGGGTACGGCTTAGGGTACGGGTTCGGTGAGGGCTTCGGGTACGGCATAGGGTATGGGTTAGGGTTAGGGTTAGGGTTAGTGTTAGGGTTAGGGCTCGGTTTAGGGTACGGGTTAGGATTAGGGTACGTGTTAGGGTTAGGGTAGGGGTTAGGGTTAGGGTACGCGTTAGGGTTAGGGTAGTTATTAAACCTATCCCACTCTCTAGATACACCTTAGCACGTCAAGGAATATTATTTGGCGGTCCAGCCATGGAGAAGAGTTTAGACACTAGGATAAGATAAGGAACACACCCATTATAAAGAAATCACATTAGGATTCTCTTTTTAAGCTGTTCCTTAAAACACTAGTGCTTAGGAAATCTATTGGAGGCAGAAGCATTCAAGAGTAGCCTAGGGTTAGGGTTAGGTTTAGGGTACGGCTTAGGGTACGGCTTAGGGTACGGGTTCGGGGAAGGGTTCGGGAACGGCGTAGGGTATGGGTTAGGGTTAGGGTTAGGGTTAGTGTTAGGGTTAGGGCTCGGTTTAGGGTACGGGTTAGGATTAGGGTACATGTTAGGGTTAGGGTAGGGGTTAGGGTTAGGTTATGCGTTAGGGTTAGGGTAGTTATTAAACCTATCCCACTCTCTAGATACCCCTTAGCACGTAAAGGAATATTATTTGGAGCTCCAGCCATGGAGAAGAGTTTAGACACTAGGATAAGATAAGGAACACACCCATTATAAAGAAATCACATTAGGATTCTCTTTTTAAGCTGTTCCTTAAAACACTAGTGCTTAGGAAATCTATTGGAGGCAGAAGCAGTCAAGGGTAGCCTAGGGTTAGGGTTAGGCTTAGGGTACGGCTTAGGGTACGGCTTAGGGTACGGGTTCGGGGAGGGCTTCGGGTACGGCGTAGGATATGGGTTAGGGTTAGGGTTAGGGTTAGTGTTAGGGTTAGGGCTCGGTTTAGGGTATTGGTTAGGATTAGGGTACGTGTTAGGGTTAGGGTAGGGGTTAGGGTTAGGGTACGCGTTAGTGTTAGGGTAGTTATTAAACCTTTCCCACTCTCTAGATACCCCTTAGCACGTAAAGGAATATTATTTGGAGGTCCAGCCATGGAGAAGAGTTTAGCCACTAGGATAAGATAAGGAACACACCCATTATAAAGAAATCACATTAGGATTCTCTTTTTAAGCTGTTCCTTAAAACACTAGTGCTTAGGAAATCTATTGGAGGCAGAAGCAGTCAAGGGTAGCCTAGGGTTAGGGTTAGGCTTGGTGTTAGGCTTAGGGTACGGCTTAGGGTACGGGTTCGGGGAGGGGTTCGTGTACGGCGTAGGGTATGAGTTAGGGTTAGGGTTAGGGTTAGTGTTACGGTTAGGGCTCCGTTTAGGGTACGTGTTAGGAGTAGGGTACATGTTAGGGTTAGGATAGGGGTTAGGGTTAGGGTAGTTATTAAACCTATCCCACTCTCTAGATACACTTTAGCACGTAAAGGAATATTATTTGGGGGTCCAGCCATCGAGAAGAGTTTAGACACTAGGATAAGATAAGGAACACACCCATTATAAAGAAATCACATTAGGATTCTCTTTTTAAGCTGTTCCTTAAAACACTAGTGCTTAGGAAAGCTATTGGAGGCAGAAGCAGTCAAGGGTAGCCTAGGGTTAGGCTTAGGCTTAGGGTATGGCTTAGGGTACGGGTTCGGGGAGGACTTCGGGTACGGCGTAGGTTATGGGTTAGGGTTCGGGTTAGGGTCAGTGTTAGGGTTAGGGCTCGGTTTAGGGTACGGGTTAGGATTAGGGTACATGTTAGGGTTAAGGTAGGGGTTAGGGTTAGGGTACGCGTTAGGGTTAGGGTAGTTATTAAACCTATTCCACTCTCTAGATACACCTTAGCACGTAAAGGAATATTATTTGGGGGTCCAGCCATGGAGAAGAGTTTAGACACTAGGATAAGATAAGGAACACACCCATTATAAAGAAATCACATTAGGATTCTCTTTTTAAGCTGTTCCTTAAAACACTAGTGCTTAGGAAATCTATTGGAGGCAGAAGCAGTCAAGGGTAGCCTAGGGTTAGGGTTAAGCTTAGGGTACGGCTTAGGGTACGGCTTAGGGTACGGGTTCGTGGAGGGCTTCGGGTACGGCGTAGGGTATGGGTTATGGTTAGGGTTAGGGTTAGTGTTAGGGTTAGGGCTCGGTTTAGGGTATTGGTTAGGATTAGGGTACGTGTTATGGTTAGGGTAGAGGTTAGGGTTAGGGTACGCGTTAGTGTTAGGGTAGTTATTAAACCTATCCCACTCTCTAGATACCCCTTAGCACGTAAAGGAATATTATTTGGAGGTCCAGCCATGGAGAAGAGTTTAGACACTAGGATAAGATAAGGAACACACCCATTATAAAGAAATCACATTAGGATTCTCTTTTTAAGCTGTTCCTTAAAATACTAGTGCTTAGGAAATCTATTGGAGGCAGAAGCAGTCAAGGGTAACCAAAGGTTAGGGTTAGGCGTGGGGTTAGGCTTAGGGTACGGCTTAGGGTACGGGTTCGGGGAGGGCTTCGGGTACGGCGTAGGGTATGGGTGAGGGTTAGGGTTAGGGTTACTGTTAGGGTTAGGGCTCGGTTTAGGGTATTGGTTAGGATTAGGGTACGTGTTAGTGTTAGGGTAGGGGTTAGGGTTAGGGTACGCGTTAGTGTTAGGGTAGTTATTAAACCTATCCCACTCTCTAGATACCCCTTAGCACGTAAAGGAATATTATTTGGAGGTCCAGCCATGGAGAAGAGTTTAGACACTAGGATAAGATAAGGAACACACCCATTATAAAGAAATCACATTAGGATTCTCTTTTTAAGCTGTTCCTTAAAACACTAGTGCTTAGGAAATCTATTGGAGGCAGAAGCAGTCAAGGGTAGCCTAGGGTTAGGGTTAGGCTTAGGGTTAGGCTTAGGGTACGGCGTAGGGTACGGGTTCGGTGAGAGCTTCGGGTACGGCGTAGGGTATGGGTTAGGGTTAGGGTTAGGGTTAGTGTTAGGGTTAGGGCTCGGTTTAGGATACGGGTTAGGATTAGGGTACGTGTTAGGGTTAGGGTAGGGGATAGGGTTAGGGTACGCGTTAGGGTTAGGGTAGTTGTTAAACCTATCCCAGTCTCTAGATACCTCTTAGCACGTAAAGGAATATTATTTGGAGGTCCAGCCATGGAGAAGAGTTTAGACACTAGGATAAGATAAGGAACACACCCATTATAAAGAAATCACATTAGGATTCTCTTTTTAAGCTGTTCCTTAAAACACTAGTGCTTAGGAAATCTATTGGAGGCAGAAGCAGTCAGGGGTAGCCTAGGGTTAGGGTTAGGCTTAGGGTTAGGCTTAGGGTACGGCTTAGGGTACGGGTTCGGTGAGGGCTTCGGGTACGGCGTAGGGTATGGGTTAGGGTAGGGGTTAGGGTTAGGGTACGCGTTAGTGTTAGGGTAGTTATTAAACCTATCCCAGTCTCTAGATACCTCTTAGCACGTAAAGGAATATTATTTGGAGGTCCAGCCATGGAGAAGAGTTTAGACACTAGGATAAGATAAGGAACACACCCATTATAAAGAAATCACATTAGGATTCTCTTTTTAAGCTGTTCCTTAAAACACTAGTGCTTAGGAAATCTATTGGAGGCAGAAGCAGTCAGGGGTAGCCTAGGGTTAGGGTTAGGCTTAGGGTTAGGCTTAGGGTACGGCTTAGGGTACGGGTTCGGTGAGGGCTTCGGGTACGGCATAGGGTATGGGTTAGGGTTAGGGTTAGGGTTAGTGTTAGGGTTAGGGCTCGGTTTAGGGTACGGGTTAGGATTAGGGTACGTGTTAGGGTTAGGGTAGGGGTTAGGGTTAGGGTACGCGTTAGGGTTAGGGTAGTTATTAAACCTATCCCACTCTCTAGATACACCTTAGCACGTCAAGGAATATTATTTGGCGGTCCAGCCATGGAGAAGAGTTTAGACACTAGGATAAGATAAGGAACACACCCATTATAAAGAAATCACATTAGGATTCTCTTTTTAAGCTGTTCCTTAAAACACTAGTGCTTAGGAAATCTATTGGAGGCAGAAGTAGTCAAGGGTAGCCTAGGGTTAGGGTTAGGCTTAGGGTACGGCTTAGGGTACGGTTTAGGGTACGGGTTCGGGGAGGGCTTCGGGTACGGCGTAGGGTATGGGTTAGGGTTAGGGTTAGGGTTAGTGTTAGGGTTAGGGCTCGGTTTAGGGTACGGGTTAGGATTAGGCTACGTGTTAGGGTTAGGGTAGGGGTTAGGGTTAGGGTACGCGTTAGGGTTAGGGTAGTTATTAAACCTATCCCACTCTCTAGATACCCCTTAGCACGTAAAGGAATATTATTTGGGGGTCCAGCCATGGAGAAGAGTTTAGACACTAGGATAAGATAAGGAACACACCCATTATAAAGAAATCACATTAGGATTCTCTTTTTAAGCTGTTCCTTAAAACACTAGTGCTTAGGAAATCTATTGGAGGCAGAAGCAGTCAAGGGTAGCCTAGGGTTAGGGTTAGGCTTAGGGTACGGCTTAGGGTACGGCTTAGGGTACGGGTTTGGGGAGGGCTTCGGGTACGGCTTAGGGTATGGGTTAGGGTTAGGGTTAGGGTTAGTGTTAGGTTTCGGGCTCGGCTTAGGGTATTGGTTAGGATTAGGGTACGTGTTAGGGTTAGGGTAGGGGTTAGGGTTAGGGTACGCGTTAGTGTTAGGGTAGTTATTAAACCTATCCCAATCTCTAGATACCCCTTAGCACGTAAAGGAATATTATTTGGAGGTCCAGCCATGGAGAAGAGTTTAGACACTAGGATAAGATAAGGAACACACCCATTATAAAGAAATCACATTAGGATTCTCTTTTTAAGCTGTTCCTTAAAACACTAGTGCTTAGGAAATCTATTGGAGGCAGAAGCAGTCAAGGGTAGCCTAGGGTTAGGGTTAGGCTTAGGGTTAGGCTTAGGGTACGGCTTAGGGTACGGGTTCGGGGAGGGCTTCTGGTACGGCGTAGGGTATGGGTTAGGGTTAGGGTTAGTGTTAGGGTTAGGGCTCGGTTTAGGGTATTGGTTAGGATTAGGGTACGTGTTAGGGTTAGGGTAGGGGTTAGGGTTAGGGTACGCGTTAGTGTTAGGGTAGTTATTAAACCTATCCCAGTCTCTAGATACCCCTTAGCACGTAAAGGAATATTATTTGGAGGTCCAGCCATGGAGAAGAGTTTAGACACTAGGATAAGATAAGGAACACACCCATTATAAAGAAATCACATTAGGATTCTCTTTTTAAGCTGTTCCTTAAAACACTAGTGCTTAGGAAATCTATTGGAGGCAGAAGCAGTCAAGGGTAGCCTAGGGTTAGGGTTAGGCTTAGGGTACGGCTTAGGGTACGGCTTAGGGTACGGGTTTGGGGAGGGCTTCGGGTACGGCTTAGGGTATGGGTTAGGGTTAGGGTTAGGGTTAGTGTTAGGTTTCGGGCTCGGCTTAGGGTATTGGTTAGGATTAGGGTACGTGTTAGGGTTAGGGTAGGGGTTAGGGTTAGGGTACGCGTTAGTGTTAGGGTAGTTATTAAACCTATCCCAATCTCTAGATACCCCTTAGCACGTAAAGGAATATTATTTGGAGGTCCAGCCATGGAGAAGAGTTTAGACACTAGGATAAGATAAGGAACACACCCATTATAAAGAAATCACATTAGGATTCTCTTTTTAAGCTGTTCCTTAAAACACTAGTGCTTAGGAAATCTATTGGAGGCAGAAGCAGTCAAGGGTAGACTAGGGTTAGGGTTAGGCTTAGGGTACGGCTTAGGGTACGGCTTAGGGTACGGGTTCGGGGAGGGCTTCGGGTACGGCATAGGATATGGGTTAGGGTTAGGGTTAGGGTTAATGTTAGGGTTAGGGCTCGGTTTAGGGTATTGGTTAGGATTAGGGTACGTGTTAGGGTTAGGTTAGGGGTTAGGGTTAGGGTACGCGTTAGTGTTAGGGTAGTTATTAAAGCTATCCCACTCTCTAGATACCCCTTAGCACGTAAAGAAATATTATTTGGAGGTCCAGCCATGGAGAAGAGTTTAGACACTAGGATAAAATAAGGAACACACCCATTATAAAGAAATCACATTAGGATTCTCTTTTTAAGCTGTTCCTTAAAACACTAGTGCTTAGGAAATCTATTGGAGGCAGAAGCAGTCAAGGGTAACCAAGGGTTAGGGTTAGGCTTGGGGTTAGGCTTAGGGTACGGCTTAGGGTACGGGTTCGGGTACGGCGTAGGGTATGGGTTAGGGTTAGGGTTAGGGTTAGTGTTAGGGTTAGGGCTCGGTTTAGGGTATTGGTTAGGATTAGGGTACGTGTTAGGGTTAGGGTAGGGGTTAGGGTTAGGGTACGCGTTAGTGTTAGGGTAGTTATTAAACCTATCCCACTCTCTAGATACCCCTTGGCACGTAAAGGAATATTATTTGGAGGTCCAGCCATGGAGAAGAGTTTAGACACTAGGATAAGATAAGGACACACACATTATAAAGAAATCACATTAGGATTCTCTTTTTAAGCTGTTCCTTAAAACACTAGTGCTTAGGAAATCTATTGGAGGCAGAAGCATTCAAGAGTAGCCTAGGGTTAGGGTTAGGCTTAGGGTACGGCTTAGGGTACGGCTTAGGGTACGGGTTCGAGGAAGGGTTCGGGAACGACGTAGGGTATGGGTTAGGGTTAGGGTTAGGGTTAGTGTTAGGGTTAGGGCTCGGTTTAGGGTACGGTTTAGGATTAAGTTACATGTTAGGGTTAGGGTAGGGGTTAGGGTTAGGTTACGCGTTAGGTTTAGGGTAGTTATTAAACCTATCCCACTCTCTAGATACCCCTTAGCACGTAAAGGAATATTATTTGGAGCTCCAGCCATGGAGAAGAGTTTAGACACTAGGATAAGATAAGGAAAACACCCATAATAAAGAAATCACATTAGGATTCTCTTTTTAAGCTGTTCCTTAAAACACTAGTGCTTAGGAAATCTATTGGAGGCAGAAGCAGTCAAAGGTAGCCTAGGGTTAGGGTTAGGCTTAGGGTATGGCTTAGGGTACGGCTTAGGGTACGGGTTCGGGGAGGCCTTCGGGTACGGCGTAGGGTATGGGTTAGGGTTGGGTTAGGGTTAGTGTTAGGGTTAGGGCTCGGTTTAGGGTATTGGTTAGGATTAGGTTACGTGTTAGGGTTAGGGTAGCGGTTAGGGTTAGGGTACGCTTTAGTGTTAGGGTAGTTATTAAACCTATCCCACTCTCTACATACCCCTTAGCACGTAAAGGAATATTATTTGGAGGTCCAGCCATGGAGAAGAGTTTAGACACTAGGATAAGATAAGGAACACACCCATTATAAAGACATCACATTAGGATTCTCTTTTTAAGCTGTTCCTTAAAACACTAGTGCTTAGGAAATCTATTGGAGGCAGAAGCAGTCAAGGGTAGCCTAGGGTTAGGGTTAGGCTTAGGGTACGGCTTAGGGTACGGCTTAGGGTACGGGTTTGGGGAGGGGTTCGGGAATGGCGTAGGGTTTGGGTTAGGGTTAGTGTTAGGGTTAGTGTTAGGGTTATGGCTCGGTTTAGGGTACGGGTTAGGATTCGGGTAATATTAGGGTTAGGGTAGGGGTAGGGTTAGGGTACGCGTTAGGGTTAGGGTAGCTATTAAACCTATCCCACTCTCTAGATACACCTTATCACGTAAAGGAATATTATTTGGGGGTCCAGCCATGGAGAAGAGTTTAGACACTAGGATAAGATAAGGAACACACCCATTATAAAGAAATCACATTAGGATTCTCTTTTTAAGCTGTTCCTTAAAACACTAGTGCTTAGGAAATCTATTGGAGGCAGAAGCATTCAAGGGTAGCCTAGCGTTAGGGTTAGGCTTAGGGTACGGCTTAGGGTACGGCTTAGGGTACGGGTTCGGGGAGGGCTTCGTGTACGGCGTAGGGTATGGGTTAGGGTTAGGGTTAGGGTTAGTTTTAGGGTTAGGGCTCGGTTTAGGGTATTGGTTAGGATTAGTGTACATGTTAGGGTTACGGTAGGGGTTAGGGTTATGGTACGCGTTAGTGTTAGGGTAGTTATTAAACCTATCCCAGTCTCTAGATTCCCCTTAGCACTTAAAGGAATATTATTTGGAGATCCAGCCATGGAGAAGAGTTTAGACACTAGGATAAGATAAGGAACACACCCATTATAAAGAAATCACATTAGGATTCTCTTTTTAAATTGTTCCTTAAAACACTAGTGCTTAGGAAATCTATTGGAGGCAGAAGCAGTCAAGGGTAGCCTAGGGTTAGGGTTAGGCTTAGGGTACGGCTTAGGGTACGGCTTAGGGTACGGGTTCGGGAAGGGCTTCGGGTACGGCGTAGGGTATGGGTTAGGGTTAGGGTTAGGGTTAGTGTTAGGGTTAGGGCTCGGTTTAGGGTATTGGTTAGGATTAGGGTACGTGTTAGGGTTAGGGTAGGGGTTAGGGTTAGGGTACGCGTTAGTGTTAGGGTAGTTATTAAACCTATCCCACTCTCTAGATACCCCTTAGCACGTAAAGGAATATTATTTGGAGGTCCAGCCATGGAGAAGAGTTTAGACACTAGGATAAGATAAGGAACACACCCATTATAAAGAAATCACATTAGGATTCTCTTTTTAAGCTGTTCCTTAAAACACTAGTGCTTAGGAAATCTATTGGAGGCAGAAGCAGTCAAGGGTAGCCTAGGGTTAGTGTTAGGCTTAGGGTACGGCTTAGGGTACGGCTTAGGGTACGGGTTCGGGAAGGGCTTCGGGTACGGTGTAGGGTATGGGTTAGGGTTAGGGTTAGGGTTAGTGTTAGGGTTAGGGCTCGGTTTAGGGTATTGGTTAGGATTAGGGTACGTGTTAGGGTTAGGGTAGGGGTTAGGGTTAGGGTACGCGTTAGTGTTAGGGTAGTTATTAAACCTATCCCACTCTCTAGATACCCCTTAGCACGTAAAGGAATATTATTTGGAGGTCCAGCCATGGAGAAGAGTTTAGACACGAGGATAAGATAAGGAACACACCCATTATAAAGAAATCACATTAGGATTCTCTTTTTAAGCTGTTCCTTAAAACACTAGTGCTTAGGAAATCTATTGGAGGCAGAAGCAATCAAGGGTAACCAAGGGTTAGGGTTAGGCTTGGGGTTAGGCTTAGGGTACGGCTTAGGGTACACGTTCGGGGAGGGGTTCGGGTACGGCGTAGGGTATGGGTTAGGGTTAGGGTTAGAGTTAGTGTTAGGGTTAGGGCTCGGTTTAGGGTATTGGTTAGGATTAGGGTACGTGTTAGGGTTAGGGTAGGGGTTAGGGTTAGGGTACGCGTTAGTGTTAGGGTAGTTATTAAACCTATCCCAGTCTCTAGATACCCTTTAGCACGTAAAGGAATATTATTTGGAGGTCCAGTCATGGAGAAGAGTTTAGACACTAGGATAAGATAAGGAACACACCCATTATAAAGAAATCACATTAGGATTCTCTTTTTAAGCTGTTCCTTAAAACACTAGTGCTTAGGAAATCTATTGGAGGCAGAAGCAATCAAGGGTAACCAAGGGTTAGGGTTAGGCTTGAGGTTAGGCTTAGGGTACGGCTTAGGGTACGGGTTCGGGGAGGGGTTCGGGTACGGCGTAGGGTATGGGTTAGGGTTAGGGTTAGGGTTAGTGTTAGGGTTAGGGCTCGGTTTAGGGTATTGGTTAGGATTAGGGTACGTGTTAGGGTTAGGGTAGGGGTTAGGGTTAGGGTACGCGTTAGTGTCAAGGTAGTTATTAAACCTATCCCACTCTCTAGATACCCCTTAGCACGTAAAGGAATATTATTTGGAGGTCCAGCCATGGAGAAGAGTTTAGACACTAGGATAAGATAAGGACACACCCATTATAAAGAAATCACATTAGGATTCTCTTTTTAAGCTGTTCCTTAAAATACTAGTGCTTAGGAAATCTATTGGAGGCAGAAGCAGTCAAGGGTAACCAAAGGTTAGGGTTAGGCGTGGGGTTAGGCTTAGGGTACGGCTTAGGGTACGGGTTCGGGGAGGGCTTCGGGTACGGCGTAGGGTATGGGTTAGGGTTAGGGTTAGGGTTAGTGTTAGGGTTAGGGCTCGGTTTAGGGTATTGGTTAGGATAAGGGTACGTGTTAGTGTTAGGGTAGGGGTTAGGGTTAGGGTACGCGTTAGTGTTAGGGTAGTTATTAAACCTATCCCACTCTCTAGATACCCCTTAGCACGTAAAGGAATATTATTTGGAGGTCCAGCCATGGAGAAGAGTTTAGACACTAGGATAAGATAAGGAACACACCCATTATAAAGAAATCACATTAGGATTCTCTTTTTAAGCTGTTCCTTAAAAAACTAGTGCTTAGGAAATCTATTGGAGGCAGAAGCAGTCAAGGGTAGCCTAGGGTTAGGGTTAGGCTTAGGGTTAGGCTTAGGGTACGGCGTAGGGTACGGGTTCGGTGAGAGCTTCGGGTACGGCGTAGGGTATGGGTTAGGGTTAGGGTTAGGGTTAGTGTTAGGGTTAGGGCTCGGTTTAGGGTACGGGTTAGGATTAGGGTACGTGTTAGGGTTAGGGTAGGGGATAGGGTTAGGGTACGCGTTAGGGTTAGGGTAGTTATTAAACCTATCCCACTCTCTAGATACCCCTTAGCACGTAAAGGAATATTATTTGGCGGTCCAGCCATGGAGAAGAGTTTAGACACTAGGATAAGATAAGGAACACACCCATTATAAAGAAATCACATTAGGATTCTCTTTTTAAGCTGTTCCTTAAAACACTAGTGCTTAGGAAATCTACTGGAGGCAGAAGCAGTCAAGGGTAGCCTAGGGTTAGGGTTAGGCTTAGGGTACGGCTTAGGGTACGGCTTAGGGTACGGGTTCGGGGAGGGCTTCGGGTACGGCGTAGGGTATGGGTTAGGGTAGGGGTTAGGGTTAGGGTACGCGTTAGTGTTAGGGTAGTTATTAAACCTATCCCAGTCTCTAGATACCTCTTAGCACGTAAAGGAATATTATTTGGAGGTCCAGCCATGGAGAAGAGTTTAGACACTAGGATAAGATAAGGAACACACCCATTATAAAGAAATCACATTAGGATTCTCTTTTTAAGCTGTTCCTTAAAACACTAGTGCTTAGGAAATCTATTGGAGGCAGAAGCAGTCAGGGGTAGCCTAGGGTTAGGGTTAGGCTTAGGGTTAGGCTTAGGGTACGGCTTAGGGTACGGGTTCGGTGAGGGCTTCGGGTACGGCATAGGGTATGGGTTAGGGTTAGGGTTAGGGTTAGTGTTAGGGTTAGGGCTCGGTTTAGGGTACGGGTTAGGATTAGGGTACGTGTTAGGGTTAGGGTAGGGGTTAGGGTTAGGGTACGCGTTAGGGTTAGGGTAGTTATTAAACCTATCCCACTCTCTAGATACACCTTAGCACGTCAAGGAATATTATTTGGCGGTCCAGCCATGGAGAAGAGTTTAGACACTAGGATAAGATAAGGAACACACCCATTATAAAGAAATCACATTAGGATTCTCTTTTTAAGCTGTTCCTTAAAACACTAGTGCTTAGGAAATCTATTGGAGGCAGAAGCATTCAAGAGTAGCCTAGGGTTAGGGTTAGGTTTAGGGTACGGCTTAGGGTACGGCTTAGGGTACGGGTTCGGGGAAGGGTTCGGGAACGGCGTAGGGTATGGGTTAGGGTTAGGGTTAGGGTTAGTGTTAGGGTTAGGGCTCGGTTTAGGGTACGGGTTAGGATTAGGGTACATGTTAGGGTTAGGGTAGGGGTTAGGGTTAGGTTATGCGTTAGGGTTAGGGTAGTTATTAAACCTATCCCACTCTCTAGATACCCCTTAGCACGTAAAGGAATATTATTTGGAGCTCCAGCCATGGAGAAGAGTTTAGACACTAGGATAAGATAAGGAACACACCCATTATAAAGAAATCACATTAGGATTCTCTTTTTAAGCTGTTCCTTAAAACACTAGTGCTTAGGAAATCTATTGGAGGCAGAAGCAGTCAAGGGTAGCCTAGGGTTAGGGTTAGGCTTAGGGTACGGCTTAGGGTACGGCTTAGGGTACGGGTTCGGGGAGGGCTTCGGGTACGGCGTAGGATATGGGTTAGGGTTAGGGTTAGGGTTAGTGTTAGGGTTAGGGCTCGGTTTAGGGTATTGGTTAGGATTAGGGTACGTGTTAGGGTTAGGGTAGGGGTTAGGGTTAGGGTACGCGTTAGTGTTAGGGTAGTTATTAAACCTTTCCCACTCTCTAGATACCCCTTAGCACGTAAAGGAATATTATTTGGAGGTCCAGCCATGGAGAAGAGTTTAGCCACTAGGATAAGATAAGGAACACACCCATTATAAAGAAATCACATTAGGATTCTCTTTTTAAGCTGTTCCTTAAAACACTAGTGCTTAGGAAATCTATTGGAGGCAGAAGCAGTCAAGGGTAGCCTAGGGTTAGGGTTAGGCTTGGTGTTAGGCTTAGGGTACGGCTTAGGGTACGGGTTCGGGGAGGGGTTCGTGTACGGCGTAGGGTATGAGTTAGGGTTAGGGTTAGGGTTAGTGTTACGGTTAGGGCTCCGTTTAGGGTACGTGTTAGGAGTAGGGTACATGTTAGGGTTAGGATAGGGGTTAGGGTTAGGGTAGTTATTAAACCTATCCCACTCTCTAGATACACTTTAGCACGTAAAGGAATATTATTTGGGGGTCCAGCCATCGAGAAGAGTTTAGACACTAGGATAAGATAAGGAACACACCCATTATAAAGAAATCACATTAGGATTCTCTTTTTAAGCTGTTCCTTAAAACACTAGTGCTTAGGAAAGCTATTGGAGGCAGAAGCAGTCAAGGGTAGCCTAGGGTTAGGCTTAGGCTTAGGGTATGGCTTAGGGTACGGGTTCGGGGAGGACTTCGGGTACGGCGTAGGTTATGGGTTAGGGTTCGGGTTAGGGTCAGTGTTAGGGTTAGGGCTCGGTTTAGGGTACGGGTTAGGATTAGGGTACATGTTAGGGTTAAGGTAGGGGTTAGGGTTAGGGTACGCGTTAGGGTTAGGGTAGTTATTAAACCTATTCCACTCTCTAGATACACCTTAGCACGTAAAGGAATATTATTTGGGGGTCCAGCCATGGAGAAGAGTTTAGACACTAGGATAAGATAAGGAACACACCCATTATAAAGAAATCACATTAGGATTCTCTTTTTAAGCTGTTCCTTAAAACACTAGTGCTTAGGAAATCTATTGGAGGCAGAAGCAGTCAAGGGTAGCCTAGGGTTAGGGTTAAGCTTAGGGTACGGCTTAGGGTACGGCTTAGGGTACGGGTTCGTGGAGGGCTTCGGGTACGGCGTAGGGTATGGGTTATGGTTAGGGTTAGGGTTAGTGTTAGGGTTAGGGCTCGGTTTAGGGTATTGGTTAGGATTAGGGTACGTGTTATGGTTAGGGTAGAGGTTAGGGTTAGGGTACGCGTTAGTGTTAGGGTAGTTATTAAACCTATCCCACTCTCTAGATACCCCTTAGCACGTAAAGGAATATTATTTGGAGGTCCAGCCATGGAGAAGAGTTTAGACACTAGGATAAGATAAGGAACACACCCATTATAAAGAAATCACATTAGGATTCTCTTTTTAAGCTGTTCCTTAAAATACTAGTGCTTAGGAAATCTATTGGAGGCAGAAGCAGTCAAGGGTAACCAAAGGTTAGGGTTAGGCGTGGGGTTAGGCTTAGGGTACGGCTTAGGGTACGGGTTCGGGGAGGGCTTCGGGTACGGCGTAGGGTATGGGTTAGGGTTAGGGTTAGGGTTAGTGTTAGGGTTAGGGCTCGGTTTAGGGTATTGGTTAGGATTAGGGTACGTGTTAGTGTTAGGGTAGGGGTTAGGGTTAGGGTACGCGTTAGTGTTAGGGTAGTTATTAAACCTATCCCACTCTCTAGATACCCCTTAGCACGTAAAGGAATATTATTTGGAGGTCCAGCCATGGAGAAGAGTTTAGACACTAGGATAAGATAAGGAACACACCCATTATAAAGAAATCACATTAGGATTCTCTTTTTAAGCTGTTCCTTAAAACACTAGTGCTTAGGAAATCTATTGGAGGCAGAAGCAGTCAAGGGTAGCCTAGGGTTAGGGTTAGGCTTAGGGTACGGCGTAGGGTACGGGTTCGGTGAGAGCTTCGGGTACGGCGTAGGGTATGGGTTAGGGTTAGGGTTAGGGTTAGTGTTAGGGTTAGGGCTCGGTTTAGGGTACGGGTTAGGATTAGGGTACGTGTTAGGGTTAGGGTAGGGGATAGGGTTAGGGTACGCGTTAGGGTTAGGGTAGTTATTAAACCTATCCCAGTCTCTAGATACCTCTTAGCACGTAAAGGAATATTATTTGGAGGTCCAGCCATGGAGAAGAGTTTAGCCACTAGGATAAGATAAGGAACACACCCATTATAAAGAAATCACATTAGGATTCTCTTTTTAAGCTGTTCCTTAAAACACTAGTGCTTAGGAAATCTATTGGAGGCAGAAGCAGTCAAGGGTAGCCTAGGGTTAGGGTTAGGCTTGGTGTTAGGCTTAGGGTACGGCTTAGGGTACGGGTTCGGGGAGGGGTTCGTGTACGGCGTAGGGTATGGGTTAGGGTTAGGGTTAGGGTTAGTGTTACGGTTAGGGCTCCGTTTAGGGTACGTGTTAGGAGTAGGGTACATGTTAGGGTTAGGATAGGGGTTAGGGTTAGGGTAGTTATTAAACCTATCCCACTCTCTAGATACACTTTAGCACGTAAAGGAATATTATTTGGAGGTCCAGCCATGGAGAAGAGTTTAGACACTAGGATAAGATAAGGAACACACCCATTATAAAGAAATCACATTAGGATTCTCTTTTTAAGCTGTTCCTTAAAACACTAGTGCTTAGGAAATCTATTGGAGGCAGAAGCAGTCAAGGGTAGCCTAGGGTTAGGGTTAGGCTTAGGGTACGGCTTAGGGTACGGCTTAGGGTACGGGTTTGGGGAGGGCTTCGGGTACGGCTTAGGGTATGGGTTAGGGTTAGGGTTAGGGTTAGTGTTAGGTTTCGGGCTCGGCTTAGGGTATTGGTTAGGATTAGGGTACGTGTTAGGGTTAGGGTAGGGGTTAGGGTTAGGATACGCGTTAGTGTTAGGGTAGTTATTAAACCTATCCCAATCTCTAGATACCCCTTAGCACGTAAAGGAATATTATTTGGAGGTCCAGCCATGGAGAAGAGTTTAGACACTAGGATAAGATAAGGAACACACCCATTATAAAGAAATCACATTAGGATTCTCTTTTTAAGCTGTTCCTTAAAACACTAGTGCTTAGGAAATCTATTGGAGGCAGAAGCAGTCAAGGGTAGCCTAGGGTTAGGGTTAGGCTTAGGGTTAGGCTTAGGGTACGGCTTAGGGTACGGGTTCGGGGAGGGCTTCTGGTACGGCGTAGGGTATGGGTTAGGGTTAGGGTTAGTGTTAGGGTTAGGGCTCGGTTTAGGGTATTGGTTAGGATTAGGGTACGTGTTAGGGTTAGGGTAGGGGTTAGGGTTAGGGTACGCGTTAGTGTTAGGGTAGTTATTAAACCTATCCCAGTCTCTAGATACCCCTTAGCACGTAAAGGAATATTATTTGGAGGTCCAGCCATGGAGAAGAGTTTAGACACTAGGATAAGATAAGGAACACACCCATTATAAAGAAATCACATTAGGATTCTCTTTTTAAGCTGTTCCTTAAAACACTAGTGCTTAGGAAATCTATTGGAGGCAGAAGCAGTCAAGGGTAGCCTAGGGTTAGGGTTAGGCTTAGGGTACGGCTTAGGGTACGGCTTAGGGTACGGGTTTGGGGAGGGCTTCGGGTACGGCTTAGGGTATGGGTTAGGGTTAGGGTTAGGGTTAGTGTTAGGTTTCGGGCTCGGCTTAGGGTATTGGTTAGGATTAGGGTACGTGTTAGGGTTAGGGTAGGGGTTAGGGTTAGGGTACGCGTTAGTGTTAGGGTAGTTATTAAACCTATCCCAATCTCTAGATACCCCTTAGCACGTAAAGGAATATTATTTGGAGGTCCAGCCATGGAGAAGAGTTTAGACACTAGGATAAGATAAGGAACACACCCATTATAAAGAAATCACATTAGGATTCTCTTTTTAAGCTGTTCCTTAAAACACTAGTGCTTAGGAAATCTATTGGAGGCAGAAGCAGTCAAGGGTAGACTAGGGTTAGGGTTAGGCTTAGGGTACGGCTTAGGGTACGGCTTAGGGTACGGGTTCGGGGAGGGCTTCGGGTACCCCTAGGATATGGGTTAGGGTTAGGGTTAGGGTTAATGTTAGGGTTAGGGCTCGGTTTAGGGTATTGGTTAGGATTAGGGTACGTGTTAGGGTTAGGTTAGGGGTTAGGGTTAGGGTACGCGTTAGTGTTAGGGTAGTTATTAAAGCTATCCCACTCTCTAGATACCCCTTAGCACGTAAAGAAATATTATTTGGAGGTCCAGCCATGGAGAAGAGTTTAGACACTAGGATAAGATAAGGAACACACCCATTATAAAGAAATCACATTAGGATTCTCTTTTTAAGCTGTTCCTTAAAACACTAGTGCTTAGGAAATCTATTGGAGGCAGAAGCAGTCAAGGGTAGCCTAGGGTTAGGGTTAGGCTTAGGGTTAGGCTTAGGGTACGGCTTAGGGTACGGGTTCGGGGAGGGCTTCTGGTACGGCGTAGGGTATGGGTTAGGGTTAGGGTTAGTGTTAGGGTTAGGGCTCGGTTTAGGGTATTGGTTAGGATTAGGGTACGTGTTAGGGTTAGGGTAGGGGTTAGGGTTAGGGTACGCGTTAGTGTTAGGGTAGTTATTAAACCTATCCCAGTCTCTAGATACCCCTTAGCACGTAAAGGAATATTATTTGGAGGTCCAGCCATGGAGAAGAGTTTAGACACTAGGATAAGATAAGGAACACACCCATTATAAAGAAATCACATTAGGATTCTCTTTTTAAGCTGTTCCTTAAAACACTAGTGCTTAGGAAATCTATTGGAGGCAGAAGCAGTCAAGGGTAGCCTAGGGTTAGGGTTAGGCTTAGGGTACGGCTTAGGGTACGGCTTAGGGTACGGGTTTGGGGAGGGCTTCGGGTACGGCTTAGGGTATGGGTTAGGGTTAGGGTTAGGGTTAGTGTTAGGTTTCGGGCTCGGCTTAGGGTATTGGTTAGGATTAGGGTACGTGTTAGGGTTAGGGTAGGGGTTAGGGTTAGGGTACGCGTTAGTGTTAGGGTAGTTATTAAACCTATCCCAATCTCTAGATACCCCTTAGCACGTAAAGGAATATTATTTGGAGGTCCAGCCATGGAGAAGAGTTTAGACACTAGGATAAGATAAGGAACACACCCATTATAAAGAAATCACATTAGGATTCTCTTTTTAAGCTGTTCCTTAAAACACTAGTGCTTAGGAAATCTATTGGAGGCAGAAGCAGTCAAGGGTAGCCTAGGGTTAGGGTTAGGCTTAGGGTTAGGCTTAGGGTACGGCTTAGGGTACGGGTTCGGGGAGGGCTTCTGGTACGGCGTAGGGTATGGGTTAGGGTTAGGGTTAGTGTTAGGGTTAGGGCTCGGTTTAGGGTATTGGTTAGGATTAGGGTACGTGTTAGGGTTAGGGTAGGGGTTAGGGTTAGGGTACGCGTTAGTGTTAGGGTAGTTATTAAACCTATCCCAGTCTCTAGATACCCCTTAGCACGTAAAGGAATATTATTTGGAGGTCCAGCCATGGAGAAGAGTTTAGACACTAGGATAAGATAAGGAACACACCCATTATAAAGAAATCACATTAGGATTCTCTTTTTAAGCTGTTCCTTAAAACACTAGTGCTTAGGAAATCTATTGGAGGCAGAAGCAGTCAAGGGTAGCCTAGGGTTAGGGTTAGGCTTAGGGTTAGGCTTAGGGTACGGCTTAGGGTACGGGTTCGGGGAGGGCTTCTGGTACGGCGTAGGGTATGGGTTAGGGTTAGGGTTAGTGTTAGGGTTAGGGCTCGGTTTAGGGTATTGGTTAGGATTAGGGTACGTGTTAGGGTTAGGGTAGGGGTTAGGGTTAGGGTACGCGTTAGTGTTAGGGTAGTTATTAAACCTATCCCAGTCTCTAGATACCCCTTAGCACGTAAAGGAATATTATTTGGAGGTCCAGCCATGGAGAAGAGTTTAGACACTAGGATAAGATAAGGAACACACCCATTATAAAGAAATCACATTAGGATTCTCTTTTTAAGCTGTTCCTTAAAACACTAGTGCTTAGGAAATCTATTGGAGGCAGAAGCAGTCAAGGGTAGCCTAGGGTTAGGGTTAGGCTTAGGGTACGGCTTAGGGTACGGCTTAGGGTACGGGTTTGGGGAGGGCTTCGGGTACGGCTTAGGGTATGGGTTAGGGTTAGGGTTAGGGTTAGTGTTAGGTTTCGGGCTCGGCTTAGGGTATTGGTTAGGATTAGGGTACGTGTTAGGGTTAGGGTAGGGGTTAGGGTTAGGGTACGCGTTAGTGTTAGGGTAGTTATTAAACCTATCCCAATCTCTAGATACCCCTTAGCACGTAAAGGAATATTATTTGGAGGTCCAGCCATGGAGAAGAGTTTAGACACTAGGATAAGATAAGGAACACACCCATTATAAAGAAATCACATTAGGATTCTCTTTTTAAGCTGTTCCTTAAAACACTAGTGCTTAGGAAATCTATTGGAGGCAGAAGCAGTCAAGGGTAGACTAGGGTTAGGGTTAGGCTTAGGGTACGGCTTAGGGTACGGCTTAGGGTACGGGTTCGGGGAGGGCTTCGGGTACGGCATAGGATATGGGTTAGGGTTAGGGTTAGGGTTAATGTTAGGGTTAGGGCTCGGTTTAGGGTATTGGTTAGGATTAGGGTACGTGTTAGGGTTAGGTTAGGGGTTAGGGTTAGGGTACGCGTTAGTGTTAGGGTAGTTATTAAAGCTATCCCACTCTCTAGATACCCCTTAGCACGTAAAGAAATATTATTTGGAGGTCCAGCCATGGAGAAGAGTTTAGACACTAGGATAAAATAAGGAACACACCCATTATAAAGAAATCACATTAGGATTCTCTTTTTAAGCTGTTCCTTAAAACACTAGTGCTTAGGAAATCTATTGGAGGCAGAAGCAGTCAAGGGTAACCAAGGGTTAGGGTTAGGCTTGGGGTTAGGCTTAGGGTACGGCTTAGGGTACGGGTTCGGGTACGGCGTAGGGTATGGGTTAGGGTTAGGGTTAGGGTTAGTGTTAGGGTTAGGGCTCGGTTTAGGGTACGGTTTAGGATTAAGTTACATGTTAGGGTTAGGGTAGGGGTTAGGGTTAGGTTACGCGTTAGGTTTAGGGTAGTTATTAAACCTATCCCACTCTCTAGATACCCCTTAGCACGTAAAGGAATATTATTTGGAGCTCCAGCCATGGAGAAGAGTTTAGACACTAGGATAAGATAAGGAACACACCCATAATAAAGAAATCACATTAGGATTCTCTTTTTAAGCTGTTCCTTAAAACACTAGTGCTTAGGAAATCTATTGGAGGCAGAAGCAGTCAAAGGTAGCCTAGGGTTAGGGTTAGGCTTAGGGTATGGCTTAGGGTACGGCTTAGGGTACGGGTTCGGGGAGGCCTTCGGGTACGGCGTAGGGTATGGGTTAGGGTTGGGTTAGGGTTAGTGTTAGGGTTAGGGCTCGGTTTAGGGTATTGGTTAGGATTAGGTTACGTGTTAGGGTTAGGGTAGCGGTTAGGGTTAGGGTACGCTTTAGTGTTAGGGTAGTTATTAAACCTATCCCACTCTCTACATACCCCTTAGCACGTAAAGGAATATTATTTGGAGGTCCAGCCATGGAGAAGAGTTTAGACACTAGGATAAGATAAGGAACACACCCATTATAAAGACATCACATTAGGATTCTCTTTTTAAGCTGTTCCTTAAAACACTAGTGCTTAGGAAATCTATTGGAGGCAGAAGCAGTCAAGGGTAGCCTAGGGTTAGGGTTAGGCTTAGGGTACGGCTTAGGGTACGGCTTAGGGTACGGGTTTGGGGAGGGGTTCGGGAATGGCGTAGGGTTTGGGTTAGGGTTAGTGTTAGGGTTAGTGTTAGGGTTATGGCTCGGTTTAGGGTACGGGTTAGGATTCGGGTAATATTAGGGTTAGGGTAGGGGTAGGGTTAGGGTACGCGTTAGGGTTAGGGTAGCTATTAAACCTATCCCACTCTCTAGATACACCTTATCACGTAAAGGAATATTATTTGGGGGTCCAGCCATGGAGAAGAGTTTAGACACTAGGATAAGATAAGGAACACACCCATTATAAAGAAATCACATTAGGATTCTCTTTTTAAGCTGTTCCTTAAAACACTAGTGCTTAGGAAATCTATTGGAGGCAGAAGCATTCAAGGGTAGCCTAGCGTTAGGGTTAGGCTTAGGGTACGGCTTAGGGTACGGCTTAGGGTACGGGTTCGGGGAGGGCTTCGTGTACGGCGTAGGGTATGGGTTAGGGTTAGGGTTAGGGTTAGTTTTAGGGTTAGGGCTCGGTTTAGGGTATTGGTTAGGATTAGTGTACATGTTAGGGTTACGGTAGGGGTTAGGGTTATGGTACGCGTTAGTGTTAGGGTAGTTATTAAACCTATCCCAGTCTCTAGATTCCCCTTAGCACTTAAAGGAATATTATTTGGAGGTCCAGCCATGGAGAAGAGTTTAGACACTAGGATAAGATAAGGAACACACCCATTATAAAGAAATCACATTAGGATTCTCTTTTTAAGCTCTTCCTTAAAACACTAGTGCTTAGGAAATCTATTGGAGGCAGAAGCAATCAAGGGTAACCAAGGGTTAGGGTTAGGCTTGGGGTTAGGCTTAGGGTACGGCTTAGGGTACACGTTCGGGGAGGGGTTCGGGTACGGCGTAGGGTATGGGTTAGGGTTAGGGTTAGAGTTAGTGTTAGGGTTAGGGCTCGGTTTAGGGTATTGGTTAGGATTAGGGTACGTGTTAGGGTTAGGGTAGGGGTTAGGGTTAGGGTACGCGTTAGTGTTAGGGTAGTTATTAAACCTATCCCAGTCTCTAGATACCCTTTAGCACGTAAAGGAATATTATTTGGAGGTCCAGTCATGGAGAAGAGTTTAGACACTAGGATAAGATAAGGAACACACCCATTATAAAGAAATCACATTAGGATTCTCTTTTTAAGCTGTTCCTTAAAACACTAGTGCTTAGGAAATCTATTGGAGGCAGAAGCAATCAAGGGTAACCAAGGGTTAGGGTTAGGCTTGAGGTTAGGCTTAGGGTACGGCTTAGGGTACGGGTTCGGGGAGGGGTTCGGGTACGGCGTAGGGTATGGGTTAGGGTTAGGGTTAGGGTTAGTGTTAGGGTTAGGGCTCGGTTTAGGGTATTGGTTAGGATTAGGGTACGTGTTAGGGTTAGGGTAGGGGTTAGGGTTAGGGTACGCGTTAGTGTCAAGGTAGTTATTAAACCTATCCCACTCTCTAGATACCCCTTAGCACGTAAAGGAATATTATTTGGAGGTCCAGCCATGGAGAAGAGTTTAGACACTAGGATAAGATAAGGACACACCCATTATAAAGAAATCACATTAGGATTCTCTTTTTAAGCTGTTCCTTAAAATACTAGTGCTTAGGAAATCTATTGGAGGCAGAAGCAGTCAAGGGTAACCAAAGGTTAGGGTTAGGCGTGGGGTTAGGCTTAGGGTACGGCTTAGGGTACGGGTTCGGGGAGGGCTTCGGGTACGGCGTAGGGTATGGGTTAGGGTTAGGGTTAGGGTTAGTGTTAGGGTTAGGGCTCGGTTTAGGGTATTGGTTAGGATAAGGGTACGTGTTAGTGTTAGGGTAGGGGTTAGGGTTAGGGTACGCGTTAGTGTTAGGGTAGTTATTAAACCTATCCCACTCTCTAGATACCCCTTAGCACGTAAAGGAATATTATTTGGAGGTCCAGCCATGGAGAAGAGTTTAGACACTAGGATAAGATAAGGAACACACCCATTATAAAGAAATCACATTAGGATTCTCTTTTTAAGCTGTTCCTTAAAAAACTAGTGCTTAGGAAATCTATTGGAGGCAGAAGCAGTCAAGGGTAGCCTAGGGTTAGGGTTAGGCTTAGGGTTAGGCTTAGGGTACGGCGTAGGGTACGGGTTCGGTGAGAGCTTCGGGTACGGCGTAGGGTATGGGTTAGGGTTAGGGTTAGGGTTAGTGTTAGGGTTAGGGCTCGGTTTAGGGTACGGGTTAGGATTAGGGTACGTGTTAGGGTTAGGGTAGGGGATAGGGTTAGGGTACGCGTTAGGGTTAGGGTAGTTATTAAACCTATCCCACTCTCTAGATACCCCTTAGCACGTAAAGGAATATTATTTGGCGGTCCAGCCATGGAGAAGAGTTTAGACACTAGGATAAGATAAGGAACACACCCATTATAAAGAAATCACATTAGGATTCTCTTTTTAAGCTGTTCCTTAAAACACTAGTGCTTAGGAAATCTACTGGAGGCAGAAGCAGTCAAGGGTAGCCTAGGGTTAGGGTTAGGCTTAGGGTACGGCTTAGGGTACGGCTTAGGGTACGGGTTCGGGGAGGGCTTCGGGTACGGCGTAGGGTATGGGTTAGGGTAGGGGTTAGGGTTAGGGTACGCGTTAGTGTTAGGGTAGTTATTAAACCTATCCCAGTCTCTAGATACCTCTTAGCACGTAAAGGAATATTATTTGGAGGTCCAGCCATGGAGAAGAGTTTAGACACTAGGATAAGATAAGGAACACACCCATTATAAAGAAATCACATTAGGATTCTCTTTTTAAGCTGTTCCTTAAAACACTAGTGCTTAGGAAATCTATTGGAGGCAGAAGCAGTCAGGGGTAGCCTAGGGTTAGGGTTAGGCTTAGGGTTAGGCTTAGGGTACGGCTTAGGGTACGGGTTCGGTGAGGGCTTCGGGTACGGCATAGGGTATGGGTTAGGGTTAGGGTTAGGGTTAGTGTTAGGGTTAGGGCTCGGTTTAGGGTACGGGTTAGGATTAGGGTACGTGTTAGGGTTAGGGTAGGGGTTAGGGTTAGGGTACGCGTTAGGGTTAGGGTAGTTATTAAACCTATCCCACTCTCTAGATACACCTTAGCACGTCAAGGAATATTATTTGGCGGTCCAGCCATGGAGAAGAGTTTAGACACTAGGATAAGATAAGGAACACACCCATTATAAAGAAATCACATTAGGATTCTCTTTTTAAGCTGTTCCTTAAAACACTAGTGCTTAGGAAATCTATTGGAGGCAGAAGCATTCAAGAGTAGCCTAGGGTTAGGGTTAGGTTTAGGGTACGGCTTAGGGTACGGCTTAGGGTACGGGTTCGGGGAAGGGTTCGGGAACGGCGTAGGGTATGGGTTAGGGTTAGGGTTAGGGTTAGTGTTAGGGTTAGGGCTCGGTTTAGGGTACGGGTTAGGATTAGGGTACATGTTAGGGTTAGGGTAGGGGTTAGGGTTAGGTTATGCGTTAGGGTTAGGGTAGTTATTAAACCTATCCCACTCTCTAGATACCCCTTAGCACGTAAAGGAATATTATTTGGAGCTCCAGCCATGGAGAAGAGTTTAGACACTAGGATAAGATAAGGAACACACCCATTATAAAGAAATCACATTAGGATTCTCTTTTTAAGCTGTTCCTTAAAACACTAGTGCTTAGGAAATCTATTGGAGGCAGAAGCAGTCAAGGGTAGCCTAGGGTTAGGGTTAGGCTTAGGGTACGGCTTAGGGTACGGCTTAGGGTACGGGTTCGGGGAGGGCTTCGGGTACGGCGTAGGATATGGGTTAGGGTTAGGGTTAGGGTTAGTGTTAGGGTTAGGGCTCGGTTTAGGGTATTGGTTAGGATTAGGGTACGTGTTAGGGTTAGGGTAGGGGTTAGGGTTAGGTTACGCGTTAGTGTTAGGGTAGTTATTAAACCTTTCCCACTCTCTAGATACCCCTTAGCACGTAAAGGAATATTATTTGGAGGTCCAGCCATGGAGAAGAGTTTAGCCACTAGGATAAGATAAGGAACACACCCATTATAAAGAAATCACATTAGGATTCTCTTTTTAAGCTGTTCCTTAAAACACTAGTGCTTAGGAAATCTATTGGAGGCAGAAGCAGTCAAGGGTAGCCTAGGGTTAGGGTTAGGCTTGGTGTTAGGCTTAGGGTACGGCTTAGGGTACGGGTTCGGGGAGGGGTTCGTGTACGGCGTAGGGTATGAGTTAGGGTTAGGGTTAGGGTTAGTGTTATGGTTAGGGCTCCGTTTAGGGTACGTGTTAGGAGTAGGGTACATGTTAGGGTTAGGATAGGGGTTAGGGTTAGGGTAGTTATTAAACCTATCCCACTCTCTAGATACACTTTAGCACGTAAAGGAATATTATTTGGGGGTCCAGCCATCGAGAAGAGTTTAGACACTAGGATAAGATAAGGAACACACCCATTATAAAGAAATCACATTAGGATTCTCTTTTTAAGCTGTTCCTTAAAACACTAGTGCTTAGGAAAGCTATTGGAGGCAGAAGCAGTCAAGGGTAGCCTAGGGTTAGGCTTAGGCTTAGGGTATGGCTTAGGGTACGGGTTCGGGGAGGACTTCGGGTACGGCGTAGGTTATGGGTTAGGGTTCGGGTTAGGGTCAGTGTTAGGGTTAGGGCTCGGTTTAGGGTACGGGTTAGGATTAGGGTACATGTTAGGGTTAAGGTAGGGGTTAGGGTTAGGGTACGCGTTAGGGTTAGGGTAGTTATTAAACCTATTCCACTCTCTAGATACACCTTAGCACGTAAAGGAATATTATTTGGGGGTCCAGCCATGGAGAAGAGTTTAGACACTAGGATAAGATAAGGAACACACCCATTATAAAGAAATCACATTAGGATTCTCTTTTTAAGCTGTTCCTTAAAACACTAGTGCTTAGGAAATCTATTGGAGGCAGAAGCAGTCAAGGGTAGCCTAGGGTTAGGGTTAAGCTTAGGGTACGGCTTAGGGTACGGCTTAGGGTACGGGTTCGTGGAGGGCTTCGGGTACGGCGTAGGGTATGGGTTATGGTTAGGGTTAGGGTTAGTGTTAGGGTTAGGGCTCGGTTTAGGGTATTGGTTAGGATTAGGGTACGTGTTATGGTTAGGGTAGAGGTTAGGGTTAGGGTACGCGTTAGTGTTAGGGTAGTTATTAAACCTATCCCACTCTCTAGATACCCCTTAGCACGTAAAGGAATATTATTTGGAGGTCCAGCCATGGAGAAGAGTTTAGACACTAGGATAAGATAAGGAACACACCCATTATAAAGAAATCACATTAGGATTCTCTTTTTAAGCTGTTCCTTAAAATACTAGTGCTTAGGAAATCTATTGGAGGCAGAAGCAGTCAAGGGTAACCAAAGGTTAGGGTTAGGCGTGGGGTTAGGCTTAGGGTACGGCTTAGGGTACGGGTTCGGGGAGGGCTTCGGGTACGGCGTAGGGTATGGGTTAGGGTTAGGGTTAGGGTTAGTGTTAGGGTTAGGGCTCGGTTTAGGGTATTGGTTAGGATTAGGGTACGTGTTAGTGTTAGGGTAGGGGTTAGGGTTAGGGTACGCGTTAGTGTTAGGGTAGTTATTAAACCTATCCCACTCTCTAGATACCCCTTAGCACGTAAAGGAATATTATTTGGAGGTCCAGCCATGGAGAAGAGTTTAGACACTAGGATAAGATAAGGAACACACCCATTATAAAGAAATCACATTAGGATTCTCTTTTTAAGCTGTTCCTTAAAACACTAGTGCTTAGGAAATCTATTGGAGGCAGAAGCAGTCAAGGGTAGCCTAGGGTTAGGGTTAGGCTTAGGGTACGGCGTAGGGTACGGGTTCGGTGAGAGCTTCGGGTACGGCGTAGGGTATGGGTTAGGGTTAGGGTTAGGGTTAGTGTTAGGGTTAGGGCTCGGTTTAGGGTAAGGGTTAGGATTAGGGTACGTGTTAGGGTTAGGGTAGGGGATAGGGTTAGGGTACGCGTTAGGGTTACGGTAGTTATTAAACCTATCCCAGTCTCTAGATACCTCTTAGCACGTAAAGGAATATTATTTGGAGGTCCAGCCATGGAGAAGAGTTTAGCCACTAGGATAAGATAAGGAACACACCCATTATAAAGAAATCACATTAGGATTCTCTTTTTAAGCTGTTCCTTAAAACACTAGTGCTTAGGAAATCTATTGGAGGCAGAAGCAGTCAAGGGTAGCCTAGGGTTAGGGTTAGGCTTGGTGTTAGGCTTAGGGTACGGCTTAGGGTACGGGTTCGGGGAGGGGTTCGTGTACGGCGTAGGGTATGGGTTAGGGTTAGGGTTAGGGTTAGTGTTACGGTTAGGGCTCCGTTTAGGGTACGTGTTAGGAGTAGGGTACATGTTAGGGTTAGGATAGGGGTTAGGGTTAGGGTAGTTATTAAACCTATCCCACTCTCTAGATACACTTTAGCACGTAAAGGAATATTATTTGGAGGTCCAGCCATGGAGAAGAGTTTAGACACTAGGATAAGATAAGGAACACACCCATTATAAAGAAATCACATTAGGATTCTCTTTTTAAGCTGTTCCTTAAAACACTAGTGCTTAGGAAATCTATTGGAGGCAGAAGCAGTCAAGGGTAGCCTAGGGTTAGGGTTAGGCTTAGGGTACGGCTTAGGGTACGGCTTAGGGTACGGGTTTGGGGAGGGCTTCGGGTACGGCTTAGGGTATGGGTTAGGGTTAGGGTTAGGGTTAGTGTTAGGTTTCGGGCTCGGCTTAGGGTATTGGTTAGGATTAGGGTACGTGTTAGGGTTAGGGTAGGGGTTAGGGTTAGGATACGCGTTAGTGTTAGGGTAGTTATTAAACCTATCCCAATCTCTAGATACCCCTTAGCACGTAAAGGAATATTATTTGGAGGTCCAGCCATGGAGAAGAGTTTAGACACTAGGATAAGATAAGGAACACACCCATTATAAAGAAATCACATTAGGATTCTCTTTTTAAGCTGTTCCTTAAAACACTAGTGCTTAGGAAATCTATTGGAGGCAGAAGCAGTCAAGGGTAGCCTAGGGTTAGGGTTAGGCTTAGGGTTAGGCTTAGGGTACGGCTTAGGGTACGGGTTCGGGGAGGGCTTCTGGTACGGCGTAGGGTATGGGTTAGGGTTAGGGTTAGTGTTAGGGTTAGGGCTCGGTTTAGGGTATTGGTTAGGATTAGGGTACGTGTTAGGGTTAGGGTAGGGGTTAGGGTTAGGGTACGCGTTAGTGTTAGGGTAGTTATTAAACCTATCCCAGTCTCTAGATACCCCTTAGCACGTAAAGGAATATTATTTGGAGGTCCAGCCATGGAGAAGAGTTTAGACACTAGGATAAGATAAGGAACACACCCATTATAAAGAAATCACATTAGGATTCTCTTTTTAAGCTGTTCCTTAAAACACTAGTGCTTAGGAAATCTATTGGAGGCAGAAGCAGTCAAGGGTAGCCTAGGGTTAGGGTTAGGCTTAGGGTACGGCTTAGGGTACGGCTTAGGGTACGGGTTTGGGGAGGGCTTCGGGTACGGCTTAGGGTATGGGTTAGGGTTAGGGTTAGGGTTAGTGTTAGGTTTCGGGCTCGGCTTAGGGTATTGGTTAGGATTAGGGTACGTGTTAGGGTTAGGGTAGGGGTTAGGGTTAGGGTACGCGTTAGTGTTAGGGTAGTTATTAAACCTATCCCAATCTCTAGATACCCCTTAGCACGTAAAGGAATATTATTTGGAGGTCCAGCCATGGAGAAGAGTTTAGACACTAGGATAAGATAAGGAACACACCCATTATAAAGAAATCACATTAGGATTCTCTTTTTAAGCTGTTCCTTAAAACACTAGTGCTTAGGAAATCTATTGGAGGCAGAAGCAGTCAAGGGTAGACTAGGGTTAGGGTTAGGCTTAGGGTACGGCTTAGGGTACGGCTTAGGGTACGGGTTCGAGGAGGGCTTCGGGTACCCCTAGGATATGGGTTAGGGTTAGGGTTAGGGTTAATGTTAGGGTTAGGGCTCGGTTTAGGGTATTGGTTAGGATTAGGGTACGTGTTAGGGTTAGGTTAGGGGTTAGGGTTAGGGTACGCGTTAGTGTTAGGGTAGTTATTAAAGCTATCCCACTCTCTAGATACCCCTTAGCACGTAAAGAAATATTATTTGGAGGTCCAGCCATGGAGAAGAGTTTAGACACTAGGATAAGATAAGGAACACACCCATTATAAAGAAATCACATTAGGATTCTCTTTTTAAGCTGTTCCTTAAAACACTAGTGCTTAGGAAATCTATTGGAGGCAGAAGCAGTCAAGGGTAGCCTAGGGTTAGGGTTAGGCTTAGGGTTAGGCTTAGGGTACGGCTTAGGGTACGGGTTCGGGGAGGGCTTCTGGTACGGCGTAGGGTATGGGTTAGGGTTAGGGTTAGTGTTAGGGTTAGGGCTCGGTTTAGGGTATTGGTTAGGATTAGGGTACGTGTTAGGGTTAGGGTAGGGGTTAGGGTTAGGGTACGCGTTAGTGTTAGGGTAGTTATTAAACCTATCCCAGTCTCTAGATACCCCTTAGCACGTAAAGGAATATTATTTGGAGGTCCAGCCATGGAGAAGAGTTTAGACACTAGGATAAGATAAGGAACACACCCATTATAAAGAAATCACATTAGGATTCTCTTTTTAAGCTGTTCCTTAAAACACTAGTGCTTAGGAAATCTATTGGAGGCAGAAGCAGTCAAGGGTAGCCTAGGGTTAGGGTTAGGCTTAGGGTACGGCTTAGGGTACGGCTTAGGGTACGGGTTTGGGGAGGGCTTCGGGTACGGCTTAGGGTATGGGTTAGGGTTAGGGTTAGGGTTAGTGTTAGGTTTCGGGCTCGGCTTAGGGTATTGGTTAGGATTAGGGTACGTGTTAGGGTTAGGGTAGGGGTTAGGGTTAGGGTACGCGTTAGTGTTAGGGTAGTTATTAAACCTATCCCAATCTCTAGATACCCCTTAGCACGTAAAGGAATATTATTTGGAGGTCCAGCCATGGAGAAGAGTTTAGACACTAGGATAAGATAAGGAACACACCCATTATAAAGAAATCACATTAGGATTCTCTTTTTAAGCTGTTCCTTAAAACACTAGTGCTTAGGAAATCTATTGGAGGCAGAAGCAGTCAAGGGTAGCCTAGGGTTAGGGTTAGGCTTAGGGTTAGGCTTAGGGTACGGCTTAGGGTACGGGTTCGGGGAGGGCTTCTGGTACGGCGTAGGGTATGGGTTAGGGTTAGGGTTAGTGTTAGGGTTAGGGCTCGGTTTAGGGTATTGGTTAGGATTAGGGTACGTGTTAGGGTTAGGGTAGGGGTTAGGGTTAGGGTACGCGTTAGTGTTAGGGTAGTTATTAAACCTATCCCAGTCTCTAGATACCCCTTAGCACGTAAAGGAATATTATTTGGAGGTCCAGCCATGGAGAAGAGTTTAGACACTAGGATAAGATAAGGAACACACCCATTATAAAGAAATCACATTAGGATTCTCTTTTTAAGCTGTTCCTTAAAACACTAGTGCTTAGGAAATCTATTGGAGGCAGAAGCAGTCAAGGGTAGCCTAGGGTTAGGGTTAGGCTTAGGGTACGGCTTAGGGTACGGCTTAGGGTACGGGTTTGGGGAGGGCTTCGGGTACGGCTTAGGGTATGGGTTAGGGTTAGGGTTAGGGTTAGTGTTAGGTTTCGGGCTCGGCTTAGGGTATTGGTTAGGATTAGGGTACGTGTTAGGGTTAGGGTAGGGGTTAGGGTTAGGGTACGCGTTAGTGTTAGGGTAGTTATTAAACCTATCCCAATCTCTAGATACCCCTTAGCACGTAAAGGAATATTATTTGGAGGTCCAGCCATGGAGAAGAGTTTAGACACTAGGATAAGATAAGGAACACACCCATTATAAAGAAATCACATTAGGATTCTCTTTTTAAGCTGTTCCTTAAAACACTAGTGCTTAGGAAATCTATTGGAGGCAGAAGCAGTCAAGGGTAGACTAGGGTTAGGGTTAGGCTTAGGGTACGGCTTAGGGTACGGCTTAGGGTACGGGTTCGGGGAGGGCTTCGGGTACGGCATAGGATATGGGTTAGGGTTAGGGTTAGGGTTAATGTTAGGGTTAGGGCTCGGTTTAGGGTATTGGTTAGGATTAGGGTACGTGTTAGGGTTAGGTTAGGGGTTAGGGTTAGGGTACGCGTTAGTGTTAGGGTAGTTATTAAAGCTATCCCACTCTCTAGATACCCCTTAGCACGTAAAGAAATATTATTTGGAGGTCCAGCCATGGAGAAGAGTTTAGACACTAGGATAAAATAAGGAACACACCCATTATAAAGAAATCACATTAGGATTCTCTTTTTAAGCTGTTCCTTAAAACACTAGTGCTTAGGAAATCTATTGGAGGCAGAAGCAGTCAAGGGTAACCAAGGGTTAGGGTTAGGCTTGGGGTTAGGCTTAGGGTACGGCTTAGGGTACGGGTTCGGGTACGGCGTAGGGTATGGGTTAGGGTTAGGGTTAGGGTTAGTGTTAGGGTTAGGGCTCGGTTTAGGGTATTGGTTAGGATTAGGGTACGTGTTAGGGTTAGGGTAGTTATTAAACCTATCCCACTCTCTAGATACCCCTTGGCACGTAAAGGAATATTATTTGGAGGTCCAGCCATGGAGAAGAGTTTAGACACTAGGATAAGATAAGGACACACACATTATAAAGAAATCACATTAGGATTCTCTTTTTAAGCTGTTCCTTAAAACACTAGTGCTTAGGAAATCTATTGGAGGCAGAAGCATGCAAGAGTAGCCTAGGGTTAGGGTTAGGCTTAGGGTACGGCTTAGGGTACGGCTTAGGGTACGGGTTCGAGGAAGGGTTCGGGAACGACGTAGGGTATGGGTTAGGGTTAGGGTTAGGGTTAGTGTTAGGGTTAGGGCTCGGTTTAGGGTACGGTTTAGGATTAAGTTACATGTTAGGGTTAGGGTAGGGGTTAGGGTTAGGTTACGCGTTAGGTTTAGGGTAGTTATTAAACCTATCCCACTCTCTAGATACCCCTTAGCACGTAAAGGAATATTATTTGGAGCTCCAGCCATGGAGAAGAGTTTAGACACTAGGATAAGATAAGGAACACACCCATAATAAAGAAATCACATTAGGATTCTCTTTTTAAGCTGTTCCTTAAAACACTAGTGCTTAGGAAATCTATTGGAGGCAGAAGCAGTCAAAGGTAGCCTAGGGTTAGGGTTAGGCTTAGGGTATGGCTTAGGGTACGGCTTAGGGTACGGGTTCGGGGAGGCCTTCGGGTACGGCGTAGGGTATGGGTTAGGGTTGGGTTAGGGTTAGTGTTAGGGTTAGGGCTCGGTTTAGGGTATTGGTTAGGATTAGGTTACGTGTTAGGGTTAGGGTAGCGGTTAGGGTTAGGGTACGCTTTAGTGTTAGGGTAGTTATTAAACCTATCCCACTCTCTACATACCCCTTAGCACGTAAAGGAATATTATTTGGAGGTCCAGCCATGGAGAAGAGTTTAGACACTAGGATAAGATAAGGAACACACCCATTATAAAGACATCACATTAGGATTCTCTTTTTAAGCTGTTCCTTAAAACACTAGTGCTTAGGAAATCTATTGGAGGCAGAAGCAGTCAAGGGTAGCCTAGGGTTAGGGTTAGGCTTAGGGTACGGCTTAGGGTACGGCTTAGGGTACGGGTTTGGGGAGGGGTTCGGGAATGGCGTAGGGTTTGGGTTAGGGTTAGTGTTAGGGTTAGTGTTAGGGTTATGGCTCGGTTTAGGGTACGGGTTAGGATTCGGGTAATATTAGGGTTAGGGTAGGGGTAGGGTTAGGGTACGCGTTAGGGTTAGGGTAGCTATTAAACCTATCCCACTCTCTAGATACACCTTATCACGTAAAGGAATATTATTTGGGGGTCCAGCCATGGAGAAGAGTTTAGACACTAGGATAAGATAAGGAACACACCCATTATAAAGAAATCACATTAGGATTCTCTTTTTAAGCTGTTCCTTAAAACACTAGTGCTTAGGAAATCTATTGGAGGCAGAAGCATTCAAGGGTAGCCTAGCGTTAGGGTTAGGCTTAGGGTACGGCTTAGGGTACGGCTTAGGGTACGGGTTCGGGGAGGGCTTCGTGTACGGCGTAGGGTATGGGTTAGGGTTAGGGTTAGGGTTAGTTTTAGGGTTAGGGCTCGGTTTAGGGTATTGGTTAGGATTAGTGTACATGTTAGGGTTACGGTAGGGGTTAGGGTTATGGTACGCGTTAGTGTTAGGGTAGTTATTAAACCTATCCCAGTCTCTAGATTCCCCTTAGCACTTAAAGGAATATTATTTGGAGATCCAGCCATGGAGAAGAGTTTAGACACTAGGATAAGATAAGGAACACACCCATTATAAAGAAATCACATTAGGATTCTCTTTTTAAATTGTTCCTTAAAACACTAGTGCTTAGGAAATCTATTGGAGGCAGAAGCAGTCAAGGGTAGCCTAGGGTTAGGGTTAGGCTTAGGGTACGGCTTAGGGTACGGCTTAGGGTACGGGTTCGGGAAGGGCTTCGGGTACGGCGTAGGGTATGGGTTAGGGTTAGGGTTAGGGTTAGTGTTAGGGTTAGGGCTCGGTTTAGGGTATTGGTTAGGATTAGGGTACGTGTTAGGGTTAGGGTAGGGGTTAGGGTTAGGGTACGCGTTAGTGTTAGGGTAGTTATTAAACCTATCCCACTCTCTAGATACCCCTTAGCACGTAAAGGAATATTATTTGGAGGTCCAGCCATGGAGAAGAGTTTAGACACTAGGATAAGATAAGGAACACACCCATTATAAAGAAATCACATTAGGATTCTCTTTTTAAGCTGTTCCTTAAAACACTAGTGCTTAGGAAATCTATTGGAGGCAGAAGCAGTCAAGGGTAGCCTAGGGTTAGTGTTAGGCTTAGGGTACGGCTTAGGGTACGGCTTAGGGTACGGGTTCGGGAAGGGCTTCGGGTACGGTGTAGGGTATGGGTTAGGGTTAGGGTTAGGGTTAGTGTTAGGGTTAGGGCTCGGTTTAGGGTATTGGTTAGGATTAGGGTACGTGTTAGGGTTAGGGTAGGGGTTAGGGTTAGGGTACGCGTTAGTGTTAGGGTAGTTATTAAACCTATCCCACTCTCTAGATACCCCTTAGCACGTAAAGGAATATTATTTGGAGGTCCAGCCATGGAGAAGAGTTTAGACACGAGGATAAGATAAGGAACACACCCATTATAAAGAAATCACATTAGGATTCTCTTTTTAAGCTGTTCCTTAAAACACTAGTGCTTAGGAAATCTATTGGAGGCAGAAGCAATCAAGGGTAACCAAGGGTTAGGGTTAGGCTTGGGGTTAGGCTTAGGGTACGGCTTAGGGTACACGTTCGGGGAGGGGTTCGGGTACGGCGTAGGGTATGGGTTAGGGTTAGGGTTAGAGTTAGTGTTAGGGTTAGGGCTCGGTTTAGGGTATTGGTTAGGATTAGGGTACGTGTTAGGGTTAGGGTAGGGGTTAGGGTTAGGGTACGCGTTAGTGTTAGGGTAGTTATTAAACCTATCCCAGTCTCTAGATACCCTTTAGCACGTAAAGGAATATTATTTGGAGGTCCAGTCATGGAGAAGAGTTTAGACACTAGGATAAGATAAGGAACACACCCATTATAAAGAAATCACATTAGGATTCTCTTTTTAAGCTGTTCCTTAAAACACTAGTGCTTAGGAAATCTATTGGAGGCAGAAGCAATCAAGGGTAACCAAGGGTTAGGGTTAGGCTTGAGGTTAGGCTTAGGGTACGGCTTAGGGTACGGGTTCGGGGAGGGGTTCGGGTACGGCGTAGGGTATGGGTTAGGGTTAGGGTTAGGGTTAGTGTTAGGGTTAGGGCTCGGTTTAGGGTATTGGTTAGGATTAGGGTACGTGTTAGGGTTAGGGTAGGGGTTAGGGTTAGGGTACGCGTTAGTGTCAAGGTAGTTATTAAACCTATCCCACTCTCTAGATACCCCTTAGCACGTAAAGGAATATTATTTGGAGGTCCAGCCATGGAGAAGAGTTTAGACACTAGGATAAGATAAGGACACACCCATTATAAAGAAATCACATTAGGATTCTCTTTTTAAGCTGTTCCTTAAAATACTAGTGCTTAGGAAATCTATTGGAGGCAGAAGCAGTCAAGGGTAACCAAAGGTTAGGGTTAGGCGTGGGGTTAGGCTTAGGGTACGGCTTAGGGTACGGGTTCGGGGAGGGCTTCGGGTACGGCGTAGGGTATGGGTTAGGGTTAGGGTTAGGGTTAGTGTTAGGGTTAGGGCTCGGTTTAGGGTATTGGTTAGGATAAGGGTACGTGTTAGTGTTAGGGTAGGGGTTAGGGTTAGGGTACGCGTTAGTGTTAGGGTAGTTATTAAACCTATCCCACTCTCTAGATACCCCTTAGCACGTAAAGGAATATTATTTGGAGGTCCAGCCATGGAGAAGAGTTTAGACACTAGGATAAGATAAGGAACACACCCATTATAAAGAAATCACATTAGGATTCTCTTTTTAAGCTGTTCCTTAAAAAACTAGTGCTTAGGAAATCTATTGGAGGCAGAAGCAGTCAAGGGTAGCCTAGGGTTAGGGTTAGGCTTAGGGTTAGGCTTAGGGTACGGCGTAGGGTACGGGTTCGGTGAGAGCTTCGGGTACGGCGTAGGGTATGGGTTAGGGTTAGGGTTAGGGTTAGTGTTAGGGTTAGGGCTCGGTTTAGGGTACGGGTTAGGATTAGGGTACGTGTTAGGGTTAGGGTAGGGGATAGGGTTAGGGTACGCGTTAGGGTTAGGGTAGTTATTAAACCTATCCCACTCTCTAGATACCCCTTAGCACGTAAAGGAATATTATTTGGCGGTCCAGCCATGGAGAAGAGTTTAGACACTAGGATAAGATAAGGAACACACCCATTATAAAGAAATCACATTAGGATTCTCTTTTTAAGCTGTTCCTTAAAACACTAGTGCTTAGGAAATCTACTGGAGGCAGAAGCAGTCAAGGGTAGCCTAGGGTTAGGGTTAGGCTTAGGGTACGGCTTAGGGTACGGCTTAGGGTACGGGTTCGGGGAGGGCTTCGGGTACGGCGTAGGGTATGGGTTAGGGTAGGGGTTAGGGTTAG
Source organism: Balaenoptera physalus (assembly GCF_965194825.1). Classification (NCBI taxonomy): domain Eukaryota; kingdom Metazoa; phylum Chordata; class Mammalia; order Artiodactyla; family Balaenopteridae; genus Balaenoptera; species Balaenoptera physalus. The sequence continues at coordinate 694,706 of NW_028126333.1, forward strand.
GGTACGCGTTAGTGTTACGGTAGTTATTAAACCTTTCCCACTCTCTAGATACCCCTTAGCACGTAAAGGAATATTATTTGGAGGTCCAGCCATGGAGAAGAGTTTAGCCACTAGGATAAGATAAGGAACACACCCATTATAAAGAAATCACATTAGGATTCTCTTTTTAAGCTGTTCCTTAAAACACTAGTGCTTAGGAAATCTATTGGAGGCAGAAGCAGTCAAGGGTAGCCTAGGGTTAGGGTTAGGCTTGGTGTTAGGCTTAGGGTACGGCTTAGGGTACGGGTTCGGGGAGGGGTTCGTGTACGGCGTAGGGTATGAGTTAGGGTTAGGGTTAGGGTTAGTGTTACGGTTAGGGCTCCGTTTAGGGTACGTGTTAGGAGTAGGGTACATGTTAGGGTTAGGATAGGGGTTAGGGTTAGGGTAGTTATTAAACCTATCCCACTCTCTAGATACACTTTAGCACGTAAAGGAATATTATTTGGGGGTCCAGCCATCGAGAAGAGTTTAGACACTAGGATAAGATAAGGAACACACTCATTATAAAGAAATCACATTAGGATTCTCTTTTTAAGCTGTTCCTTAAAACACTAGTGCTTAGGAAAGCTATTGGAGGCAGAAGCAGTCAAGGGTAGCCTAGGGTTAGGCTTAGGCTTAGGGTATGGCTTAGGGTACGGGTTCGGGGAGGACTTCGGGTACGGCGTAGGTTATGGGTTAGGGTTCGGGTTAGGGTCAGTGTTAGGGTTAGGGCTCGGTTTAGGGTACGGGTTAGGATTAGGGTACATGTTAGGGTTAAGGTAGGGGTTAGGGTTAGGGTACGCGTTAGGGTTAGGGTAGTTATTAAACCTATTCCACTCTCTAGATACACCTTAGCACGTAAAGGAATATTATTTGGGGGTCCAGCCATGGAGAAGAGTTTAGACACTAGGATAAGATAAGGAACACACCCATTATAAAGAAATCACATTAGGATTCTCTTTTTAAGCTGTTCCTTAAAACACTAGTGCTTAGGAAATCTATTGGAGGCAGAAGCAGTCAAGGGTAGCCTAGGGTTAGGGTTAAGCTTAGGGTACGGCTTAGGGTACGGCTTAGGGTACGGGTTCGTGGAGGGCTTCGGGTACGGCGTAGGGTATGGGTTATGGTTAGGGTTAGGGTTAGTGTTAGGGTTAGGGCTCGGTTTAGGGTATTGGTTAGGATTAGGGTACGTGTTATGGTTAGGGTAGAGGTTAGGGTTAGGGTACGCGTTAGTGTTAGGGTAGTTATTAAACCTATCCCACTCTCTAGATACCCCTTAGCACGTAAAGGAATATTATTTGGAGGTCCAGCCATGGAGAAGAGTTTAGACACTAGGATAAGATAAGGAACACACCCATTATAAAGAAATCACATTAGGATTCTCTTTTTAAGCTGTTCCTTAAAATACTAGTGCTTAGGAAATCTATTGGAGGCAGAAGCAGTCAAGGGTAACCAAAGGTTAGGGTTAGGCGTGGGGTTAGGCTTAGGGTACGGCTTAGGGTACGGGTTCGGGGAGGGCTTCGGGTACGGCGTAGGGTATGGGTGAGGGTTAGGGTTAGGGTTAGTGTTAGGGTTAGGGCTCGGTTTAGGGTATTGGTTAGGATTAGGGTACGTGTTAGTGTTAGGGTAGGGGTTAGGGTTAGGGTACGCGTTAGTGTTAGGGTAGTTATTAAACCTATCCCACTCTCTAGATACCCCTTAGCACGTAAAGGAATATTATTTGGAGGTCCAGCCATGGAGAAGAGTTTAGACACTAGGATAAGATAAGGAACACACCCATTATAAAGAAATCACATTAGGATTCTCTTTTTAAGCTGTTCCTTAAAACACTAGTGTTTAGGAAATCTATTGGAGGCAGAAGCAGTCAAGGGTAGCCTAGGGTTAGGGTTAGGCTTAGGGTTAGGCTTAGGGTACGGCGTAGGGTACGGGTTCGGTGAGAGCTTCGGGTACGGCGTAGGGTATGGGTTAGGGTTAGGGTTAGGGTTAGTGTTAGGGTTAGGGCTCGGTTTAGGGTACGGGTTAGGATTAGGGTACGTGTTAGGGTTAGGGTAGGGGATAGGGTTAGGGTACGCGTTAGGGTTAGGGTAGTTATTAAACCTATCCCAGTCTCTAGATACCTCTTAGCACGTAAAGGAATATTATTTGGAGGTCCAGCCATGGAGAAGAGTTTAGACACTAGGATAAGATAAGGAACACACCCATTATAAAGAAATCACATTAGGATTCTCTTTTTAAGCTGTTCCTTAAAACACTAGTGCTTAGGAAATCTATTGGAGGCAGAAGCAGTCAGGGGTAGCCTAGGGTTAGGGTTAGGCTTAGGGTTAGGCTTAGGGTACGGCTTAGGGTACGGGTTCGGTGAGGGCTTCGGGTACGGCGTAGGGTATGGGTTAGGGTAGGGGTTAGGGTTAGGGTACGCGTTAGTGTTAGGGTAGTTATTAAACCTATCCCAGTCTCTAGATACCTCTTAGCACGTAAAGGAATATTATTTGGAGGTCCAGCCATGGAGAAGAGTTTAGACACTAGGATAAGATAAGGAACACACCCATTATAAAGAAATCACATTAGGATTCTCTTTTTAAGCTGTTCCTTAAAACACTAGTGCTTAGGAAATCTATTGGAGGCAGAAGCAGTCAGGGGTAGCCTAGGGTTAGGGTTAGGCTTAGGGTTAGGCTTAGGGTACGGCTTAGGGTACGGGTTCGGTGAGGGCTTCGGGTACGGCATAGGGTATGGGTTAGGGTTAGGGTTAGGGTTAGTGTTAGGGTTAGGGCTCGGTTTAGGGTACGGGTTAGGATTAGGGTACGTGTTAGGGTTAGGGTAGGGGTTAGGGTTAGGGTACGCGTTAGGGTTAGGGTAGTTATTAAACCTATCCCACTCTCTAGATACACCTTAGCACGTCAAGGAATATTATTTGGCGGTCCAGCCATGGAGAAGAGTTTAGACACTAGGATAAGATAAGGAACACACCCATTATAAAGAAATCACATTAGGATTCTCTTTTTAAGCTGTTCCTTAAAACACTAGTGCTTAGGAAATCTATTGGAGGCAGAAGTAGTCAAGGGTAGCCTAGGGTTAGGGTTAGGCTTAGGGTACGGCTTAGGGTACGGTTTAGGGTACGGGTTCGGGGAGGGCTTCGGGTACGGCGTAGGGTATGGGTTAGGGTTAGGGTTAGGGTTAGTGTTAGGGTTAGGGCTCGGTTTAGGGTACGGGTTAGGATTAGGCTACGTGTTAGGGTTAGGGTAGGGGTTAGGGTTAGGGTACGCGTTAGGGTTAGGGTAGTTATTAAACCTATCCCACTCTCTAGATACCCCTTAGCACGTAAAGGAATATTATTTGGGGGTCCAGCCATGGAGAAGAGTTTAGACACTAGGATAAGATAAGGAACACACCCATTATAAAGAAATCACATTAGGATTCTCTTTTTAAGCTGTTCCTTAAAACACTAGTGCTTAGGAAATCTATTGGAGGCAGAAGCAGTCAAGGGTAGCCTAGGGTTAGGGTTAGGCTTAGGGTACGGCTTAGGGTACGGCTTAGGGTACGGGTTCGGGGAGGGCTTCGGGTACGGCGTAGGATATGGGTTAGGGTTAGGGTTAGGGTTAGTGTTAGGGTTAGGGCTCGGTTTAGGGTATTGGTTAGGATTAGGGTACGTGTTAGGGTTAGGGTAGGGGTTAGGGTTAGGGTACGCGTTAGTGTTAGGGTAGTTATTAAACCTTTCCCACTCTCTAGATACCCCTTAGCACGTAAAGGAATATTATTTGGAGGTCCAGCCATGGAGAAGAGTTTAGACACTAGGATAAGATAAGGAACACACCCATTATAAAGAAATCACATTAGGATTCTCTTTTTAAGCTGTTCCTTAAAACACTAGTGCTTAGGAAATCTATTGGAGGCAGAAGCAGTCAAGGGTAGCCTAGGGTTAGGGTTAGGCTTGGTGTTAGGCTTAGGGTACGGCTTAGGGTACGGGTTCGGGGAGGGGTTCGTGTACGGCGTAGGGTATGGGTTAGGGTTAGGGTTAGGGTTAGTGTTACGGTTAGGGCTCCGTTTAGGGTACGTGTTAGGAGTAGGGTACATGTTAGTGTTAGGATAGGGGTTAGGGTTAGGGTAGTTATTAAACCTATCCCACTCTCTAGATACACTTTAGCACGTAAAGGAATATTATTTGGGGGTCCAGCCATCGAGAAGAGTTTAGACACTAGGATAAGATAAGGAACACACCCATTATAAAGAAATCACATTAGGATTCTCTTTTTAAGCTGTTCCTTAAAACACTAGTGCTTAGGAAAGCTATTGGAGGCAGAAGCAGTCAAGGGTAGCCTAGGGTTAGGCTTAGGCTTAGGGTATGGCTTAGGGTACGGGTTCGGGGAGGACTTCGGGTACGGCGTAGGTTATGGGTTAGGGTTCAGGTTAGGGTCAGTGTTAGGGTTAGGGCTCGGTTTAGGGTACGGGTTAGGATTAGGGTACATGTTAGGGTTAAGGTAGGGGTTAGGGTTAGGGTACGCGTTAGGGTTAGGGTAGTTATTAAACCTATTCCACTCTCTAGATACACCTTAGCACGTAAAGGAATATTATTTGGGGGTCCAGCCATGGAGAAGAGTTTAGACACTAGGATAAGATAAGGAACACACCCATTATAAAGAAATCACATTAGGATTCTCTTTTTAAGCTGTTCCTTAAAACACTAGTGCTTAGGAAATCTATTGGAGGCAGAAGCAGTCAAGGGTAGCCTAGGGTTAGGGTTAAGCTTAGGGTACGGCTTAGGGTACGGCTTAGGGTACGGGTTCGTGGAGGGCTTCGGGTACGGCGTAGGGTATGGGTTATGGTTAGGGTTAGGGTTAGTGTTAGGGTTAGGGCTCGGTTTAGGGTATTGGTTAGGATTAGGGTACGTGTTATGGTTAGGGTAGAGGTTAGGGTTAGGGTACGCGTTAGTGTTAGGGTAGTTATTAAACCTATCCCACTCTCTAGATACCCCTTAGCACGTAAAGGAATATTATTTGGAGGTCCAGCCATGGAGAAGAGTTTAGACACTAGGATAAGATAAGGAACACACCCATTATAAAGAAATCACATTAGGATTCTCTTTTTAAGCTGTTCCTTAAAATACTAGTGCTTAGGAAATCTATTGGAGGCAGAAGCAGTCAAGGGTAACCAAAGGTTAGGGTTAGGCGTGGGGTTAGGCTTAGGGTACGGCTTAGGGTACGGGTTCGGGGAGGGCTTCGGGTACGGCGTAGGGTATGGGTTAGGGTTAGGGTTAGGGTTAGTGTTAGGGTTAGGGCTCGGTTTAGGGTATTGGTTAGGATTAGGGTACGTGTTAGTGTTAGGGTAGGGGTTAGGGTTAGGGTACGCGTTAGTGTTAGGGTAGTTATTAAACCTATCCCACTCTCTAGATACCCCTTAGCACGTAAAGGAATATTATTTGGAGGTCCAGCCATGGAGAAGAGTTTAGACACTAGGATAAGATAAGGAACACACCCATTATAAAGAAATCACATTAGGATTCTCTTTTTAAGCTGTTCCTTAAAACACTAGTGCTTAGGAACTCTATTGGAGGCAGAAGCAGTCAAGGGTAGCCTAGGGTTAGGGTTAGGCTTAGGGTACGGCGTAGGGTACGGGTTCGGTGAGAGCTTCGGGTACGGCGTAGGGTATGGGTTAGGGTTAGGGTTAGGGTTAGTGTTAGGGTTAGGGCTCGGTTTAGGGTACGGGTTAGGATTAGGGTACGTGTTAGGGTTAGGGTAGGGGATAGGGTTAGGGTACGCGTTAGGGTTAGGGTAGTTATTAAACCTATCCCAGTCTCTAGATACCTCTTAGCACGTAAAGGAATATTATTTGGAGGTCCAGCCATGGAGAAGAGTTTAGACACTAGGATAAGATAAGGAACACACCCATTATAAAGAAATCACATTAGGATTCTCTTTTTAAGCTGTTCCTTAAAACACTAGTGCTTAGGAAATCTATTGGAGGCAGAAGCAGTCAGGGGTAGCCTAGGGTTAGGGTTAGGCTTAGGGTTAGGCTTAGGGTACGGCTTAGGGTACGGGTTCGGTGAGGGCTTCGGGTACGGCGTAGGGTATGGGTTAGGGTAGGGGTTAGGGTTAGGGTACGCGTTAGTGTTAGGGTAGTTATTAAACCTATCCCAGTCTCTAGATACCTCTTAGCACGTAAAGGAATATTATTTGGAGGTCCAGCCATGGAGAAGAGTTTAGACACTAGGATAAGATAAGGAACACACCCATTATAAAGAAATCACATTAGGATTCTCTTTTTAAGCTGTTCCTTAAAACACTAGTGCTTAGGAAATCTATTGGAGGCAGAAGCAGTCAGGGGTAGCCTAGGGTTAGGGTTAGGCTTAGGGTTAGGCTTAGGGTACGGCTTAGGGTACGGGTTCGGTGAGGGCTTCGGGTACGGCATAGGGTATGGGTTAGGGTTAGGGTTAGGGTTAGTGTTAGGGTTAGGGCTCGGTTTAGGGTACGGGTTAGGATTAGGGTACGTGTTAGGGTTAGGGTAGGGGTTAGGGTTAGGGTACGCGTTAGGGTTAGGGTAGTTATTAAACCTATCCCACTCTCTAGATACACCTTAGCACGTCAAGGAATATTATTTGGCGGTCCAGCCATGGAGAAGAGTTTAGACACTAGGATAAGATAAGGAACACACCCATTATAAAGAAATCACATTAGGATTCTCTTTTTAAGCTGTTCCTTAAAACACTAGTGCTTAGGAAATCTATTGGAGGCAGAAGTAGTCAAGGGTAGCCTAGGGTTAGGGTTAGGCTTAGGGTACGGCTTAGGGTACGGTTTAGGGTACGGGTTCGGGGAGGGCTTCGGGTACGGCGTAGGGTATGGGTTAGGGTTAGGGTTAGGGTTAGTGTTAGGGTTAGGGCTCGGTTTAGGGTACGGGTTAGGATTAGGGTACGTGTTAGGGTTAGGGTAGGGGTTAGGGTTAGGGTACGCGTTAGGGTTAGGGTAGTTATTAAACCTATCCCACTCTCTAGATACCCCTTAGCACGTAAAGGAATATTATTTGGGGGTCCAGCCATGGAGAAGCGTTTTGACACTAGGATAAGATAAAGAACACACCCACTATAAAGAAATCACATTAGGATTCTCTTTTTAAGCTGTTCCTTAAAACACTAGTGCTTAGGAAATCTATTGGAGGCAGAAGCAGTCAAGGGTAGCCTAGGGTTAGGGTTAGGCTTAGGGTACGGCTTAGGGTACGGAATCGGGGAGGGCTTCGGGTATGGCGTAGGGTATGGGTTAGGGTTAGGGTTAGGGTTAGTGTTAGGGTTAGGGCTCGGTTTAGGGTACGGGTTAGGATTAGGGTACATGTTAGGGTTAGGGTAGGGGTTAGGGTTAGGGTACGCGTTAGGGTTAGGGTAGTTATTAAACCTATCCCACTCTCTAGATACACCTTAGCACGTAAAGGAATATTATTTGGGGGTCCAGCCATCGAGAAGAGTTTAGACACTAGGATAAGATAAGGAACACACCCATTATAAAGAAATCACATTAGGATTCTCTTTTTAAGCTGTTCCTTAAAACACTAGTGCTTAGGAAATCTATTGGAGGCAGAAGCAGTCAAGGTTAGCCTAGGGTTCGGCTTAGGCTTAGGGTACGGCTTAGGGTACGGGTTCGGGGAGGACTTCGGGTACGGCGTAGTTTATGGGTTAGGGTTCGGGTTAGGGTTAGTGTTAGGGTTAGGGCTCGGTTTAGGGTACGGGTTAGGATTAGGGTACATGTTAGGGTTAGGGTAGGGGTTAGGGTTAGTGTACGCGTTAGGGTTAGGGTAGTTATTAAACCTATCCCACTCTCTAGATACCCCTTAGCACGTAAAGGAATATTATTTGGCGGTCCAGCCATGGAGAAGAGTTTAGACACTAGGATAAGATAAGGAACACACCCATTATAAAGAAATCACATTAGGATTCTCTTTTTAAGCTGTTCCTTAAAACACTAGTGGTTAGGAAATCTATTGGAGGCAGAAGCAGTCAAGGGTAGCCTAAAGTTAGGGTTAGGCTTAGGGTACGGCTTAGGGTACAGCTTAGGGTACGGGTTCGGGAAGGGCTTCGGGTACGGCGTAGGGTATGGGTTAGGGATAGGGTTAGGGTTAGTGTTAGCGTTAGGGCTCGGTTTAGGGTATTGGTTAGGATTACGGTACGTGTTAGGGTTAGGGTAGGGGTTAGGGTTAGGGTACGCGTTAGTGTTAGGGTAGTTATTAAACCTATCCCACTCTCTAGATACCCCTTAGCACGTAAAGGAATATTATTTGGAGGTCCAGCCATGGAGAAGAGTTTAGACACTAGGATAAGATAAGGAACACACCAATTATAAAGAAATCACATTAGGATTCTCTTTTTAAGCTGTTCCTTAAAACACTAGTGCTTAGGAAATCTATTGGAGGCAGAAGCAGTCAAGGGTAGCCTAGGGTTAGGGTTAGGCTTGGGGTGAGGCTTAGAGTACGGCTTAGGGTACGGGTTCGGGGAGGGCTTCGGGTACGGCGTAGGGTATGGGTTACGGTTAGGGTTAGGGTTAGTGTTAGGGTTAGGGCTCGGTTTAGGGTATGGGTTAGGATTAGGGTACATGTTAGGGTTAGGGTAGGGGTTAGGTTTAGGGTACGCGTTAGGGTTAGGGTAGTTATTAAACCTATTCCACTCTCTAGATACACCTTAGCACGTAAAGGAATATTATTTGGGGGTCCAGCCATGGAGAAGAGTTTAGACACTAGGATAAGATAAGGAACACACCCATTATAAAGAAATCACATTAGGATTCTCTTTTTAAGCTGTTCCTTAAAACACTAGTGCTTAGGAAATCTATTGGAGGCAGAAGCAGTCAAGGGTAGCCTAGGTTTAGGGTTAGGCTTAGGGTACGGCTTAGGGTACGGCTTAGGGTACGGATTTGGGGAGGGCTTCGGGTACGGCGTAGGGTATGGGTTAGGGTTAGGGTTAGGGTTAGTGTTAGTGTTAGGGCTCGTTTTAGGGTATTGGTTAGGATTAGGGTACGTGTTAGTGTTAGGGTAGGGGTTAGGGTTAGGGTACGCGTTAGTGTTAGGGTAATTATTAAACCTATCCCACTCTCTAGATACCCCTTAGCACGTAAAGGAATATTATTTGGAGGTCCAGCCATGGAGAAGAGTTTAGACACTAGGATAAGATAAGGAACACACCCATTATAAAGAAATCACATTAGGATTCTCTTTTTAAGCTGTTCCTTAAAACACTAGTGCTTAGGAAATCTATTGGAGGCAGAAGCAGTCAAGGGTAGCCTAGGGTTAGGGTTAGGCTTAGGGTTAGGCTTAGGGTACGGCTTAGGGTACGGGTTCGGTGAGGGCTTCGGGTACGGCGTAGGGTATGGGTTAGGGTTAGGGTTAGGGTTAGTGTTAGGGTTAGGGCTCGGTTTAGGGTACGGGCTAGGATTAGGGTACGTGTTAGGGTTAGGGTAGGGGTTAGGGTTAGGGTACGCGTTAGGGTTAGGGTAGTTATTAAACCTATCCCACTCTCTAGATACCCCTTAGCACGTAAAGGAATATTATTTGGCGGTCCAGCCATGGAGAAGAGTTTAGACACTAGGATAAGATAAGGAACACACCCATTATAAAGAAATCACATTAGGATTCTCTTTTTAAGCTGTTCTTTAAAACACTAGTGCTTAGGAAATCTATTGGAGGCAGAAGCAGTCAAGGGTAGCCTAGGGTTAGGGTTAGGCTTAGGGTACGGCTTAAGGTACGGGTTCGGGGAGGGCTTCGGGTACGGCGTAGGGTATGGGTTAGGGTAGGGGTTAGGGTTAGGGTACGCGTTAGTGTTAGGGTAGTTATTAAACCTATCCCAGTCTCTGGATACCCCTTAGCACGTAAAGGAATATTATTTGGAGGTCCAGCCATGGAGAAGAGTTTAGACACTAGGATAAGATAAGGAACACACCCATTATAAAGAAATCACATTAGGATTCTCTTTTTAAGCTGTTCCTTAAAACACTAGTGCTTAGGAAATCTATTGGAGGCAGAAGCAGTCAAGGGTAGCCTAGGGTTAGGGTTAGGCTTAGGGTTAGGCTTAGGGTACGGCTTAGGGTACGGGTTCGGTGAGGGCTTCGGGTACGGCGTAGGGTATGGGTTAGGGTTAGGGTTAGGGTTAGTGTTAGGTTTAGGGCTCGGTTTAGGGTACGGTTTAGGATTAGGGTACTTGTTAGGGTTAGGGTAGGGGTTAGGGTTAGGGTACGCGTTAGGGTTAGGGTAGTTATTAAACCTATCCCACTCTCTAGATACACCTTAGCACGTCAAGGAATATTATTTGGCGGTCCAGCCATGGAGAAGAGTTTAGACACTAGGATAAGATAAGGAACACACCCATTATAAAGAAATCACATTAGGATTCTCTTTTTAAGCTGTTCCTTAAAACACTAGTGCTTAGGAAATCTATTGGAGGCAGAAGCAGTCAAGGGTAGCCTAGGGTTAGGGTTAGGCTTAGGGTACGGTTTAGGGTACGGGTTCGGGGAGGGCTTCGGGTACGGCGTAGGGTATGGGTTAGGGTTAGGGTTAGGGTTAGTGTTAGGGTTAGGGCTCGGTTTAGGGTACGGGTTAGGATTAGGGTACGTGTTAGGGTTAGGGTAGGGGTTAGGGTTAGGGTACGCGTTAGGGTTAGGGTAGTTATTAAACCTATCCCACTCTCTAGATACCCCTTAGCACGTAAAGGAATATTATTTGGGGGTCCAGCCATGGAGAAGAGTTTAGACACTAGGATAAGATGAGGAACACACCCATTATAAAGAAATCACATTAGGATTCTCTTTTTAAGCTGTTCCTTAAAACACTAGTGCTTAGGAAATCTATTGGAGGCAGAAGCAGTCAAGGGTAGCCTAGGGTTAGGGTTAGGCTTAGGGTACGGCTTAGGGTACGGATTCGGGGAGCGCTTCGGGTATGGCGTAGGGTATGGGTTAGGGTTAGGGTTAGGGTTAGTGTTAGGGTTAGGGCTCGGTTTAGGGTACGGGTTAGGATTAGGGTACATGTTAGAGTTAGGGTAGGGGTTAGGGTTAGGGTACGCGTTAGGGTTAGGGTAGTTATTAAACCTATCCCACTCTCTAGATACACCTTAGCACGTAAAGGAATATTATTTGGGGGTCCAGCCATCGAGAAGAGTTTAGACACTAGGATAAGATAAAGAACACACCCATTATAAAGAAATCACATTAGGATTCTCTTTTTAAGCTGTTCCTTAAAACACTAGTGCTTAGGAAAGCTATTGGAGGCAGAAGCAGTCAAGGGTAGCCTAGGGTTAGGCTTAGGCTTAGGGTACGGCTTAGGGTACGGGTTCGGGGAGGACTTCGGGTACGCCGTAGGTTATGGGTTAGGGTTCGGGTTAGGGTTAGTGTTAGGGTTAGGGCTCGGTTTAGGGTACGGGTTAGGATTATGGTACATGTTAGGGTTAGGGTAGGGGTTAGGGTTAGGGTACGCGTTAGGGTTAGGGTAGTTATTAAACCTATCCCACTCTCTAGATACCCCTTAGCACGTAAAGGAATATTATTTGGCGGTCCAGCCATGGAGAAGAGTTTAGACACTAGGATAAGATAAGGAACACACCCATTATAAAGAAATCACATTAGGATTCTCTTTTTAAGCTGTTCCTTAAAACACTAGTGCTTAGGAAATCTATTGGAGGCAGAAGCAGTCAATGGTAGCCTAGGGTTAGGGTTAGGCTTAGGGTTAGGCTTAGGGTACGGCTTAGGGTACGGGTTTGTGGAGGGGTTCGGGAACGGCGTAGGGTTTGGGTTAGGGTTAGGGTTAGGGTTAGTGTTAGTGTTAGGGCTCGTTTTAGGTTATTGGTTAGGATTAGGGTACGTGTTAGTGTTAGGGTAGGGGTTAGGGTTAGGGTACGCGTTAGTGTTAGGTTAGTTATTAAAACTATCCCACTCTCTAGATACCCCTTAGCACGTAAAGGAATATTATTTGGAGGTCGAGCCATGGAGAAGAGTTTAGACACTAGGATAAGATAAGGACCACACCCATTATAAAGAAATCACATTAGGATTCTCTTTTTAAGCTGTTCCTTAAAACACTAGTGCTTAGGAAATCTATTGGAGGCAGAAGCAGTCAAGGGTAGCCTAGGGTTAGGGTTAGGCTTGGGGTTAGGCTTAGGGTACGGCTTAGGGTACGGGTTCGGTGAGGGCTTCGGGTACGGCGTAGGGTATGGGTTAGGTTTAGGGTTAGGGTTAGGGTTAGGGCTCGGTTTAGGGTACGGGTTAGGATTAGGGTACGTGTTAGGGTTAGGGTAGGGGTTAGGGTTAGGGTACGCGTTAGGGTTAGGGTAGTTATTAAACCTATCCCACTCTCCAGATACACCTTAGCACGTCAAGGAATATTATTTGGCGGTCCAGCCATGGAGAAGAGTTTAGACACTAGGATAAGATAAGGAACACACCCATTATAAAGAAATCACATTAGGATTCTCTTTTTAAGCTGTTCCTTAAAACACTAGTGCTTAGGAAATCTATTGGAGGCAGAAGCAGTCAAGGGTAGCCTAGGGTTAGGGTTAGGCTTAGGGTACGGCTTAGGGTACGGTTTAGGGTACGGGTTCGGGGAGGGCTTCGGGTACGGCGTAGGGTATGGGTTAGGGTTAGGGTTAGGGTTAGTGTTAGGGTTAGGGCTCGGTTTAGGGTACGGGTTAGGATTAGGGTACGTGTTAGGGTTAGGGTAGGGGTTAGGGTTAGGGTACGCGTTAGGGTTAGGGTAGTTATTAAACCTATCCCACTCTCTAGATACCCCTTAGCACGTAAAGGAATATTATTTGGGGGTCCAGCCATGGAGAAGAGTTTAGACACTAGGATAAGATAAGGAACACACCCATTATAAAGAAATCACATTAGGATTCTCTTTTTAAGCTGTTCCTTAAAACACTAGTGCTTAGGAAATCTATTGGAGGCAGAAGCAGTCAAGGGTAGCCTAGGGTTAGGGTTAGGCTTAGGGTACGGCTTAGGGTACGGATTCGGGGAGGGCTTCGGGTATGGCGTAGGGTATGGGTTAGGGTTAGGGTTAGGGTTAGTGTTAGGGTTAGGGCTCGGTTTAGGGTACGGGTTAGGATTAGGGTACATGTTAGGGTTAGGGTAGGGGTTAGGGTTAGGGTACGCGTTAGGGTTAGGGTAGTTATTAAACCTATCCCACTCTCTAGATACACCTTAGCACGTAAAGGAATATTATTTGGGGGTCCAGCCATCGAGAAGAGTTTAGACGCTAGGATAAGATAAGGAACACACCCATTATAAAGAAATCACATTAGGATTCTCTTTTTAACCTGTTCCTTAAAACTCTAGTGCTTAGGAAAGCTATTGGAGGCAGAAGCAGTCAAGGGTAGCCTAGGGTTAGGCTTAGGCTTAGGGTACGGCTTAGGGTACGGGTTCGGGGAGGACTTCGGGTACGGCGTAGGTTATGGGTTAGGGTTAGGGTTAGGGTTAGTGTTAGGGTTAGGGCTCGGTTTAGGGTACGGGTTAGGATTAGGGTACATGTTAGGGTTAGGGTAGGGGTTAGGGTTAGGGTACGCGTTAGGGTTAGGGTAGTTATTAAACCTATTCCACTCTCTAGATACACCTTAGCACGTAAAGGAATATTATTTGGGGTTCCAGTCATGGAGAAGAGTTTAGACACTAGGATAAGATAAGGAACACACCCATTATAAAGAAATCACATTAGGATTCTCTTTTTAAGCTGTTCCTTGAAACACTAGTGCTTAGGAAATCTATTGGAGGCAGAAGCAGTCAAGGGTAGCCTAGGGTTAGGGTACGGCTTAGGGTACGGCTTAGGGTACGGCTTAGGGTACGGATTTGGGGAGGGCTTCGGGTACGGCGTAGGGTATGGGTTAGTGTTAGGGTTAGGGTTAGTGTTAGGGTTAGGGCTCGGTTTAGGGTACGGGTTAGGATTAGGGTACGTGTTAGGGTTAGGGTAGGGGTTAGGGTTAGGGTACGCGTTAGGGTTAGGGTAGTTATTAAACATATCCCACTCTCTAGATACCCCTTAGCACGTAAAGGAATATTATTTGGGGGTCCAGCCATGGAGAAGAGTTTAGACACTAGGATAAGATAAGGAACACACCCATTATAAAGAAATCACATTAGGATTCTCTTTTTAAGCTGTTCCTTAAAACACTAGTGCTTAGGAAATCTATTGGAGGCAGAAGCAGTCAAGGGTAGCCTAGGGTTAGGCTTAGGCTTAGGGTACGGCTTAGGGTTAGGGTTAGGGTACGGATTTGGGGAGGGCTTCGGGTACGGCGTAGGGTATGGGTTAGGGTTAGGGTTAGGGTTAGTGTTAGGGTTAGGGCTCGGTTTAGGGTACGGGTTAGGATTAGGGTACGTGTTAGGGTTAGGGTAGGGGTTAGGGTTAGGGTACGCGTTAGGGTTAGGGTAGTTATTAAACATATCCCACTCTCTAGATACCCCTTAGCACGTAAAGGAATATTATTTGGGGGTCCAGCCATGGAGAAGAGTTTAGACACTAGGATAAGATAAGGAACACACCCATTATAAAGAAATCACATTAGGATTCTCTTTTTAAGCTGTTCCTTAAAACACTAGTGCTTAGGAAATCTATTGGAGGCAGAAGCAGTCAATGGTAGCCTAGGGTTAGGGTTAGGCTTAGGGTTAGGCTTAGGGTACGGCTTAGGGTACGGGTTTGTGGAGGGGTTCGGGAACGGCGTAGGGTTTGGGTTAGGGTTAGGGTTAGGGTTAGTGTTAGTGTTAGGGCTCGTTTTAGGTTATTGGTTAGGATTAGGGTACGTGTTAGTGTTAGGGTAGGGGTTAGGGTTAGGGTACGCGTTAGTGTTAGGTTAGTTATTAAAACTATCCCACTCTCTAGATACCCCTTAGCACGTAAAGGAATATTATTTGGAGGTCGAGCCATGGAGAAGAGTTTAGACACTAGGATAAGATAAGGACCACACCCATTATAAAGAAATCACATTAGGATTCTCTTTTTAAGCTGTTCCTTAAAACACTAGTGCTTAGGAAATCTATTGGAGGCAGAAGCAGTCAAGGGTAGCCTAGGGTTAGGGTTAGGCTTGGGGTTAGGCTTAGGGTACGGCTTAGGGTACGGGTTCGGTGAGGGCTTCGGGTACGGCGTAGGGTATGGGTTAGGTTTAGGGTTAGGGTTAGGGTTAGGGCTCGGTTTAGGGTATTGGTTAGGATTAGGGTACGTGTTAGGGTTAGGGTAGGGGTTAGGGTTAGGGTACGCGTTAGGGTTAGGGTAGTTATTAAACCTATCCCACTCTCCAGATACACCTTAGCACGTCAAGGAATATTATTTGGCGGTCCAGCCATGGAGAAGAGTTTAGACACTAGGATAAGATAAGGAACACACCCATTATAAAGAAATCACATTAGGATTCTCTTTTTAAGCTGTTCCTTAAAACACTAGTGCTTAGGAAATCTATTGGAGGCAGAAGCAGTCAAGGGTAGCCTAGGGTTAGGGTTAGGCTTAGGGTACGGCTTAGGGTACGGTTTAGGGTACGGGTTCGGGGAGGGCTTCGGGTACGGCGTAGGGTATGGGTTAGGGTTAGGGTTAGGGTTAGTGTTAGGGTTAGGGCTCGGTTTAGGGTACGGGTTAGGATTAGGGTACGTGTTAGGGTTAGGGTAGGGGTTAGGGTTAGGGTACGCGTTAGGGTTAGGGTAGTTATTAAACCTATCCCACTCTCTAGATACCCCTTAGCACGTAAAGGAATATTATTTGGGGGTCCAGCCATGGAGAAGAGTTTAGACACTAGGATAAGATAAGGAACACACCCATTATAAAGAAATCACATTAGGATTCTCTTTTTAAGCTGTTCCTTAAAACACTAGTGCTTAGGAAATCTATTGGAGGCAGAAGCAGTCAAGGGTAGCCTAGGGTTAGGGTTAGGCTTAGGGTACGGCTTAGGGTACGGGTTCGGGGAGGGCTTCGGGTATGGCGTAGGGTATGGGTTAGGGTTAGGGTTAGGGTTAGTGTTAGGGTTAGGGCTCGGTTTAGGGTACGGGTTAGGATTAGGGTACATGTTAGGGTTAGGGTAGGGGTTAGGGTTAGGGTACGCGTTAGGGTTAGGGTAGTTATTAAACCTATTCCACTCTCTAGATACACCTTAGCACGTAAAGGAATATTATTTGGGGGTCCAGTCATGGAGAAGAGTTTAGACACTAGGATAAGATAAGGAACACACCCATTATAAAGAAATCACATTAGGATTCTCTTTTTAAGCTGTTCCTTGAAACACTAGTGCTTAGGAAATCTATTGGAGGCAGAAGCAGTCAAGGGTAGCCTAGGGTTAGGGTACGGCTTAGGGTACGGCTTAGGGTACGGCTTAGGGTACGGATTTGGGGAGGGCTTCGGGTACGGCGTAGGGTATGGGTTAGTGTTAGGGTTAGGGTTAGTGTTAGGGTTAGGGCTCGGTTTAGGGTACGGGTTAGGATTAGGGTACGTGTTAGGGTTAGGGTAGGGGTTAGGGTTAGGGTACGCGTTAGGGTTAGGGTAGTTATTAAACATATCCCACTCTCTAGATACCCCTTAGCACGTAAAGGAATATTATTTGGGGGTCCAGCCATGGAGAAGAGTTTAGACACTAGGATAAGATAAGGAACACACCCATTATAAAGAAATCACATTAGGATTCTCTTTTTAAGCTGTTCCTTAAAACACTAGTGCTTAGGAAATCTATTGGAGGCAGAAGCAGTCAAGGGTAGCCTAGGGTTAGGCTTAGGCTTAGGGTACGGCTTAGGGTTAGGGTTAGGGTACGGATTTGGGGAGGGCTTCGGGTACGGCGTAGGGTATGGGTTAGGGTTAGGGTTAGGGTTAGTGTTAGGGTTAGGGCTCGGTTTAGGGTACGGGTTAGGATTAGGGTACGTGTTAGGGTTAGGGTAGGGGTTAGGGTTAGGGTACGCGTTAGGGTTAGGGTAGTTATTAAACATATCCCACTCTCTAGATACCCCTTAGCACGTAAAGGAATATTATTTGGGGGTCCAGCCATGGAGAAGAGTTTAGACACTAGGATAAGATAAGGAACACACCCATTATAAAGAAATCACATTAGGATTCTCTTTTTAAGCTGTTCCTTAAAACACTAGTGCTTAGGAAATCTATTGGAGGCAGAAGCAGTCAAGGGTAGCCTAGGGTTAGGCTTAGGCTTAGGGTACGGCTTAGGGTACGGGTTCGGGGAGGGCTTCGGGTACGGCGTAGGTTATGGGTTAGGGTTAGGGTTAGGGTTAGTGTTAGTGTTAGGGCTCGTTTTAGGGTATTGGTTAGGATTAGGGTACGTGTTAGTGTTAGGGTAGGGGTTAGGGTTAGGGTACGCGTTAGTGTTAGGTTAGTTATTAAACCTATCCCACTCTCTACATACCCCTTAGCACGTAAAGGAATATTATTTGGAGATCCAGCCATGGAGAAGAGTTTAGACACTAGGATAAGATAAGGAACACACCCATTAAAAAGAAATCACATTAGGATTCTCTTTTTAAGCTGTTCCTTAAAACACTAGTGCTTAGGAAATCTATTGGAGGCAGAAGCAGTCAAGGGTAGCCTAGGGTTATGGTTAGGCTTGGGGTTAGGCTTAGGGTACGGCTTAGGGTACGGGTTCGGTGAGGGCTTCGGGTACGGCGTAGGGTATGGGTTAGGGTTAGGGTTAGGGTTAGTGTTAGGGTTAGGGCTCGGTTTAGGGTACGGGTTAGGATTAGGGTACGTGTTAGGGTTAGGGTAGGGGTTAGGGTTAGGGTACGCGTTAGGGTTAGGATAGTTATTAAACCTATCCCACTCTCTAGATACAGCTTAGCACGTCAAGGAATATTATTTGGCGGTCCAGCCATGGAGAAGAGTTTAGACACTAAGATAAGATAAGGAACACACCCATTATAAAGAAATCACATTAGGATTCTCTTTTTAAGCTGTTCCTTAAAACACTAGTGCTTAGGAAATCTATTGGAGGCAGAAGCAGTCAAGGGTAGCCTAGGGTTAGGGTTAGGCTTAGGGTACGGCTTAGAGTACGGTTTAGGGTACGGGTTCGGGGAGGGCTTCGGGTACGGCGTAGGGTATGGGTTAGGGTTATGGTTAGGGTTAGTGTTAGGGTTAGGGCTCGGTTTAGGGTACGGGTTAGGGTTAGGGTAGGGGTTAGGGTTAGGGTACGCGTTAGGGTTAGGGTAGTTATTAAACCTATCCCACTCTCTAGATACCCCTTAGCACGTAAAGGAATATTATTTGGCGGTCCAGCCATGGAGAAGAGTTTAGACACTAGGATAAGATAAGGAACACACCCATTATAAAGAAACCACATTAGGATTCTCTTTTTAAGCTGTTCCTTAAAACACTAGTGCTTAGGAAATCTATTGGAGGCAGAAGCAGTCAAGGGTAGCCTAGGGTTAGGGTTACGCTTAGGGTACGGCTTAGGGTACGGTTTACGGTATGGGTTCGGGGAGGGTTTCGGGTACGGCGTAGGGTATGGGTTAGGGTTAGTGTTAGTGTTAGGGTTAGGGCTCGGTTTAGGGTATTGGTTAGGATTAGGGTACGTGTTAGGGTTAGGGTAGGGGTTAGGGTTAGGGTACGCGTTAGTGTTAGGGTAGTTATTAAACCTATCCCACTCTCTAGATACCCCTTAGCACGTAAAGGAATATTATTTGGAGGTCCAGCCATGGAGAATAGTTTAGACACTAGGATAAGATAAGGAACACACCCATTATAAAGAAATCACATTAGGATTCTCTTTTTAAGCTGTTCCTTAAAACACTAGTGCTTAGGAAATCTATTGGACCAGAAATAGTCAAGGGTAGCCTAGGGTTAGGGTACGGCTTAGGGTACGGCTTAGGGTACGGCTTAGGGTACGGGTTCGTGGAGGGCTTCGGGTACGGCGTAGGGTATGGGTTATGGTTAGGGTTAGGGTTAGTGTTAGGGTTAGGGCTCGGTTTAGGGTACGGGTTAGGATTAGGGTACATGTTAGGGATAGGGTAGGGGTTAGGGTTAGGGTACGCGTTAGGGTTAGGGTAGTTATTAAACCTATCCCACTCTCTAGATACACCTTAGCACGTAAAGGAATATTATTTGGGGGTCCAGCCATCGAGAAGAGTTTAGACACTAGGATAAGATAAGGAACACACCCATTATAAAGAAATCACATTAGGATTCTCTTTTTAAGCTGTTCCTTAAAACACTAGTGCTTAGGAAATCTATTGGAGGCAGAAGCAGTCAAGGGTAGCCTAGGGTTAGGCTTAGGCTTAGGGTACGGCTTAGGGTACGGCTTAGGGTACGGGTTCGGGGAGGGCTTCGGGTACGGCGTAGGTTATGGGTTAGGGTTAGGGTTAGGGTTAGTGTTAGTGTTAGGGCTCGTTTTAGGGTATTGGTTAGGATAAGGGTACGTGTTAGTGTTAGGGTAGGGGTTAGGGTTAGGGTACGCGTTAGTGTTAGGTTAGTTATTAAACCTATCCCACTCTCTAGATACCCCTTAGCACGTAAAGGAATATTATTTGGAGGTCGAGCCATGGAGAAGAGTTTAGACACTAGGATAAGATAAGGACCACACCCATTATAAAGAAATCACATTAGGATTCTCTTTTTAAGCTGTTCCTTAAAACACTAGTGCTTAGGAAATCTATTGGAGGCAGAAGCAGTCAAGGGTAGCCTAGGGTTAGGGTTAGGCTTGGGGTTAGGCTTAGGGTACGGCTTAGGGTACGGGTTCGGTGAGGGCTTCGGGTACGGCGTAGGGTATGGGTTAGGTTTAGGGTTAGGGTTAGGGTTAGGGCTCGGTTTAGGGTACGGGTTAGGATTAGGGTACGTGTTAGGGTTAGGGTAGGGGTTAGGGTTAGGGTACGCGTTAGGGTTAGGGTAGTTATTAAACCTATCCCACTCTCCAGATACACCTTAGCACGTCAAGGAATATTATTTGGCGGTCCAGCCATGGAGAAGAGTTTAGACACTAGGATAAGATAAGGAACACACCCAATATAAAGAAATCACATTAGGATTCTCTTTTTAAGCTGTTCCTTAAAACACTAGTGCTTAGGAAATCTATTGGAGGCAGAAGCAGTCAAGGGTAGCCTAGGGTTAGGGTTAGGCTTAGGGTACGGCTTAGGGTACGGTTTAGGGTACGGGTTCGGGGAGGGCTTCGGGTACGGGGTAGGGTATGGGTTAGGGTTAGGGTTAGGGTTAGTGTTAGGGTTAGGGCTCGGTTTAGGGTACGGGTTAGGATTAGGGTACATGTTAGGGTTAGGGTAGGGGTTAGGGTTAGGGTACGCGTTAGGGTTAGGGTAGTTATTAAACCTATTCCACTCTCTAGATACCCCTTAGCACGTAAAGGAATATTATTTGGGGGTCCAGTCATGGAGAAGAGTTTAGACACTAGGATAAGATAAGGAACACACCCATTATAAAGAAATCACATTAGGATTCTCTTTTTAAGCTGTTCCTTGAAACACTAGTGCTTAGGAAATCTATTGGAGGCAGAAGCAGTCAAGGGTAGCCTAGGGTTAGGGTACGGCTTAGGGTACGGCTTAGGGTACGGCTTAGGGTACGGATTTGGGGAGGGCTTCGGGTACGGCGTAGGGTATGGGTTAGGGTTAGGGTTAGGGTTAGTGTTAGGGTTAGGGCTCGGTTTAGGGTACGGGTTAGGATTAGGGTACGTGTTAGGGTTAGGGTAGGGGTTAGGGTTAGGGTACGCGTTAGGGTTAGGGTAGTTATTAAACATATCCCACTCTCTAGATACCCCTTAGCACGTAAAGGAATATTATTTGGGGGTCCAGCCATGGAGAAGAGTTTAGACACTAGGATAAGATAAGGAACACACCCATTATAAAGAAATCACATTAGGATTCTCTTTTTAAGCTGTTCCTTAAAACACTAGTGCTTAGGAAATCTATTGGAGGCAGAAGCAGTCAAGGGTAGCCTAGGGTTAGGCTTAGGCTTAGGGTACGGCTTAGGGTACGGGTTCGGGGAGGGCTTCGGGTACGGCGTAGGTTATGGGTTAGGGTTAGGGTTAGGGTTAGTGTTAGTGTTAGGGCTCGTTTTAGGGTATTGGTTAGGATTAGGGTACGTGTTAGTGTTAGGGTAGGGGTTAGGGTTAGGGTACGCGTTAGTGTTAGGTTAGTTATTAAACCTATCCCACTCTCTACATACCCCTTAGCACGTAAAGGAATATTATTTGGAGATCCAGCCATGGAGAAGAGTTTAGACACTAAGATAAGATAAGGAACACACCCATTATAAAGAAATCACATTAGGATTCTCTTTTTAAGCTGTTCCTTAAAACACTAGTGCTTAGGAAATCTATTGGAGGCAGAAGCAGTCAAGGGTAGCCTAGGGTTAGGGTTAGGCTTAGGGTACGGCTTAGAGTACGGTTTAGGGTACGGGTTCGGGGAGGGCTTCGGGTACGGCGTAGGGTATGGGTTAGGGTTATGGTTAGGGTTAGTGTTAGGGTTAGGGCTCGGTTTAGGGTACGGGTTAGGGTTAGGGTAGGGGTTAGGGTTAGGGTACGCGTTAGGGTTAGGGTAGTTATTAAACCTATCCCACTCTCTAGATACCCCTTAGCACGTAAAGGAATATTATTTGGCGGTCCAGCCATGGAGAAGAGTTTAGACACTAGGATAAGATAAGGAACACACCCATTATAAAGAAACCACATTAGGATTCTCTTTTTAAGCTGTTCCTTAAAACACTAGTGCTTAGGAAATCTATTGGAGGCAGAAGCAGTCAAGGGTAGCCTAGGGTTAGGGTTACGCTTAGGGTACGGCTTAGGGTACGGTTTACGGTATGGGTTCGGGGAGGGTTTCGGGTACGGCGTAGGGTATGGGTTAGGGTTAGTGTTAGTGTTAGGGTTAGGGCTCGGTTTAGGGTATTGGTTAGGATTAGGGTACGTGTTAGGGTTAGGGTAGGGGTTAGGGTTAGGGTACGCGTTAGTGTTAGGGTAGTTATTAAACCTATCCCACTCTCTAGATACCCCTTAGCACGTAAAGGAATATTATTTGGAGGTCCAGCCATGGAGAATAGTTTAGACACTAGGATAAGATAAGGAACACACCCATTATAAAGAAATCACATTAGGATTCTCTTTTTAAGCTGTTCCTTAAAACACTAGTGCTTAGGAAATCTATTGGACCAGAAATAGTCAAGGGTAGCCTAGGGTTAGGGTACGGCTTAGGGTACGGCTTAGGGTACGGCTTAGGGTACGGGTTCGTGGAGGGCTTCGGGTACGGCGTAGGGTATGGGTTATGGTTAGGGTTAGGGTTAGTGTTAGGGTTAGGGCTCGGTTTAGGGTACGGGTTAGGATTAGGGTACATGTTAGGGATAGGGTAGGGGTTAGGGTTAGGGTACGCGTTAGGGTTAGGGTAGTTATTAAACCTATCCCACTCTCTAGATACACCTTAGCACGTAAAGGAATATTATTTGGGGGTCCAGCCATCGAGAAGAGTTTAGACACTAGGATAAGATAAGGAACACACCCATTATAAAGAAATCACATTAGGATTCTCTTTTTAAGCTGTTCCTTAAAACACTAGTGCTTAGGAAATCTATTGGAGGCAGAAGCAGTCAAGGGTAGCCTAGGGTTAGGCTTAGGCTTAGGGTACGGCTTAGGGTACGGCTTAGGGTACGGGTTCGGGGAGGGCTTCGGGTACGGCGTAGGTTATGGGTTAGGGTTAGGGTTAGGGTTAGTGTTAGTGTTAGGGCTCGTTTTAGGTTATTGGTTAGGATAAGGGTACGTGTTAGTGTTAGGGTAGGGGTTAGGGTTAGGGTACGCGTTAGTGTTAGGTTAGTTATTAAACCTATCCCACTCTCTAGATACCCCTTAGCACGTAAAGGAATATTATTTGGAGGTCGAGCCATGGAGAAGAGTTTAGACACTAGGATAAGATAAGGACCACACCCATTATAAAGAAATCACATTAGGATTCTCTTTTTAAGCTGTTCCTTAAAACACTAGTGCTTAGGAAATCTATTGGAGGCAGAAGCAGTCAAGGGTAGCCTAGGGTTAGGCTTAGGCTTAGGGTACGGCTTAGGGTACGGGTTCGGGGAGGGCTTCGGGTACGGCGTAGGTTATGGGTTAGGGTTAGGGTTAGGGTTAGTGTTAGTGTTAGGGCTCGTTTTAGGGTATTGGTTAGGATTAGGGTACGTGTTAGTGTTAGGGTAGGGGTTAGGGTTAGGGTACGCGTTAGTGTTAGGTTAGTTATTAAACCTATCCCACTCTCTACATACCCCTTAGCACGTAAAGGAATATTATTTGGAGATCCAGCCATGGAGAAGAGTTTAGACACTAGGATAAGATAAGGAACACACCCATTAAAAAGAAATCACATTAGGATTCTCTTTTTAAGCTGTTCCTTAAAACACTAGTGCTTAGGAAATCTATTGGAGGCAGAAGCAGTCAAGGGTAGCCTAGGGTTATGGTTAGGCTTGGGGTTAGGCTTAGGGTACGGCTTAGGGTACGGGTTCGGTGAGGGCTTCGGGTACGGCGTAGGGTATGGGTTAGGGTTAGGGTTAGGGTTAGTGTTAGGGTTAGGGCTCGGTTTAGGGTACGGGTTAGGATTAGGGTACGTGTTAGGGTTAGGGTAGGGGTTAGGGTTAGGGTACGCGTTAGGGTTAGGATAGTTATTAAACCTATCCCACTCTCTAGATACAGCTTAGCACGTCAAGGAATATTATTTGGCGGTCCAGCCATGGAGAAGAGTTTAGACACTAAGATAAGATAAGGAACACACCCATTATAAAGAAATCACATTAGGATTCTCTTTTTAAGCTGTTCCTTAAAACACTAGTGCTTAGGAAATCTATTGGAGGCAGAAGCAGTCAAGGGTAGCCTAGGGTTAGGGTTAGGCTTAGGGTACGGCTTAGAGTACGGTTTAGGGTACGGGTTCGGGGAGGGCTTCGGGTACGGCGTAGGGTATGGGTTAGGGTTATGGTTAGGGTTAGTGTTAGGGTTAGGGCTCGGTTTAGGGTACGGGTTAGGGTTAGGGTAGGGGTTAGGGTTAGGGTACGCGTTAGGGTTAGGGTAGTTATTAAACCTATCCCACTCTCTAGATACCCCTTAGCACGTAAAGGAATATTATTTGGCGGTCCAGCCATGGAGAAGAGTTTAGACACTAGGATAAGATAAGGAACACACCCATTATAAAGAAACCACATTAGGATTCTCTTTTTAAGCTGTTCCTTAAAACACTAGTGCTTAGGAAATCTATTGGAGGCAGAAGCAGTCAAGGGTAGCCTAGGGTTAGGGTTACGCTTAGGGTACGGCTTAGGGTACGGTTTACGGTATGGGTTCGGGGAGGGTTTCGGGTACGGCGTAGGGTATGGGTTAGGGTTAGTGTTAGTGTTAGGGTTAGGGCTCGGTTTAGGGTATTGGTTAGGATTAGGGTACGTGTTAGGGTTAGGGTAGGGGTTAGGGTTAGGGTACGCGTTAGTGTTAGGGTAGTTATTAAACCTATCCCACTCTCTAGATACCCCTTAGCACGTAAAGGAATATTATTTGGAGGTCCAGCCATGGAGAATAGTTTAGACACTAGGATAAGATAAGGAACACACCCATTATAAAGAAATCACATTAGGATTCTCTTTTTAAGCTGTTCCTTAAAACACTAGTGCTTAGGAAATCTATTGGACCAGAAATAGTCAAGGGTAGCCTAGGGTTAGGGTACGGCTTAGGGTACGGCTTAGGGTACGGCTTAGGGTACGGGTTCGTGGAGGGCTTCGGGTACGGCGTAGGGTATGGGTTATGGTTAGGGTTAGGGTTAGTGTTAGGGTTAGGGCTCGGTTTAGGGTACGGGTTAGGATTAGGGTACATGTTAGGGATAGGGTAGGGGTTAGGGTTAGGGTACGCGTTAGGGTTAGGGTAGTTATTAAACCTATCCCACTCTCTAGATACACCTTAGCACGTAAAGGAATATTATTTGGGGGTCCAGCCATCGAGAAGAGTTTAGACACTAGGATAAGATAAGGAACACACCCATTATAAAGAAATCACATTAGGATTCTCTTTTTAAGCTGTTCCTTAAAACACTAGTGCTTAGGAAATCTATTGGAGGCAGAAGCAGTCAAGGGTAGCCTAGGGTTAGGCTTAGGCTTAGGGTACGGCTTAGGGTACGGCTTAGGGTACGGGTTCGGGGAGGGCTTCGGGTACGGCGTAGGTTATGGGTTAGGGTTAGGGTTAGGGTTAGTGTTAGTGTTAGGGCTCGTTTTAGGGTATTGGTTAGGATAAGGGTACGTGTTAGTGTTAGGGTAGGGGTTAGGGTTAGGGTACGCGTTAGTGTTAGGTTAGTTATTAAACCTATCCCACTCTCTAGATACCCCTTAGCACGTAAAGGAATATTATTTGGAGGTCGAGCCATGGAGAAGAGTTTAGACACTAGGATAAGATAAGGACCACACCCATTATAAAGAAATCACATTAGGATTCTCTTTTTAAGCTGTTCCTTAAAACACTAGTGCTTAGGAAATCTATTGGAGGCAGAAGCAGTCAAGGGTAGCCTAGGGTTAGGGTTAGGCTTGGGGTTAGGCTTAGGGTACGGCTTAGGGTACGGGTTCGGTGAGGGCTTCGGGTACGGCGTAGGGTATGGGTTAGGTTTAGGGTTAGGGTTAGGGTTAGGGCTCGGTTTAGGGTACGGGTTAGGATTAGGGTACATGTTAGGGTTAGGGTAGGGGTTAGGGTTAGGGTACGCGTTAGGGTTAGGGTAGTTATTAAACCTATTCCACTCTCTAGATACCCCTTAGCACGTAAAGGAATATTATTTGGGGGTCCAGTCATGGAGAAGAGTTTAGACACTAGGATAAGATAAGGAACACACCCATTATAAAGAAATCACATTAGGATTCTCTTTTTAAGCTGTTCCTTGAAACACTAGTGCTTAGGAAATCTATTGGAGGCAGAAGCAGTCAAGGGTAGCCTAGGGTTAGGGTACGGCTTAGGGTACGGCTTAGGGTACGGCTTAGGGTACGGATTTGGGGAGGGCTTCGGGTACGGCGTAGGGTATGGGTTAGGGTTAGGGTTAGGGTTAGTGTTAGGGTTAGGGCTCGGTTTAGGGTACGGGTTAGGATTAGGGTACGTGTTAGGGTTAGGGTAGGGGTTAGGGTTAGGGTACGCGTTAGGGTTAGGGTAGTTATTAAACATATCCCACTCTCTAGATACCCCTTAGCACGTAAAGGAATATTATTTGGGGGTCCAGCCATGGAGAAGAGTTTAGACACTAGGATAAGATAAGGAACACACCCATTATAAAGAAATCACATTAGGATTCTCTTTTTAAGCTGTTCCTTAAAACACTAGTGCTTAGGAAATCTATTGGAGGCAGAAGCAGTCAAGGGTAGCCTAGGGTTAGGCTTAGGCTTAGGGTACGGCTTAGGGTACGGGTTCGGGGAGGGCTTCGGGTACGGCGTAGGTTATGGGTTAGGGTTAGGGTTAGGGTTAGTGTTAGTGTTAGGGCTCGTTTTAGGGTATTGGTTAGGATTAGGGTACGTGTTAGTGTTAGGGTAGGGGTTAGGGTTAGGGTACGCGTTAGTGTTAGGTTAGTTATTAAACCTATCCCACTCTCTACATACCCCTTAGCACGTAAAGGAATATTATTTGGAGATCCAGCCATGGAGAAGAGTTTAGACACTAAGATAAGATAAGGAACACACCCATTATAAAGAAATCACATTAGGATTCTCTTTTTAAGCTGTTCCTTAAAACACTAGTGCTTAGGAAATCTATTGGAGGCAGAAGCAGTCAAGGGTAGCCTAGGGTTAGGGTTAGGCTTAGGGTACGGCTTAGAGTACGGTTTAGGGTACGGGTTCGGGGAGGGCTTCGGGTACGGCGTAGGGTATGGGTTAGGGTTATGGTTAGGGTTAGTGTTAGGGTTAGGGCTCGGTTTAGGGTACGGGTTAGGGTTAGGGTAGGGGTTAGGGTTAGGGTACGCGTTAGGGTTAGGGTAGTTATTAAACCTATCCCACTCTCTAGATACCCCTTAGCACGTAAAGGAATATTATTTGGCGGTCCAGCCATGGAGAAGAGTTTAGACACTAGGATAAGATAAGGAACACACCCATTATAAAGAAACCACATTAGGATTCTCTTTTTAAGCTGTTCCTTAAAACACTAGTGCTTAGGAAATCTATTGGAGGCAGAAGCAGTCAAGGGTAGCCTAGGGTTAGGGTTACGCTTAGGGTACGGCTTAGGGTACGGTTTACGGTATGGGTTCGGGGAGGGTTTCGGGTACGGCGTAGGGTATGGGTTAGGGTTAGTGTTAGTGTTAGGGTTAGGGCTCGGTTTAGGGTATTGGTTAGGATTAGGGTACGTGTTAGGGTTAGGGTAGGGGTTAGGGTTAGGGTACGCGTTAGTGTTAGGGTAGTTATTAAACCTATCCCACTCTCTAGATACCCCTTAGCACGTAAAGGAATATTATTTGGAGGTCCAGCCATGGAGAATAGTTTAGACACTAGGATAAGATAAGGAACACACCCATTATAAAGAAATCACATTAGGATTCTCTTTTTAAGCTGTTCCTTAAAACACTAGTGCTTAGGAAATCTATTGGACCAGAAATAGTCAAGGGTAGCCTAGGGTTAGGGTACGGCTTAGGGTACGGCTTAGGGTACGGCTTAGGGTACGGGTTCGTGGAGGGCTTCGGGTACGGCGTAGGGTATGGGTTATGGTTAGGGTTAGGGTTAGTGTTAGGGTTAGGGCTCGGTTTAGGGTACGGGTTAGGATTAGGGTACATGTTAGGGATAGGGTAGGGGTTAGGGTTAGGGTACGCGTTAGGGTTAGGGTAGTTATTAAACCTATCCCACTCTCTAGATACACCTTAGCACGTAAAGGAATATTATTTGGGGGTCCAGCCATCGAGAAGAGTTTAGACACTAGGATAAGATAAGGAACACACCCATTATAAAGAAATCACATTAGGATTCTCTTTTTAAGCTGTTCCTTAAAACACTAGTGCTTAGGAAATCTATTGGAGGCAGAAGCAGTCAAGGGTAGCCTAGGGTTAGGCTTAGGCTTAGGGTACGGCTTAGGGTACGGCTTAGGGTACGGGTTCGGGGAGGGCTTCGGGTACGGCGTAGGTTATGGGTTAGGGTTAGGGTTAGGGTTAGTGTTAGTGTTAGGGCTCGTTTTAGGTTATTGGTTAGGATAAGGGTACGTGTTAGTGTTAGGGTAGGGGTTAGGGTTAGGGTACGCGTTAGTGTTAGGTTAGTTATTAAACCTATCCCACTCTCTAGATACCCCTTAGCACGTAAAGGAATATTATTTGGAGGTCGAGCCATGGAGAAGAGTTTAGACACTAGGATAAGATAAGGACCACACCCATTATAAAGAAATCACATTAGGATTCTCTTTTTAAGCTGTTCCTTAAAACACTAGTGCTTAGGAAATCTATTGGAGGCAGAAGCAGTCAAGGGTAGCCTAGGGTTAGGCTTAGGCTTAGGGTACGGCTTAGGGTACGGGTTCGGGGAGGGCTTCGGGTACGGCGTAGGTTATGGGTTAGGGTTAGGGTTAGGGTTAGTGTTAGTGTTAGGGCTCGTTTTAGGGTATTGGTTAGGATTAGGGTACGTGTTAGTGTTAGGGTAGGGGTTAGGGTTAGGGTACGCGTTAGTGTTAGGTTAGTTATTAAACCTATCCCACTCTCTACATACCCCTTAGCACGTAAAGGAATATTATTTGGAGATCCAGCCATGGAGAAGAGTTTAGACACTAGGATAAGATAAGGAACACACCCATTAAAAAGAAATCACATTAGGATTCTCTTTTTAAGCTGTTCCTTAAAACACTAGTGCTTAGGAAATCTATTGGAGGCAGAAGCAGTCAAGGGTAGCCTAGGGTTATGGTTAGGCTTGGGGTTAGGCTTAGGGTACGGCTTAGGGTACGGGTTCGGTGAGGGCTTCGGGTACGGCGTAGGGTATGGGTTAGGGTTAGGGTTAGGGTTAGTGTTAGGGTTAGGGCTCGGTTTAGGGTACGGGTTAGGATTAGGGTACGTGTTAGGGTTAGGGTAGGGGTTAGGGTTAGGGTACGCGTTAGGGTTAGGATAGTTATTAAACCTATCCCACTCTCTAGATACAGCTTAGCACGTCAAGGAATATTATTTGGCGGTCCAGCCATGGAGAAGAGTTTAGACACTAAGATAAGATAAGGAACACACCCATTATAAAGAAATCACATTAGGATTCTCTTTTTAAGCTGTTCCTTAAAACACTAGTGCTTAGGAAATCTATTGGAGGCAGAAGCAGTCAAGGGTAGCCTAGGGTTAGGGTTAGGCTTAGGGTACGGCTTAGAGTACGGTTTAGGGTACGGGTTCGGGGAGGGCTTCGGGTACGGCGTAGGGTATGGGTTAGGGTTATGGTTAGGGTTAGTGTTAGGGTTAGGGCTCGGTTTAGGGTACGGGTTAGGGTTAGGGTAGGGGTTAGGGTTAGGGTACGCGTTAGGGTTAGGGTAGTTATTAAACCTATCCCACTCTCTAGATACCCCTTAGCACGTAAAGGAATATTATTTGGCGGTCCAGCCATGGAGAAGAGTTTAGACACTAGGATAAGATAAGGAACACACCCATTATAAAGAAACCACATTAGGATTCTCTTTTTAAGCTGTTCCTTAAAACACTAGTGCTTAGGAAATCTATTGGAGGCAGAAGCAGTCAAGGGTAGCCTAGGGTTAGGGTTACGCTTAGGGTACGGCTTAGGGTACGGTTTACGGTATGGGTTCGGGGAGGGTTTCGGGTACGGCGTAGGGTATGGGTTAGGGTTAGTGTTAGTGTTAGGGTTAGGGCTCGGTTTAGGGTATTGGTTAGGATTAGGGTACGTGTTAGGGTTAGGGTAGGGGTTAGGGTTAGGGTACGCGTTAGTGTTAGGGTAGTTATTAAACCTATCCCACTCTCTAGATACCCCTTAGCACGTAAAGGAATATTATTTGGAGGTCCAGCCATGGAGAATAGTTTAGACACTAGGATAAGATAAGGAACACACCCATTATAAAGAAATCACATTAGGATTCTCTTTTTAAGCTGTTCCTTAAAACACTAGTGCTTAGGAAATCTATTGGACCAGAAATAGTCAAGGGTAGCCTAGGGTTAGGGTACGGCTTAGGGTACGGCTTAGGGTACGGCTTAGGGTACGGGTTCGTGGAGGGCTTCGGGTACGGCGTAGGGTATGGGTTATGGTTAGGGTTAGGGTTAGTGTTAGGGTTAGGGCTCGGTTTAGGGTACGGGTTAGGATTAGGGTACATGTTAGGGATAGGGTAGGGGTTAGGGTTAGGGTACGCGTTAGGGTTAGGGTAGTTATTAAACCTATCCCACTCTCTAGATACACCTTAGCACGTAAAGGAATATTATTTGGGGGTCCAGCCATCGAGAAGAGTTTAGACACTAGGATAAGATAAGGAACACACCCATTATAAAGAAATCACATTAGGATTCTCTTTTTAAGCTGTTCCTTAAAACACTAGTGCTTAGGAAATCTATTGGAGGCAGAAGCAGTCAAGGGTAGCCTAGGGTTAGGCTTAGGCTTAGGGTACGGCTTAGGGTACGGCTTAGGGTACGGGTTCGGGGAGGGCTTCGGGTACGGCGTAGGTTATGGGTTAGGGTTAGGGTTAGGGTTAGTGTTAGTGTTAGGGCTCGTTTTAGGGTATTGGTTAGGATAAGGGTACGTGTTAGTGTTAGGGTAGGGGTTAGGGTTAGGGTACGCGTTAGTGTTAGGTTAGTTATTAAACCTATCCCACTCTCTAGATACCCCTTAGCACGTAAAGGAATATTATTTGGAGGTCGAGCCATGGAGAAGAGTTTAGACACTAGGATAAGATAAGGACCACACCCATTATAAAGAAATCACATTAGGATTCTCTTTTTAAGCTGTTCCTTAAAACACTAGTGCTTAGGAAATCTATTGGAGGCAGAAGCAGTCAAGGGTAGCCTAGGGTTAGGGTTAGGCTTGGGGTTAGGCTTAGGGTACGGCTTAGGGTACGGGTTCGGTGAGGGCTTCGGGTACGGCGTAGGGTATGGGTTAGGTTTAGGGTTAGGGTTAGGGTTAGGGCTCGGTTTAGGGTACGGGTTAGGATTAGGGTACGTGTTAGGGTTAGGGTAGGGGTTAGGGTTAGGGTACGCGTTAGGGTTAGGGTAGTTATTAAACCTATCCCACTCTCCAGATACACCTTAGCACGTCAAGGAATATTATTTGGCGGTCCAGCCATGGAGAAGAGTTTAGACACTAGGATAAGATAAGGAACACACCCAATATAAAGAAATCACATTAGGATTCTCTTTTTAAGCTGTTCCTTAAAACACTAGTGCTTAGGAAATCTATTGGAGGCAGAAGCAGTCAAGGGTAGCCTAGGGTTAGGGTTAGGCTTAGGGTACGGCTTAGGGTACGGTTTAGGGTACGGGTTCGGGGAGGGCTTCGGGTACGGGGTAGGGTATGGGTTAGGGTTAGGGTTAGGGTTAGTGTTAGGGTTAGGGCTCGGTTTAGGGTACGGGTTAGGATTAGGGTACATGTTAGGGTTAGGGTAGGGGTTAGGGTTAGGGTACGCGTTAGGGTTAGGGTAGTTATTAAACCTATTCCACTCTCTAGATACCCCTTAGCACGTAAAGGAATATTATTTGGGGGTCCAGTCATGGAGAAGAGTTTAGACACTAGGATAAGATAAGGAACACACCCATTATAAAGAAATCACATTAGGATTCTCTTTTTAAGCTGTTCCTTGAAACACTAGTGCTTAGGAAATCTATTGGAGGCAGAAGCAGTCAAGGGTAGCCTAGGGTTAGGGTACGGCTTAGGGTACGGCTTAGGGTACGGCTTAGGGTACGGATTTGGGGAGGGCTTCGGGTACGGCGTAGGGTATGGGTTAGGGTTAGGGTTAGGGTTAGTGTTAGGGTTAGGGCTCGGTTTAGGGTACGGGTTAGGATTAGGGTACGTGTTAGGGTTAGGGTAGGGGTTAGGGTTAGGGTACGCGTTAGGGTTAGGGTAGTTATTAAACATATCCCACTCTCTAGATACCCCTTAGCACGTAAAGGAATATTATTTGGGGGTCCAGCCATGGAGAAGAGTTTAGACACTAGGATAAGATAAGGAACACACCCATTATAAAGAAATCACATTAGGATTCTCTTTTTAAGCTGTTCCTTAAAACACTAGTGCTTAGGAAATCTATTGGAGGCAGAAGCAGTCAAGGGTAGCCTAGGGTTAGGCTTAGGCTTAGGGTACGGCTTAGGGTACGGGTTCGGGGAGGGCTTCGGGTACGGCGTAGGTTATGGGTTAGGGTTAGGGTTAGGGTTAGTGTTAGTGTTAGGGCTCGTTTTAGGGTATTGGTTAGGATTAGGGTACGTGTTAGTGTTAGGGTAGGGGTTAGGGTTAGGGTACGCGTTAGTGTTAGGTTAGTTATTAAACCTATCCCACTCTCTACATACCCCTTAGCACGTAAAGGAATATTATTTGGAGATCCAGCCATGGAGAAGAGTTTAGACACTAAGATAAGATAAGGAACACACCCATTATAAAGAAATCACATTAGGATTCTCTTTTTAAGCTGTTCCTTAAAACACTAGTGCTTAGGAAATCTATTGGAGGCAGAAGCAGTCAAGGGTAGCCTAGGGTTAGGGTTAGGCTTAGGGTACGGCTTAGAGTACGGTTTAGGGTACGGGTTCGGGGAGGGCTTCGGGTACGGCGTAGGGTATGGGTTAGGGTTATGGTTAGGGTTAGTGTTAGGGTTAGGGCTCGGTTTAGGGTACGGGTTAGGGTTAGGGTAGGGGTTAGGGTTAGGGTACGCGTTAGGGTTAGGGTAGTTATTAAACCTATCCCACTCTCTAGATACCCCTTAGCACGTAAAGGAATATTATTTGGCGGTCCAGCCATGGAGAAGAGTTTAGACACTAGGATAAGATAAGGAACACACCCATTATAAAGAAACCACATTAGGATTCTCTTTTTAAGCTGTTCCTTAAAACACTAGTGCTTAGGAAATCTATTGGAGGCAGAAGCAGTCAAGGGTAGCCTAGGGTTAGGGTTACGCTTAGGGTACGGCTTAGGGTACGGTTTACGGTATGGGTTCGGGGAGGGTTTCGGGTACGGCGTAGGGTATGGGTTAGGGTTAGTGTTAGTGTTAGGGTTAGGGCTCGGTTTAGGGTATTGGTTAGGATTAGGGTACGTGTTAGGGTTAGGGTAGGGGTTAGGGTTAGGGTACGCGTTAGTGTTAGGGTAGTTATTAAACCTATCCCACTCTCTAGATACCCCTTAGCACGTAAAGGAATATTATTTGGAGGTCCAGCCATGGAGAATAGTTTAGACACTAGGATAAGATAAGGAACACACCCATTATAAAGAAATCACATTAGGATTCTCTTTTTAAGCTGTTCCTTAAAACACTAGTGCTTAGGAAATCTATTGGACCAGAAATAGTCAAGGGTAGCCTAGGGTTAGGGTACGGCTTAGGGTACGGCTTAGGGTACGGCTTAGGGTACGGGTTCGTGGAGGGCTTCGGGTACGGCGTAGGGTATGGGTTATGGTTAGGGTTAGGGTTAGTGTTAGGGTTAGGGCTCGGTTTAGGGTACGGGTTAGGATTAGGGTACATGTTAGGGATAGGGTAGGGGTTAGGGTTAGGGTACGCGTTAGGGTTAGGGTAGTTATTAAACCTATCCCACTCTCTAGATACACCTTAGCACGTAAAGGAATATTATTTGGGGGTCCAGCCATCGAGAAGAGTTTAGACACTAGGATAAGATAAGGAACACACCCATTATAAAGAAATCACATTAGGATTCTCTTTTTAAGCTGTTCCTTAAAACACTAGTGCTTAGGAAATCTATTGGAGGCAGAAGCAGTCAAGGGTAGCCTAGGGTTAGGCTTAGGCTTAGGGTACGGCTTAGGGTACGGCTTAGGGTACGGGTTCGGGGAGGGCTTCGGGTACGGCGTAGGTTATGGGTTAGGGTTAGGGTTAGGGTTAGTGTTAGTGTTAGGGCTCGTTTTAGGTTATTGGTTAGGATAAGGGTACGTGTTAGTGTTAGGGTAGGGGTTAGGGTTAGGGTACGCGTTAGTGTTAGGTTAGTTATTAAACCTATCCCACTCTCTAGATACCCCTTAGCACGTAAAGGAATATTATTTGGAGGTCGAGCCATGGAGAAGAGTTTAGACACTAGGATAAGATAAGGACCACACCCATTATAAAGAAATCACATTAGGATTCTCTTTTTAAGCTGTTCCTTAAAACACTAGTGCTTAGGAAATCTATTGGAGGCAGAAGCAGTCAAGGGTAGCCTAGGGTTAGGGTTAGGCTTAGGGTACGGCTTAGGGTACGGTTTAGGGTACGGGTTCGGGGAGGGCTTCGGGTACGGGGTAGGGTATGGGTTAGGGTTAGGGTTAGGGTTAGTGTTAGGGTTAGGGCTCGGTTTAGGGTACGGGTTAGGATTAGGGTACATGTTAGGGTTAGGGTAGGGGTTAGGGTTAGGGTACGCGTTAGGGTTAGGGTAGTTATTAAACCTATTCCACTCTCTAGATACCCCTTAGCACGTAAAGGAATATTATTTGGGGGTCCAGTCATGGAGAAGAGTTTAGACACTAGGATAAGATAAGGAACACACCCATTATAAAGAAATCACATTAGGATTCTCTTTTTAAGCTGTTCCTTGAAACACTAGTGCTTAGGAAATCTATTGGAGGCAGAAGCAGTCAAGCGTAGCCTAGGGTTAGGGTACGGCTTAGGGTACGGCTTAGGGTACGGCTTAGGGTACGGATTTGGGGAGGGCTTCGGGTACGGCGTAGGGTATGGGTTAGGGTTAGGGTTAGGGTTAGTGTTAGGGTTAGGGCTCGGTTTAGGGTACGGGTTAGGATTAGGGTACGTGTTAGGGTTAGGGTAGGGGTTAGGGTTAGGGTACGCGTTAGGGTTAGGGTAGTTATTAAACATATCCCACTCTCTAGATACCCCTTAGCACGTAAAGGAATATTATTTGGGGGTCCAGCCATGGAGAAGAGTTTAGACACTAGGATAAGATAAGGAACACACCCATTATAAAGAAATCACATTAGGATTCTCTTTTTAAGCTGTTCCTTAAAACACTAGTGCTTAGGAAATCTATTGGAGGCAGAAGCAGTCAAGGGTAGCCTAGGGTTAGGCTTAGGCTTAGGGTACGGCTTAGGGTACGGGTTCGGGGAGGGCTTCGGGTACGGCGTAGGTTATGGGTTAGGGTTAGGGTTAGGGTTAGTGTTAGTGTTAGGGCTCGTTTTAGGGTATTGGTTAGGATTAGGGTACGTGTTAGTGTTAGGGTAGGGGTTAGGGTTAGGGTACGCGTTAGTGTTAGGTTAGTTATTAAACCTATCCCACTCTCTACATACCCCTTAGCACGTAAAGGAATATTATTTGGAGATCCAGCCATGGAGAAGAGTTTAGACACTAGGATAAGATAAGGAACACACCCATTAAAAAGAAATCACATTAGGATTCTCTTTTTAAGCTGTTCCTTAAAACACTAGTGCCTAGGAAATCTATTGGAGGCAGAAGCAGTCAAGGGTAGCCTAGGGTTATGGTTAGGCTTGGGGTTAGGCTTAGGGTACGGCTTAGGGTACGGGTTCGGTGAGGGCTTCGGGTACGGCGTAGGGTATGGGTTAGGGTTAGGGTTAGGGTTAGTGTTAGGGTTAGGGCTCGGTTTAGGGTACGGGTTAGGATTAGGGTACGTGTTAGGGTTAGGGTAGGGGTTAGGGTTAGGGTACGCGTTAGGGTTAGGATAGTTATTAAACCTATCCCACTCTCTAGATACACCGTAGCACGTCAAGGAATATTATTTGGCGGTCCAGCCATGGAGAAGAGTTTAGACACTAAGATAAGATAAGGAACACACCCATTATAAAGAAATCACATTAGGATTCTCTTTTTAAGCTGTTCCTTAAAACACTAGTGCTTAGGAAATCTATTGGAGGCAGAAGCAGTCAAGGGTAGCCTAGGGTTAGGGTTAGGCTTAGGGTACGGCTTAGGGTACGGCTTAGGGTACGGATTTGGGGAGGGCTTCGGGTACGGCGTAGGGTATGGGTTAGGGTTAGGGTTAGGGTTAGTGTTAGTGTTAGGGCTCGTTTTAGGGTATTGGTTAGGATTAGGGTACGTGTTAGTGTTAGGGTAGGGGTTAGGGTTAGGGTACGCGTTAGTGTTAGGGTAGTTATTAAACCTATCCCACTCTCTAGATACCCCTTAGCACGTAAAGGAATATTATTTGGAGGTCCAGCCATGGAGAAGAGTTTAGACACTAGGATAAGATAAGGAACACACCCATTATAAAGAAATCACATTAGGATTCTCTTTTTAAGCTGTTCCTTAAAACACTAGTGCTTAGGAAATCTATTGGAGGCAGAAGCAGTCAAGGGTAGCCTAGGGTTAGGGTTAGGCTTAGGGTTAGGCTTAGGGTACGGCTTAGGGTACGGGTTCGGTGAGGGCTTCGGGTACGGCGTAGGGTATGGGTTAGGGTTAGGGTTAGGGTTAGTGTTAGGGTTAGGGCTCGGTTTAGGGTACGGGTTAGGATTAGGGTACGTGTTAGGGTTAGGGTAGGGGTTAGGGTTAGGGTACGCGTTAGGGTTAGGGTAGTTATTAAACCTATCCCACTCTCTAGATACCCCTTAGCACGTAAAGGAATATTATTTGGGGGTCCAGCCATGGAGAAGAGTTTAGACACTAGGATAAGATAAGGAACACACCCATTATAAAGAAATCACATTAGGATTCTCTTTTTAAGCTGTTCCTTAAAACACTAGTGCTTAGGAAATCTATTGGAGGCAGAAGCAGTCAAGGGTAGCCTAGGGTTAGGGTTAGGCTTAGGATACGGCTTAGGGTACGGCTTAGGGTACGGGTTCGGGGAGGGCTTCGGGTACGGCGTAGGGTATGGGTTAGGGTTAGGGTGAGTGTTAGGGTTAGGGCTCGGTTTAGGGTACGGGCTAGGATTAGGGTACGTGTTAGGGTTAGGGTAGGGGTTAGGGTTAGGGTACGCGTTAGGGTTAGGGTAGTTATTAAACCTATCCCACTCTCTAGATACCCCTTAGCACGTAAAGGAATATTATTTGGCGGTCCAGCCATGGAGAAGAGTTTAGACACTAGGATAAGATAAGGAACACACCCATTATAAAGAAATCACATTAGGATTCTCTTTTTAAGCTGTTCCTTAAAACACTAGTGCTTAGGAAATCTATTGGAGGCAGAAGCAGTCAAGGGTAGCCTAGGGTTAGGGTTAGGCTTAGGGTTAGGCTTAGGGTACGGCTTAGGGTACGGGTTCGGTGAGGGCTTCGGGTACGGCGTAGGGTATGGGTTAGGGTTAGGGTTAGGGTTAGTGTTAGGTTTAGGGCTCGGTTTAGGGTACGGTTTAGGATTAGGGTACTTGTTAGGGTTAGGGTAGGGGTTAGGGTTAGGGTACGCGTTAGGGTTAGGGTAGTTATTAAACCTATCCCACTCTCTAGATACACCTTAGCACGTCAAGGAATATTATTTGGCGGTCCAGCCATGGAGAAGAGTTTAGACACTAGGATAAGATAAGGAACACACCCATTATAAAGAAATCACATTAGGATTCTCTTTTTAAGCTGTTCCTTAAAACACTAGTGCTTAGGAAATCTATTGGAGGCAGAAGCAGTCAAGGGTAGCCTAGGGTTAGGGTTAGGCTTAGGGTACGGTTTAGGGTACGGGTTCGGGGAGGGCTTCGGGTACGGCGTAGGGTATGGGTTAGGGTTAGGGTTAGGGTTAGTGTTAGGGTTAGGGCTCGGTTTAGGGTACGGGTTAGGATTAGGGTACGTGTTAGGGTTAGGGTAGGGGTTAGGGTTAGGGTACGCGTTAGGGTTAGGGTAGTTATTAAACCTATCCCACTCTCTAGATACCCCTTAGCACGTAAAGGAATATTATTTGGGGGTCCAGCCATGGAGAAGAGTTTAGACACTAGGATAAGATAAGGAACACACCCATTATAAAGAAATCACATTAGGATTCTCTTTTTAAGCTGTTCCTTAAAACACTAGTGCTTAGGAAATCTATTGGAGGCAGAAGCAGTCAAGGGTAGCCTAGGGTTAGGGTTAGGCTTAGGGTACGGCTTAGGGTACGGATTCGGGGAGCGCTTCGGGTATGGCGTAGGGTATGGGTTAGGGTTAGGGTTAGGGTTAGTGTTAGGGTTAGGGCTCGGTTTAGGGTACGGGTTAGGATTAGGGTACATGTTAGAGTTAGGGTAGGGGTTAGGGTTAGGGTACGCGTTAGGGTTAGGGTAGTTATTAAACCTATCCCACTCTCTAGATACACCTTAGCACGTAAAGGAATAGTATTTGGGGGTCCAGCCATCGAGAAGAGTTTAGACACTAGGATAAGATAAAGAACACACCCATTATAAAGAAATCACATTAGGATTCTCTTTTTAAGCTGTTCCTTAAAACACTAGTGCTTAGGAAAGCTATTGGAGGCAGAAGCAGTCAAGGGTAGCCTAGGGTTAGGCTTAGGCTTAGGGTACGGCTTAGGGTACGGGTTCGGGGAGGACTTCGGGTACGCCGTAGGTTATGGGTTAGGGTTCGGGTTAGGGTTAGTGTTAGGGTTAGGGCTCGGTTTAGGGTACGGGTTAGGATTATGGTACATGTTAGGGTTAGGGTAGGGGTTAGGGTTAGGGTACGCGTTAGGGTTAGGGTAGTTATTAAACCTATCCCACTCTCTAGATACCCCTTAGCACGTAAAGGAATATTATTTGGCGGTCCAGCCATGGAGAAGAGTTTAGACACTAGGATAAGATAAGGAACACACCCATTATAAAGAAATCACATTAGGATTCTCTTTTTAAGCTGTTCCTTAAAACACTAGTGCTTAGGAAATCTATTGGAGGCAGAAGCAGTCAAGGGTAGCCTAGGGTTAGGGTTAGGCTTAGGGTTAGGCTTAGGGTACGGCTTAGGGTACGGGTTTGGGGAGGGGTTCGGGAACGGCGTAGGGTTTGGGTTAGGGTTAGGGTTAGTGTTAGGGTTAGGGCTCGGTTTAGGGTACGGGTTAGGATTAGGGTACATGTTAGGGATAGGGTAGGGGTTAGGGTTAGGGTACGCGTTAGGGTTAGGGTAGTTATTAAACGTATCCCACTCTCTAGATACACCTTAGCACGTAAAGGAATATTATTTGAGGGTCCAGCCATCGAGAAGAGTTTAGACACTAGGATAAGATAAGGAACACACCCATTATAAAGAAATCACATTAGGATTCTCTTTTTAAGCTGTTCCTTAAAACACTAGTGCTTAGGAAATCTATTGGAGGCAGAAGCAGTCAAGGGTAGCCTAGGGTTAGGCTTAGGCTTAGGGTACGGCTTAGGGTACGGCTTAGGGTACGGGTTCGGGGAGGGCTTCGGGTACGGCGTAGGTTATGGGTTAGGGTTAGGGTTAGGGTTAGTGTTAGTGTTAGGGCTCGTTTTAGGTTATTGGTTAGGATTAGGGTACGTGTTAGTGTTAGGGTAGGGGTTAGGGTTAGGGTACGCGTTAGTGTTAGGTTAGTTATTAAACCTATCCCACTCTCTAGATACCCCTTAGCACGTAAAGGAATATTATTTGGAGGTCGAGCCATGGAGAAGAGTTTAGACACTAGGATAAGATAAGGACCACACCCATTATAAAGAAATCACATTAGGATTCTCTTTTTAAGCTGTTCCTTAAAACACTAGTGCTTAGGAAATCTATTGGAGGCAGAAGCAATCAAGGGTAGCCTAGGGTTAGGGTTAGGCTTGGGGTTAGGCTTAGGGTACGGCTTAGGGTACGGGTTCGGTGAGGGCTTCGGGTACGGCGTAGGGTATGGGTTAGGGTTAGGGTTAGTGTTAGGGTTAGGGCTCGGTTTAGGGTACGGGTTAGGATTAGGGTACGTGTTAGGGATAGGGTAGGGGTTAGGGTTAGGGTACGCGTTAGGGTTAGGGTAGTTATTAAACCTATCCCACTCTCCAGATACACCTTAGCACGTCAAGGAATATTATTTGGCGGTCCAGCCATGGAGAAGAGTTTAGACACTAGGATAAGATAAGGAACACACCCATTATAAAGAAATCACATTAGGATTCTCTTTTTAAGCTGTTCCTTAAAACACTAGTGCTTAGGAAATCTATTGGAGGCAGAAGCAGTCAAGGGTAGCCTAGGGTTAGGGTTAGGCTTAGGGTACGGCTTAGGGTACGGTTTAGGGTACGGGTTCGGGGAGGGCTTCGGGTACGGCGTAGGGTATGGGTTAGGGTTAGGGTTAGGGTTAGTGTTAGGGTTAGGGCTCGGTTTAGGGTACGGGTTAGGATTAGGGTACGTGTTAGGGTTAGGGTAGGGGTTAGGGTTAGGGTACGCGTTAGGGTTAGGGTAGTTATTAAACCTATCCCACTCTCTAGATACCCCTTAGCACGTAAAGGAATATTATTTGGGGGTCCAGCCATGGAGAAGAGTTTAGACACTAGGATAAGATAAGGAACACACCCATTATAAAGAAATCACATTAGGATTCTCTTTTTAAGCTGTTCCTTAAAACACTAGTGCTTAGGAAATCTATTGGAGGCAGAAGCAGTCAAGGGTAGCCTAGGGTTAGGGTTAGGCTTAGGGTACGGCTTAGGGTACGGATTCGGGGAGGGCTTCGGGTATGGCGTAGGGTATGGGTTAGGGTTAGGGTTAGGGTTAGTGTTAGGGTTAGGGCTCGGTTTAGGGTACGGGTTAGGATTAGGGTACATGTTAGGTTTAGGGTAGGGGTTAGGGTTAGGGTACGCGTTAGGGTTAGGGTAGTTATTAAACCTATCCCACTCTCTAGATACACCTTAGCACGTAAAGGAATATTATTTGGGGGTCCAGCCATCGAGAAGAGTTTAGACGCTAGGATAAGATAAGGAACACACCCATTATAAAGAAATCACATTAGGATTCTCTTTTTAAGCTGTTCCTTAAAACACTAATGCTTAGGAAAGCTATTGGAGGCAGAAGCAGTCAAGGGTAGCCTAGGGTTAGGCTTAGGCTTAGGGTACGGCTTAGGGTACGGGTTCGGGGAGGACTTCGGGTACGGCGTAGGTTATGGGTTAGGTTTCGGGTTAGGGTTAGTGTTAGGGTTAGGGCTCGGTTTAGGGTACGGGTTAGGATTAGGGTACATGTTAGGGTTAGGGTAGGGGTTAGGGTTAGGGTACGCGTTAGGGTTAGGGTAGTTATTAAACCTATTCCACTCTCTAGATACATCTTAGCACGTAAAAGAATATTATTTGGAGGTCCAGCCATGGAGAAGAGTTTAGACACTAGGATAAGATAAGGAACACACCCATTATAAAGAAATCACATTAGGATTCTCTTTTTAAGCTGTTCCTTGAAACACTAGTGCTTAGGAAATCTATTGGAGGCAGAAGCAGTCAAGGGTAGCCAAGGGTTAGGGTTAGGCTTAGGGTTAGTCTTAGGGTACGGCTTAGGGTACGGGTTCGGAGAGGGCTTCGGGTACGGCGTAGGGTATGGGTTAGGGTTAGGGTTAGGGTTAGTGTTAGGGTTAGGGCTCGGTTTAGGGTACGGGTTAGGATTAGGGTACGTGTTAGGGTTAGGGTAGGGGTTAGGGTTAGGGTACGCGTTAGGGTTAGGGTAGTTATTAAACCTATCCCACTCTCTAGATACCCCTTAGCACGTAAAGGAATATTATTTGGCGGTCCAGCCATGGAGAAGAGTTTAGACACTAGGATAAGATAAGGAACACACCCATTATAAAGAAATCACATTAGGATTCTCTTTTTAAGCTGTTCCATAAAATACTAGTGCTTAGGAAATCTATTGGAGGCAGAAGCAGTCAAGGGTAGCCTAGGGTTAGGGTTAGGCTTAGGGTTAGGCTTAGGGTACGGCTTAGGGTACGGGTTTGGGGAGGGGTTCGGGAACGGCGTAGGGTTTGGGTTAGGGTTAGGGTTAGTGTTAGTGTTAGGGCTCGTTTTAGGTTATTGGTTAGGATAAGGGTACGTGTTAGTGTTAGGGTAGGGGTTAGGGTTAGGGTACGCGTTAGTGTTAGGTTAGTTATTAAACCTATCCCACTCTCTAGATACCCCTTAGCACGTAAAGGAATATTATTTGGAGGTCGAGCCATGGAGAAGAGTTTAGACACTAGGATAAGATAAGGACCACACCCATTATAAAGAAATCACATTAGGATTCTCTTTTTAAGCTGTTCCTTAAAACACTAGTGCTTAGGAAATCTATTGGAGGCAGAAGCAGTCAAGGGTAGCCTAGGGTTAGGGTTAGGCTTGGGGTTAGGCTTAGGGTACGGCTTAGGGTACGGGTTCGGTGAGGGCTTCGGGTACGGCGTAGGGTATGGGTTAGGTTTAGGGTTAGGGTTAGGGTTAGGGCTCGGTTTAGGGTACGGGTTAGGATTAGGGTACATGTTAGGGTTAGGGTAGGGGTTAGGGTTAGGGTACGCGTTAGGGTTAGGGTAGTTATTAAACCTATTCCACTCTCTAGATACATCTTAGCACGTAAAGGAATATTATTTGGAGGTCCAGCCATGGAGAAGAGTTTAGACACTAGGATAAGATAAGGAACACACCCATTATAAAGAAATCACATTAGGATTCTCTTTTTAAGCTGTTCCTTGAAACACTAGTGCTTAGGAAATCTATTGTAGGCAGAAGCAGTCAAGGGTAGCCAAGGGTTAGGGTTAGGCTTAGGGTTAGGCTTAGGGTACGGCTTAGGGTACGGGTTCGGAGAGGGCTTCGGGTACGGCGTAGGGTATGGGTTAGGGTTAGGGTTAGGGTTAGTGTTAGGGTTAGGGCTCGGTTTAGGGTACGGGTTAGGATTAGGGTACGTGTTAGGGTTAGGGTAGGGGTTAGGGTTAGGGTACGCGTTAGGGTTAGGGTAGTTATTAAACCTATCCCACTCTCTAGATACCCCTTAGCACGTAAAGGAATATTATTTGGCGGTCCAGCCATGGAGAAGAGTTTAGACACTAGGATAAGATAAGGAACACACCCATTATAAAGAAATCACATTAGGATTCTCTTTTTAAGCTGTTCCATAAAATACTAGTGCTTAGGAAATCTATTGGAGGCAGAAGCAGTCAAGGGTAGCCTAGGGTTAGGGTTAGGCTTAGGGTTAGGCTTAGGGTACGGCTTAGGGTACGGGTTTGGGGAGGGGTTCGGGAACGGCGTAGGGTTTGGGTTAGGGTTAGGGTTAGTGTTAGTGTTAGGGCTCGTTTTAGGTTATTGGTTAGGATAAGGGTACGTGTTAGTGTTAGGGTAGGGGTTAGGGTTAGGGTACGCGTTAGTGTTAGGTTAGTTATTAAACCTATCCCACTCTCTAGATACCCCTTAGCACGTAAAGGAATATTATTTGTAGGTCGAGCCATGGAGAAGAGTTTAGACACTAGGATAAGATAAGGACCACACCCATTATAAAGAAATCACATTAGGATTCTCTTTTTAAGCTGTTCCTTAAAACACTAGTGCTTAGGAAATCTATTGGAGGCAGAAGCAGTCAAGGGTAGCCTAGGGTTAGGGTTAGGCTTGGGGTTAGGCTTAGGGTACGGCTTAGGGTACGGGTTCGGTGAGGGCTTCGGGTACGGCGTAGGGTATGGGTTAGGTTTAGGGTTAGGGTTAGGGTTAGGGCTCGGTTTAGGGTACGGGTTAGGATTAGGGTACGTGTTAGGGTTAGGGTAGGGGTTAGGGTTAGGGTACGCGTTAGGGTTAGGGTAGTTATTAAACCTATCCCACTCTCCAGATACACCTTAGCACGTCAAGGAATATTATTTGGCGGTCCAGCCATGGAGAAGAGTTTAGACACTAGGATAAGATAAGGAACACACCCATTATAAAGAAATCACATTAGGATTCTCTTTTTAAGCTGTTCCTTAAAACACTAGTGCTTAGGAAATCTATTGGAGGCAGAAGCAGTCAAGGGTAGCCTAGGGTTAGGGTTAGGCTTAGGGTACGGCTTAGGGTACGGATTCGGGGAGCGCTTCGGGTATGGCGTAGGGTATGGGTTAGGGTTAGGGTTAGGGTTAGTGTTAGGGTTAGGGCTCGGTTTAGGGTACGGGTTAGGATTAGGGTACATGTTAGAGTTAGGGTAGGGGTTAGGGTTAGGGTACGCGTTAGGGTTAGGGTAGTTATTAAACCTATCCCACTCTCTAGATACACCTTAGCACGTAAAGGAATATTATTTGGGGGTCCAGCCATCGAGAAGAGTTTAGACACTAGGATAAGATAAAGAACACACCCATTATAAAGAAATCACATTAGGATTCTCTTTTTAAGCTGTTCCTTAAAACACTAGTGCTTAGGAAAGCTATTGGAGGCAGAAGCAGTCAAGGGTAGCCTAGGGTTAGGCTTAGGCTTAGGGTACGGCTTAGGGTACGGGTTCGGGGAGGACTTCGGGTACGCCGTAGGTTATGGGTTAGGGTTCGGGTTAGGGTTAGTGTTAGGGTTAGGGCTCGGTTTAGGGTACGGGTTAGGATTATGGTACATGTTAGGGTTAGGGTAGGGGTTAGGGTTAGGGTACGCGTTAGGGTTAGGGTAGTTATTAAACCTATCCCACTCTCTAGATACCCCTTAGCACGTAAAGGAATATTATTTGGCGGTCCAGCCATGGAGAAGAGTTTAGACACTAGGATAAGATAAGGAACACACCCATTATAAAGAAATCACATTAGGATTCTCTTTTTAAGCTGTTCCTTAAAACACTAGTGCTTAGGAAATCTATTGGAGGCAGAAGCAGTCAAGGGTAGCCTAGGGTTAGGGTTAGGCTTAGGGTTAGGCTTAGGGTACGGCTTAGGGTACGGGTTTGGGGAGGGGTTCGGGAACGGCGTAGGGTTTGGGTTAGGGT
This sequence comes from Balaenoptera physalus, assembly GCF_965194825.1. Taxonomy (NCBI): domain Eukaryota; kingdom Metazoa; phylum Chordata; class Mammalia; order Artiodactyla; family Balaenopteridae; genus Balaenoptera; species Balaenoptera physalus. Next base: position 739,385 of record NW_028126333.1, read on the forward strand.
TAGGGTTAGTGTTAGGGTTAGGGCTCGGTTTAGGGTACGGGTTAGGATTAGGGTACATGTTAGGGATAGGGTAGGGGTTAGGGTTAGGGTACGCGTTAGGGTTAGGGTAGTTATTAAACGTATCCCACTCTCTAGATACACCTTAGCACGTAAAGGAATATTATTTGGGGGTCCAGCCATCGAGAAGAGTTTAGACACTAGGATAAGATAAGGAACACACCCATTATAAAGAAATCACATTAGGATTCTCTTTTTAAGCTGTTCCTTAAAACACTAGTGCTTAGGAAATCTATTGGAGGCAGAAGCAGTCAAGGGTAGCCTAGGGTTAGGCTTAGGCTTAGGGTACGGCTTAGGGTACGGCTTAGGGTACGGGTTCGGGGAGGGCTTCGGGTACGGCGTAGGTTATGGGTTAGGGTTAGGGTTAGGGTTAGTGTTAGTGTTAGGGCTCGTTTTAGGTTATTGGTTAGGATTAGGGTACGTGTTAGTGTTAGGGTAGGGGTTAGGGTTAGGGTACGCGTTAGTGTTAGGTTAGTTATTAAACCTATCCCACTCTCTAGATACCCCTTAGCACGTAAAGGAATATTATTTGGAGGTCGAGCCATGGAGAAGAGTTTAGACACTAGGATAAGATAAGGACCACACCCATTATAAAGAAATCACATTAGGATTCTCTTTTTAAGCTGTTCCTTAAAACACTAGTGCTTAGGAAATCTATTGGAGGCAGAAGCAGTCAAGGGTAGCCTAGGGTTAGGGTTAGGCTTGGGGTTAGGCTTAGGGTACGGCTTAGGGTACGGGTTCGGTGAGGGCTTCGGGTACGGCGTAGGGTATGGGTTAGGTTTAGGGTTAGGGTTAGGGTTAGGGCTCGGTTTAGGGTACGGGTTAGGATTAGGGTACGTGTTAGGGTTAGGGTAGGGGTTAGGGTTAGGGTACGCGTTAGGGTTAGGGTAGTTATTAAACCTATCCCACTCTCCAGATACACCTTAGCACGTCAAGGAATATTATTTGGCGGTCCAGCCATGGAGAAGAGTTTAGACACTAGGATAAGATAAGGAACACACCCATTATAAAGAAATCACATTAGGATTCTCTTTTTAAGCTGTTCCTTAAAACACTAGTGCTTAGGAAATCTATTGGAGGCAGAAGCAGTCAAGGGTAGCCTAGGGTTAGGGTTAGGCTTAGGGTACGGCTTAGGGTACGGATTCGGGGAGGGCTTCGGGTATGGCGTAGGGTATGGGTTAGGGTTAGGGTTAGGGTTAGTGTTAGGGTTAGGGCTCGGTTTAGGGTACGGGTTAGGATTAGGGTACATGTTAGGGTTAGGGTAGGGGTTAGGGTTAGGGTACGCGTTAGGGTTAGGGTAGTTATTAAACCTATCCCACTCTCTAGATACACCTTAGCACGTAAAGGAATATTATTTGGGGGTCCAGCCATCGAGAAGAGTTTAGACGCTAGGATAAGATAAGGAACACACCCATTATAAAGAAATCACATTAGGATTCTCTTTTAAGCTGTTCCTTAAAACACTAGTGCTTAGGAAAGCTATTGGAGGCAGAAGCAGTCAAGGGTAGCCTAGGGTTAGGCTTAGGCTTAGGGTACGGCTTAGGGTACGGGTTCGGGGAGGACTTCGGGTACGGCGTAGGTTATGGGTTAGGGTTAGGGTTAGGGTTAGTGTTAGGGTTAGGGCTCGGTTTAGGGTACGGGTTAGGATTAGGGTACATGTTAGGGTTAGGGTAGGGGTTAGGGTTAGGGTACGCGTTAGGGTTAGGGTAGTTATTAAACCTATTCCACTCTCTAGATACACCTTAGCACGTAAAGGAATATTATTTGGGGGTCCAGTCATGGAGAAGAGTTTAGACACTAGGATAAGATAAGGAACACACCCATTATAAAGAAATCACATTAGGATTCTCTTTTTAAGCTGTTCCTTGAAACACTAGTGCTTAGGAAATCTATTGGAGGCAGAAGCAGTCAAGGGTAGCCTAGGGTTAGGGTACGGCTTAGGGTACGGCTTAGGGTACGGCTTAGGGTACGGATTTGGGGAGGGCTTCGGGTACGGCGTAGGGTATGGGTTAGGGTTAGGGTTAGGGTTAGTGTTAGGGTTAGGTCTCGGTTTAGGGTATGGGTTAGGATTAGGGTACGTGTTAGGGTTAGGGTAGGGGTTAGGGTTAGGGTACGCGTTAGGGTTAGGGTAGTTATTAAACATATCCCACTCTCTAGATACCCCTTAGCACGTAAAGGAATATTATTTGGGGGTCCAGCCATGGAGAAGAGTTTAGACACTAGGATAAGATAAGGAACACACCCATTATAAAGAAATCACATTAGGATTCTCTTTTTAAGCTGTTCCTTAAAACACTAGTGCTTAGGAAATCTATTGGAGGCAGAAGCAGTCAAGGGTAGCCTAGGGTTAGGCTTAGGCTTAGGGTACGGCTTAGGGTACGGGTTCGGGGAGGGCTTCGGGTACGGCGTAGGTTATGGGTTAGGGTTAGGGTTAGGGTTAGTGTTAGTGTTAGGGCTCGTTTTAGGGTATTGGTTAGGATTAGGGTACGTGTTAGTGTTAGGGTAGGGGTTAGGGTTAGGGTACGCGTTAGTGTTAGGTTAGTTATTAAACCTATCCCACTCTCTACATACCCCTTAGCACGTAAAGGAATATTATTTGGAGATCCAGCCATGGAGAAGAGTTTAGACACTAGGATAAGATAAGGAACACACCCATTATAAAGAAATCACATTAGGATTCTCTTTTTAAGCTGTTCCTTAAAACACTAGTGCTTAGGAAAGCTATTGGAGGCAGAAGCAGTCAAGGGTAGCCTAGGGTTAGGGTTAGGCTTAGGGTACGGCTTAGGGTACGGATTCGGGGAGGGCTTCGGGTATGGCGTAGGGTATGGGTTAGGGTTAGGGTTAGGGTTAGTGTTAGGGTTAGGGCTCGGTTTAGGGTACGGGTTAGGATTAGGGTACATGTTAGGGTTAGGGTAGGGGTTAGGGTTAGGGTACGCGTTAGGGTTAGGGTAGTTATTAAACCTATCCCTCTCTCTAGATACACCTTAGCACGTAAAGGAATATTATTTGGGGGTCCAGCCATCGAGAAGAGTTTAGACGCTAGGATAAGATAAGGAACACACCCATTATAAAGAAATCACATTAGGATTCTCTTTTAAGCTGTTCCTTAAAACACTAGTGCTTAGGAAAGCTATTGGAGGCAGAAGCAGTCAAGGGTAGCCTAGGGTTAGGCTTAGGCTTAGGGTACGGCTTAGGGTACGGGTTCGGGGAGGACTTCGGGTACGGCGTAGGTTATGGGTTAGGGTTAGGGTTAGGGTTAGTGTTAGGGTTAGGGCTCGGTTTAGGGTACGGGTTAGGATTAGGGTACATGTTAGGGTTAGGGTAGGGGTTAGGGTTAGGGTACGCGTTAGGGTTAGGGTAGTTATTAAACCTATTCCACTCTCTAGATACACCTTAGCACGTAAAGGAATATTATTTGGGGGTCCAGTCATGGAGAAGAGTTTAGACACTAGGATAAGATAAGGAACACACCCATTATAAAGAAATCACATTAGGATTCTCTTTTTAAGCTGTTCCTTGAAACACTAGTGCTTAGGAAATCTATTGGAGGCAGAAGCAGTCAAGGGTAGCCTAGGGTTAGGGTACGGCTTAGGGTACGGCTTAGGGTACGGCTTAGGGTACGGATTTGGGGAGGGCTTCGGGTACGGCGTAGGGTATGGGTTAGGGTTAGGGTTAGGGTTAGTGTTAGGGTTAGGGCTCGGTTTAGGGTACGGGTTAGGATTAGGGTACGTGTTAGGGTTAGGGTAGGGGTTAGGGTTAGGGTACGCGTTAGGGTTAGGGTAGTTATTAAACATATCCCACTCTCTAGATACCCCTTAGCACGTAAAGGAATATTATTTGGGGGTCCAGCCATGGAGAAGAGTTTAGACACTAGGATAAGATAAGGAACACACCCATTATAAAGAAATCACATTAGGATTCTCTTTTTAAGCTGTTCCTTAAAACACTAGTGCTTAGGAAATCTATTGGAGGCAGAAGCAGTCAAGGGTAGCCTAGGGTTAGGCTTAGGCTTAGGGTACGGCTTAGGGTACGGGTTCGGGGAGGGCTTCGGGTACGGCGTAGGTTATGGGTTAGGGTTAGGGTTAGGGTTAGTGTTAGTGTTAGGGCTCGTTTTAGGGTATTGGTTAGGATTAGGGTACGTGTTAGTGTTAGGGTAGGGGTTAGGGTTAGGGTACGCGTTAGTGTTAGGTTAGTTATTAAACCTATCCCACTCTCTACATACCCCTTAGCACGTAAAGGAATATTATTTGGAGATCCAGCCATGGAGAAGAGTTTAGACACTAGGATAAGATAAGGAACACACCCATTATAAAGAAATCACATTAGGATTCTCTTTTTAAGCTGTTCCTTAAAACACTAGTGCTTAGGAAAGCTATTGGAGGCAGAAGCAGTCAAGGGTAGCCTAGGGTTAGGCTTAGGCTTAGGGTACGGCTTAGGGTACGGGTTCGGGGAGGACTTCGGGTACGCCGTAGGTTATGGGTTAGGGTTCGGGTTAGGGTTAGTGTTAGTGTTAGGGCTCGTTTTAGGGTATTGGTTAGGATTAGGGTACGTGTTAGTGTTAGGGTAGGGGTTAGGGTTAGGGTACGCGTTAGGGTTAGGGTAGTTATTAAACCTATCCCACTCTCTAGATACCCCTTAGCACGTAAAGGAATATTATTTGGCGGTCCAGCCATGGAGAAGAGTTTAGACACTAGGATAAGATAAGGAACACACCCATTATAAAGAAATCACATTAGGATTCTCTTTTTAAGCTGTTCCTTAAAACACTAGTGCTTAGGAAATCTATTGGAGGCAGAAGCAGTCAAGGGTAGCCTAGGGTTAGGGTTAGGCTTAGGGTTAGGCTTAGGGTACGGCTTAGGGTACGGGTTTGGGGAGGGGTTCGGGAACGGCGTAGGGTTTGGGTTAGGGTTAGGGTTAGTGTTAGGGTTAGGGCTCGGTTTAGGGTACGGGTTAGGATTAGCGTACATGTTAGGGATAGGGTAGGGGTTAGGGTTAGGGTACGCGTTAGGGTTAGGGTAGTTATTAAACGTATCCCACTCTCTAGATACCCCTTAGCACGTAAAGGAATATTATTTGGAGGTCGAGCCATGGAGAAGAGTTTAGACACTAGGATAAGATAAGGACCACACCCATTATAAAGAAATCACATTAGGATTCTCTTTTTAAGCTGTTCCTTAAAACACTAGTGCTTAGGAAATCTATTGGAGGCAGAAGCAGTCAAGGGTAGCCTAGGGTTAGGGTTAGGCTTGGGGTTAGGCTTAGGGTACGGCTTAGGGTACGGGTTCGGTGAGGGCTTCGGGTACGGCGTAGGGTATGGGTTAGGTTTAGGGTTAGGGTTAGGGTTAGGGCTCGGTTTAGGGTACGGGTTAGGATTAGGGTACGTGTTAGGGTTAGGGTAGGGGTTAGGGTTAGGGTACGCGTTAGGGTTAGGGTAGTTATTAAACCTATCCCACTCTCCAGATACACCTTAGCACGTCAAGGAATATTATTTGGCGGTCCAGCCATGGAGAAGAGTTTAGACACTAGGATAAGATAAGGAACACACCCATTATAAAGAAATCACATTAGGATTCTCTTTTTAAGCTGTTCCTTAAAACACTAGTGCTTAGGAAATCTATTGGAGGCAGAAGCAGTCAAGGGTAGCCTAGGGTTAGGGTTAGGCTTAGGGTACGGCTTAGGGTACGGATTCGGGGAGGGCTTCGGGTATGGCGTAGGGTATGGGTTAGGGTTAGGGTTAGGGTTAGTGTTAGGGTTAGGGCTCGGTTTAGGGTACGGGTTAGGATTAGGGTACATGTTAGGGTTAGGGTAGGGGTTAGGGTTAGGGTACGCGTTAGGGTTAGGGTAGTTATTAAACCTATCCCACTCTCTAGATACACCTTAGCACGTAAAGGAATATTATTTGGGGGTCCAGCCATCGAGAAGAGTTTAGACGCTAGGATAAGATAAGGAACACACCCATTATAAAGAAATCACATTAGGATTCTCTTTTAAGCTGTTCCTTAAAACACTAGTGCTTAGGAAAGCTATTGGAGGCAGAAGCAGTCAAGGGTAGCCTAGGGTTAGGCTTAGGCTTAGGGTACGGCTTAGGGTACGGGTTCGGGGAGGACTTCGGGTACGGCGTAGGTTATGGGTTAGGGTTAGGGTTAGGGTTAGTGTTAGGGTTAGGGCTCGGTTTAGGGTACGGGTTAGGATTAGGGTACATGTTAGGGTTAGGGTAGGGGTTAGGGTTAGGGTACGCGTTAGGGTTAGGGTAGTTATTAAACCTATTCCACTCTCTAGATACACCTTAGCACGTAAAGGAATATTATTTGGGGGTCCAGTCATGGAGAAGAGTTTAGACACTAGGATAAGATAAGGAACACACCCATTATAAAGAAATCACATTAGGATTCTCTTTTTAAGCTGTTCCTTGAAACACTAGTGCTTAGGAAATCTATTGGAGGCAGAAGCAGTCAAGGGTAGCCTAGGGTTAGGGTACGGCTTAGGGTACGGCTTAGGGTACGGCTTAGGGTACGGATTTGGGGAGGGCTTCGGGTACGGCGTAGGGTATGGGTTAGGGTTAGGGTTAGGGTTAGTGTTAGGGTTAGGGCTCGGTTTAGGGTACGGGTTAGGATTAGGGTACGTGTTAGGGTTAGGGTAGGGGTTAGGGTTAGGGTACGCGTTAGGGTTAGGGTAGTTATTAAACATATCCCACTCTCTAGATACCCCTTAGCACGTAAAGGAATATTATTTGGGGGTCCAGCCATGGAGAAGAGTTTAGACACTAGGATAAGATAAGGAACACACCCATTATAAAGAAATCACATTAGGATTCTCTTTTTAAGCTGTTCCTTAAAACACTAGTGCTTAGGAAATCTATTGGAGGCAGAAGCAGTCAAGGGTAGCCTAGGGTTAGGCTTAGGCTTAGGGTACGGCTTAGGGTACGGGTTCGGGGAGGGCTTCGGGTACGGCGTAGGTTATGGGTTAGGGTTAGGGTTAGGGTTAGTGTTAGTGTTAGGGCTCGTTTTAGGGTATTGGTTAGGATTAGGGTACGTGTTAGTGTTAGGGTAGGGGTTAGGGTTAGGGTACGCGTTAGTGTTAGGTTAGTTATTAAACCTATCCCACTCTCTACATACCCCTTAGCACGTAAAGGAATATTATTTGGAGATCCAGCCATGGAGAAGAGTTTAGACACTAGGATAAGATAAGGAACACACCCATTATAAAGAAATCACATTAGGATTCTCTTTTTAAGCTGTTCCTTAAAACACTAGTGCTTAGGAAAGCTATTGGAGGCAGAAGCAGTCAAGGGTAGCCTAGGGTTAGGGTTAGGCTTAGGGTACGGCTTAGGGTACGGATTCGGGGAGGGCTTCGGGTATGGCGTAGGGTATGGGTTAGGGTTAGGGTTAGGGTTAGTGTTAGGGTTAGGGCTCGGTTTAGGGTACGGGTTAGGATTAGGGTACATGTTAGGGTTAGGGTAGGGGTTAGGGTTAGGGTACGCGTTAGGGTTAGGGTAGTTATTAAACCTATCCCACTCTCTAGATACACCTTAGCACGTAAAGGAATATTATTTGGGGGTCCAGCCATCGAGAAGAGTTTAGACGCTAGGATAAGATAAGGAACACACCCATTATAAAGAAATCACATTAGGATTCTCTTTTAAGCTGTTCCTTAAAACACTAGTGCTTAGGAAAGCTATTGGAGGCAGAAGCAGTCAAGGGTAGCCTAGGGTTAGGCTTAGGCTTAGGGTACGGCTTAGGGTACGGGTTCGGGGAGGACTTCGGGTACGGCGTAGGTTATGGGTTAGGGTTAGGGTTAGGGTTAGTGTTAGGGTTAGGGCTCGGTTTAGGGTACGGGTTAGGATTAGGGTACATGTTAGGGTTAGGGTAGGGGTTAGGGTTAGGGTACGCGTTAGGGTTAGGGTAGTTATTAAACCTATTCCACTCTCTAGATACACCTTAGCACGTAAAGGAATATTATTTGGGGGTCCAGTCATGGAGAAGAGTTTAGACACTAGGATAAGATAAGGAACACACCCATTATAAAGAAATCACATTAGGATTCTCTTTTTAAGCTGTTCCTTGAAACACTAGTGCTTAGGAAATCTATTGGAGGCAGAAGCAGTCAAGGGTAGCCTAGGGTTAGGGTACGGCTTAGGGTACGGCTTAGGGTACGGCTTAGGGTACGGATTTGGGGAGGGCTTCGGGTACGGCGTAGGGTATGGGTTAGGGTTAGGGTTAGGGTTAGTGTTAGGGTTAGGGCTCGGTTTAGGGTACGGGTTAGGATTAGGGTACGTGTTAGGGTTAGGGTAGGGGTTAGGGTTAGGGTACGCGTTAGGGTTAGGGTAGTTATTAAACATATCCCACTCTCTAGATACCCCTTAGCACGTAAAGGAATATTATTTGGGGGTCCAGCCATGGAGAAGAGTTTAGACACTAGGATAAGATAAGGAACACACCCATTATAAAGAAATCACATTAGGATTCTCTTTTTAAGCTGTTCCTTAAAACACTAGTGCTTAGGAAATCTATTGGAGGCAGAAGCAGTCAAGGGTAGCCTAGGGTTAGGCTTAGGCTTAGGGTACGGCTTAGGGTACGGGTTCGGGGAGGGCTTCGGGTACGGCGTAGGTTATGGGTTAGGGTTAGGGTTAGGGTTAGTGTTAGTGTTAGGGCTCGTTTTAGGGTATTGGTTAGGATTAGGGTACGTGTTAGTGTTAGGGTAGGGGTTAGGGTTAGGGTACGCGTTAGTGTTAGGTTAGTTATTAAACCTATCCCACTCTCTACATACCCCTTAGCACGTAAAGGAATATTATTTGGAGATCCAGCCATGGAGAAGAGTTTAGACACTAGGATAAGATAAGGAACACACCCATTATAAAGAAATCACATTAGGATTCTCTTTTTAAGCTGTTCCTTAAAACACTAGTGCTTAGGAAAGCTATTGGAGGCAGAAGCAGTCAAGGGTAGCCTAGGGTTAGGCTTAGGCTTAGGGTACGGCTTAGGGTACGGGTTCGGGGAGGACTTCGGGTACGCCGTAGGTTATGGGTTAGGGTTCGGGTTAGGGTTAGTGTTAGTGTTAGGGCTCGTTTTAGGGTATTGGTTAGGATTAGGGTACGTGTTAGTGTTAGGGTAGGGGTTAGGGTTAGGGTACGCGTTAGGGTTAGGGTAGTTATTAAACCTATCCCACTCTCTAGATACCCCTTAGCACGTAAAGGAATATTATTTGGCGGTCCAGCCATGGAGAAGAGTTTAGACACTAGGATAAGATAAGGAACACACCCATTATAAAGAAATCACATTAGGATTCTCTTTTTAAGCTGTTCCTTAAAACACTAGTGCTTAGGAAATCTATTGGAGGCAGAAGCAGTCAAGGGTAGCCTAGGGTTAGGGTTAGGCTTAGGGTTAGGCTTAGGGTACGGCTTAGGGTACGGGTTTGGGGAGGGGTTCGGGAACGGCGTAGGGTTTGGGTTAGGGTTAGGGTTAGTGTTAGGGTTAGGGCTCGGTTTAGGGTACGGGTTAGGATTAGCGTACATGTTAGGGATAGGGTAGGGGTTAGGGTTAGGGTACGCGTTAGGGTTAGGGTAGTTATTAAACGTATCCCACTCTCTAGATACACCTTAGCACGTAAAGGAATATTATTTGGGGGTCCAGCCATCGAGAAGAGTTTAGACACTAGGATAAGATAAGGAACACACCCATTATAAAGAAATCACATTAGGATTCTCTTTTTAAGCTGTTCCTTAAAACACTAGTGCTTAGGAAATCTATTGGAGGCAGAAGCAGTCAAGGGTAGCCTAGGGTTAGGCTTAGGCTTAGGGTACGGCTTAGGGTACGGCTTAGGGTACGGGTTCGGGGAGGGCTTCGGGTACGGCGTAGGTTATGGGTTAGGGTTAGGGTTAGGGTAAGTGTTAGTGTTAGGGCTCGTTTTAGGTTATTGGTTAGGATTAGGGTACGTGTTAGTGTTAGGGTAGGGGTTAGGGTTAGGGTACGCGTTAGTGTTAGGTTAGTTATTAAACCTATCCCACTCTCTAGATACCCCTTAGCACGTAAAGGAATATTATTTGGAGGTCGAGCCATGGAGAAGAGTTTAGACACTAGGATAAGATAAGGACCACACCCATTATAAAGAAATCACATTAGGATTCTCTTTTTAAGCTGTTCCTTAAAACACTAGTGCTTAGGAAATCTATTGGAGGCAGAAGCAATCAAGGGTAGCCTAGGGTTAGGGTTAGGCTTGGGGTTAGGCTTAGGGTACGGCTTAGGGTACGGGTTCGGTGAGGGCTTCGGGTACGGCGTAGGGTATGGGTTAGGGTTAGGGTTAGTGTTAGGGTTAGGGCTCGGTTTAGGGTACGGGTTAGGATTAGGGTACGTGTTAGGGTTAGGGTAGGGGTTAGGGTTAGGGTACGCGTTAGGGTTAGGGTAGTTATTAAACCTATCCCACTCTCCAGATACACCTTAGCACGTCAAGGAATATTATTTGGCGGTCCAGCCATGGAGAAGAGTTTAGACACTAGGATAAGATAAGGAACACACCCATTATAAAGAAATCACATTAGGATTCTCTTTTTAAGCTGTTCCTTAAAACACTAGTGCTTAGGAAATCTATTGGAGGCAGAAGCAGTCAAGGGTAGCCTAGGGTTAGGGTTAGGCTTAGGGTACGGCTTAGGGTACGGTTTAGGGTACGGGTTCGGGGAGGGCTTCGGGTACGGCGTAGGGTATGGGTTAGGGTTAGGGTTAGGGTTAGTGTTAGGGTTAGGGCTCGGTTTAGGGTACGGGTTAGGATTAGGGTACGTGTTAGGGTTAGGGTAGGGGTTAGGGTTAGGGTACGCGTTAGGGTTAGGGTAGTTATTAAACCTATCCCACTCTCTAGATACCCCTTAGCACGTAAAGGAATATTATTTGGGGGTCCAGCCATGGAGAAGAGTTTAGACACTAGGATAAGATAAGGAACACACCCATTATAAAGAAATCACATTAGGATTCTCTTTTTAAGCTGTTCCTTAAAACACTAGTGCTTAGGAAATCTATTGGAGGCAGAAGCAGTCAAGGGTAGCCTAGGGTTAGGGTTAGGCTTAGGGTTAGGCTTAGGGTACGGCTTAGGGTACGGGTTTGGGGAGGGGTTCGGGAACGGCGTAGGGTTTGGGTTAGGGTTAGGGTTAGTGTTAGGGTTAGGGCTCGGTTTAGGGTACGGGTTAGGATTAGCGTACATGTTAGGGATAGGGTAGGGGTTAGGGTTAGGGTACGCGTTAGGGTTAGGGTAGTTATTAAACGTATCCCACTCTCTAGATACACCTTAGCACGTAAAGGAATATTATTTGGGGGTCCAGCCATCGAGAAGAGTTTAGACACTAGGATAAGATAAGGAACACACCCATTATAAAGAAATCACATTAGGATTCTCTTTTTAAGCTGTTCCTTAAAACACTAGTGCTTAGGAAATCTATTGGAGGCAGAAGCAGTCAAGGGTAGCCTAGGGTTAGGCTTAGGCTTAGGGTACGGCTTAGGGTACGGCTTAGGGTACGGGTTCGGGGAGGGCTTCGGGTACGGCGTAGGTTATGGGTTAGGGTTAGGGTTAGGGTAAGTGTTAGTGTTAGGGCTCGTTTTAGGTTATTGGTTAGGATTAGGGTACGTGTTAGTGTTAGGGTAGGGGTTAGGGTTAGGGTACGCGTTAGTGTTAGGTTAGTTATTAAACCTATCCCACTCTCTAGATACCCCTTAGCACGTAAAGGAATATTATTTGGAGGTCGAGCCATGGAGAAGAGTTTAGACACTAGGATAAGATAAGGACCACACCCATTATAAAGAAATCACATTAGGATTCTCTTTTTAAGCTGTTCCTTAAAACACTAGTGCTTAGGAAATCTATTGGAGGCAGAAGCAATCAAGGGTAGCCTAGGGTTAGGGTTAGGCTTGGGGTTAGGCTTAGGGTACGGCTTAGGGTACGGGTTCGGTGAGGGCTTCGGGTACGGCGTAGGGTATGGGTTAGGGTTAGGGTTAGTGTTAGGGTTAGGGCTCGGTTTAGGGTACGGGTTAGGATTAGGGTACGTGTTAGGGTTAGGGTAGGGGTTAGGGTTAGGGTACGCGTTAGGGTTAGGGTAGTTATTAAACCTATCCCACTCTCCAGATACACCTTAGCACGTCAAGGAATATTATTTGGCGGTCCAGCCATGGAGAAGAGTTTAGACACTAGGATAAGATAAGGAACACACCCATTATAAAGAAATCACATTAGGATTCTCTTTTTAAGCTGTTCCTTAAAACACTAGTGCTTAGGAAATCTATTGGAGGCAGAAGCAGTCAAGGGTAGCCTAGGGTTAGGGTTAGGCTTAGGGTACGGCTTAGGGTACGGTTTAGGGTACGGGTTCGGGGAGGGCTTCGGGTACGGCGTAGGGTATGGGTTAGGGTTAGGGTTAGGGTTAGTGTTAGGGTTAGGGCTCGGTTTAGGGTACGGGTTAGGATTAGGGTACGTGTTAGGGTTAGGGTAGGGGTTAGGGTTAGGGTACGCGTTAGGGTTAGGGTAGTTATTAAACCTATCCCACTCTCTAGATACCCCTTAGCACGTAAAGGAATATTATTTGGGGGTCCAGCCATGGAGAAGAGTTTAGACACTAGGATAAGATAAGGAACACACCCATTATAAAGAAATCACATTAGGATTCTCTTTTTAAGCTGTTCCTTAAAACACTAGTGCTTAGGAAATCTATTGGAGGCAGAAGCAGTCAAGGGTAGCCTAGGGTTAGTGTTAGGCTTAGGGTACGGCTTAGGGTACGGATTCGGGGAGGGCTTCGGGTATGGCGTAGGGTATGGGTTAGGGTTAGGGTTAGGGTTAGTGTTAGGGTTAGGGCTCGGTTTAGGGTACGGGTTAGGATTAGGGTACATGTTAGGGTTAGGGTAGGGGTTAGGGTTAGGGTACGCGTTAGGGTTAGGGTAGTTATTAAACCTATCCCACTCTCTAGATACACCTTAGCACGTAAAGGAATATTATTTGGGGGTCCAGCCATCGAGAAGAGTTTAGACGCTAGGATAAGATAAGGAACACACCCATTATAAAGAAATCACATTAGGATTCTCTTTTTAAGCTGTTCCTTAAAACACTAATGCTTAGGAAAGCTATTGGAGGCAGAAGCAGTCAAGGGTAGCCTAGGGTTAGGCTTAGGCTTAGGGTACGGCTTAGGGTACGGGTTCGGGGAGGACTTCGGGTACGGCGTAGGTTATGGGTTAGGTTTCGGGTTAGGGTTAGTGTTAGGGTTAGGGCTCGGTTTAGGGTACGGGTTAGGATTAGGGTACATGTTAGGGTTAGGGTAGGGGTTAGGGTTAGGGTACGCGTTAGGGTTAGGGTAGTTATTAAACCTATTCCACTCTCTAGATACATCTTAGCACGTAAAGGAATATTATTTGGAGGTCCAGCCATGGAGAAGAGTTTAGACACTAGGATAAGATAAGGAACACACCCATTATAAAGAAATCACATTAGGATTCTCTTTTTAAGCTGTTCCTTGAAACACTAGTGCTTAGGAAATCTATTGGAGGCAGAAGCAGTCAAGGGTAGCCAAGGGTTAGGGTTAGGCTTAGGGTTAGGCTTAGGGTACGGCTTAGGGTACGGGTTCGGAGAGGGCTTCGGGTACGGCGTAGGGTATGGGTTAGGGTTAGGGTTAGGGTTAGTGTTAGGGTTAGGGCTCGGTTTAGGGTACGGGTTAGGATTAGGGTACGTGTTAGGGTTAGGGTAGGGGTTAGGGTTAGGGTACGCGTTAGGGTTAGGGTAGTTATTAAACCTATCCCACTCTCTAGATACCCCTTAGCACGTAAAGGAATATTATTTGGCGGTCCAGCCATGGAGAAGAGTTTAGACACTAGGATAAGATAAGGAACACACCCATTATAAAGAAATCACATTAGGATTCTCTTTTTAAGCTGTTCCATAAAATACTAGTGCTTAGGAAATCTATTGGAGGCAGAAGCAGTCAAGGGTAGCCTAGGGTTAGGGTTAGGCTTAGGGTTAGGCTTAGGGTACGGCTTAGGGTACGGGTTTGGGGAGGGGTTCGGGAACGGCGTAGGGTTTGGGTTAGGGTTAGGGTTAGTGTTAGTGTTAGGGCTCGTTTTAGGTTATTGGTTAGGATAAGGGTACGTGTTAGTGTTAGGGTAGGGGTTAGGGTTAGGGTACGCGTTAGTGTTAGGTTAGTTATTAAACCTATCCCACTCTCTAGATACCCCTTAGCACGTATAGGAATATTATTTGGAGGTCGAGCCATGGAGAAGAGTTTAGACACTAGGATAAGATAAGGACCACACCCATTATAAAGAAATCACATTAGGATTCTCTTTTTAAGCTGTTCCTTAAAACACTAGTGCTTAGGAAATCTATTGGAGGCAGAAGCAGTCAAGGGTAGCCTAGGGTTAGGGTTAGGCTTGGGGTTAGGCTTAGGGTACGGCTTAGGGTACGGGTTCGGTGAGGGCTTCGGGTACGGCGTAGGGTATGGGTTAGGTTTAGGGTTAGGGTTAGGGTTAGGGCTCGGTTTAGGGTACGGGTTAGGATTAGGGTACATGTTAGGGTTAGGGTAGGGGTTAGGGTTAGGGTACGCGTTAGGGTTAGGGTAGTTATTAAACCTATTCCACTCTCTAGATACATCTTAGCACGTAAAGGAATATTATTTGGAGGTCCAGCCATGGAGAAGAGTTTAGACACTAGGATAAGATAAGGAACACACCCATTATAAAGAAATCACATTAGGATTCTCTTTTTAAGCTGTTCCTTGAAACACTAGTGCTTAGGAAATCTATTGGAGGCAGAAGCAGTCAAGGGTAGCCAAGGGTTAGGGTTAGGCTTAGGGTTAGGCTTAGGGTACGGCTTAGGGTACGGGTTCGGAGAGGGCTTCGGGTACGGCGTAGGGTATGGGTTAGGGTTAGGGTTAGGGTTAGTGTTAGGGTTAGGGCTCGGTTTAGGGTACGGGTTAGGATTAGGGTACGTGTTAGGGTTAGGGTAGGGGTTAGGGTTAGGGTACGCGTTAGGGTTAGGGTAGTTATTAAACCTATCCCACTCTCTAGATACCCCTTAGCACGTAAAGGAATATTATTTGGCGGTCCAGCCATGGAGAAGAGTTTAGACACTAGGATAAGATAAGGAACACACCCATTATAAAGAAATCACATTAGGATTCTCTTTTTAAGCTGTTCCATAAAATACTAGTGCTTAGGAAATCTATTGGAGGCAGAAGCAGTCAAGGGTAGCCTAGGGTTAGGGTTAGGCTTAGGGTTAGGCTTAGGGTACGGCTTAGGGTACGGGTTTGGGGAGGGGTTCGGGAACGGCGTAGGGTTTGGGTTAGGGTTAGGGTTAGTGTTAGTGTTAGGGCTCGTTTTAGGTTATTGGTTAGGATAAGGGTACGTGTTAGTGTTAGGGTAGGGGTTAGGGTTAGGGTACGCGTTAGTGTTAGGTTAGTTATTAAACCTATCCCACTCTCTAGATACCCCTTAGCACGTAAAGGAATATTATTTGGAGGTCGAGCCATGGAGAAGAGTTTAGACACTAGGATAAGATAAGGACCACACCCATTATAAAGAAATCACATTAGGATTCTCTTTTTAAGCTGTTCCTTAAAACACTAGTGCTTAGGAAATCTATTGGAGGCAGAAGCAGTCAAGGGTAGCCTAGGGTTAGGGTTAGGCTTGGGGTTAGGCTTAGGGTACGGCTTAGGGTACGGGTTCGGTGAGGGCTTCGGGTACGGCGTAGGGTATGGGTTAGGTTTAGGGTTAGGGTTAGGGTTAGGGCTCGGTTTAGGGTACGGGTTAGGATTAGGGTACGTGTTAGGGTTAGGGTAGGGGTTAGGGTTAGGGTACGCGTTAGGGTTAGGGTAGTTATTAAACCTATCCCACTCTCCAGATACACCTTAGCACGTCAAGGAATATTATTTGGCGGTCCAGCCATGGAGAAGAGTTTAGACACTAGGATAAGATAAGGAACACACCCATTATAAAGAAATCACATTAGGATTCTCTTTTTAAGCTGTTCCTTAAAACACTAGTGCTTAGGAAATCTATTGGAGGCAGAAGCAGTCAAGGGTAGCCTAGGGTTAGGGTTAGGCTTAGGGTACGGCTTAGGGTACGGTTTAGGGTACGGGTTCGGGGAGGGCTTCGGGTACGGCGTAGGGTATGGGTTAGGGTTAGGGTTAGGGTTAGTGTTAGGGTTAGGGCTCGGTTTAGGGTACGGGTTAGGATTAGGGTACGTGTTAGGGTTAGGGTAGGGGTTAGGGTTAGGGTACGCGTTAGGGTTAGGGTAGTTATTAAACCTATCCCACTCTCTAGATACCCCTTAGCACGTAAAGGAATATTATTTGGGGGTCCAGCCATGGAGAAGAGTTTAGACACTAGGATAAGATAAGGAACACACCCATTATAAAGAAATCACATTAGGATTCTCTTTTTAAGCTGTTCCTTAAAACACTAGTGCTTAGGAAATCTATTGGAGGCAGAAGCAGTCAAGGGTAGCCTAGGGTTAGGGTTAGGCTTAGGGTACGGCTTAGGGTACGGATTCGGGGAGGGCTTCGGGTATGGCGTAGGGTATGGGTTAGGGTTAGGGTTAGGGTTAGTGTTAGGGTTAGGGCTCGGTTTAGGGTACGGGTTAGGATTAGGGTACATGTTAGGGTTAGGGTAGGGGTTAGGGTTAGGGTACGCGTTAGGGTTAGGGTAGTTATTAAACCTATCCCACTCTCTAGATACACCTTAGCACGTAAAGGAATATTATTTGGGGGTCCAGCCATCGAGAAGAGTTTAGACGCTAGGATAAGATAAGGAACACACCCATTATAAAGAAATCACATTAGGATTCTCTTTTAAGCTGTTCCTTAAAACACTAGTGCTTAGGAAAGCTATTGGAGGCAGAAGCAGTCAAGGGTAGCCTAGGGTTAGGCTTAGGCTTAGGGTACGGCTTAGGGTACGGGTTCGGGGAGGACTTCGGGTACGGCGTAGGTTATGGGTTAGGGTTAGGGTTAGGGTTAGTGTTAGGGTTAGGGCTCGGTTTAGGGTACGGGTTAGGATTAGGGTACATGTTAGGGTTAGGGTAGGGGTTAGGGTTAGGGTACGCGTTAGGGTTAGGGTAGTTATTAAACCTATTCCACTCTCTAGATACACCTTAGCACGTAAAGGAATATTATTTGGGGGTCCAGTCATGGAGAAGAGTTTAGACACTAGGATAAGATAAGGAACACACCCATTATAAAGAAATCACATTAGGATTCTCTTTTTAAGCTGTTCCTTGAAACACTAGTGCTTAGGAAATCTATTGGAGGCAGAAGCAGTCAAGGGTAGCCTAGGGTTAGGGTACGGCTTAGGGTACGGCTTAGGGTACGGATTTGGGGAGGGCTTCGGGTACGGCGTAGGGTATGGGTTAGGGTTAGGGTTAGGGTTAGTGTTAGGGTTAGGGCTCGGTTTAGGGTACGGGTTAGGATTAGGGTACGTGTTAGGGTTAGGGTAGGGGTTAGGGTTAGGGTACGCGTTAGGGTTAGGGTAGTTATTAAACATATCCCACTCTCTAGATACCCCTTAGCACGTAAAGGAATATTATTTGGGGGTCCAGCCATGGAGAAGAGTTTAGACACTAGGATAAGATAAGGAACACACCCATTATAAAGAAATCACATTAGGATTCTCTTTTTAAGCTGTTCCTTAAAACACTAGTGCTTAGGAAATCTATTGGAGGCAGAAGCAGTCAAGGGTAGCCTAGGGTTAGGCTTAGGCTTAGGGTACGGCTTAGGGTACGGGTTCGGGGAGGGCTTCGGGTACGGCGTAGGTTATGGGTTAGGGTTAGGGTTAGGGTTAGTGTTAGTGTTAGGGCTCGTTTTAGGGTATTGGTTAGGATTAGGGTACGTGTTAGTGTTAGGGTAGGGGTTAGGGTTAGGGTACGCGTTAGTGTTAGGTTAGTTATTAAACCTATCCCACTCTCTACATACCCCTTAGCACGTAAAGGAATATTATTTGGAGATCCAGCCATGGAGAAGAGTTTAGACACTAGGATAAGATAAGGAACACACCCATTAAAAAGAAATCACATTAGGATTCTCTTTTTAAGCTGTTCCTTAAAACACTAGTGCTTAGGAAATCTATTGGAGGCAGAAGCAGTCAAGGGTAGCCTAGGGTTATGGTTAGGCTTGGGGTTAGGCTTAGGGTACGGCTTAGGGTACGGGTTCGGTGAGGGCTTCGGGTACGGCGTAGGGTATGGGTTAGGGTTAGGGTTAGGGTTAGTGTTAGGGTTAGGGCTCGGTTTAGGGTACGGGTTAGGATTAGGGTACGTGTTAGGGTTAGGGTAGGGGTTAGGGTTAGGGTACGCGTTAGGGTTAGGATAGTTATTAAACCTATCCCACTCTCTAGATACACCTTAGCACGTCAAGGAATATTATTTGGCGGTCCAGCCATGGAGAAGAGTTTAGACACTAAGATAAGATAAGGAACACACCCATTATAAAGAAATCACATTAGGATTCTCTTTTTAAGCTGTTCCTTAAAACACTAGTGCTTAGGAAATCTATTGGAGGCAGAAGCAGTCAAGGGTAGCCTAGGGTTAGGGTTAGGCTTAGGGTACGGCTTAGAGTACGGTTTAGGGTACGGGTTCGGGGAGGGCTTCGGGTACGGCGTAGGGTATGGGTTAGGGTTAGGGTTAGGGTTAGTGTTAGGGTTAGGGCTCGGTTTAGGGTACGGGTTAGGGTTAGGGTAGGGGTTAGGGTTAGGGTACGCGTTAGGGTTAGGGTAGTTATTAAACCTATCCCACTCTCTAGATACCCCTTAGCACGTAAAGGAATATTATTTGGCGGTCCAGCCATGGAGAAGAGTTTAGACACTAGGATAAGATAAGGAACACACCCATTATAAAGAAATCACATTAGGATTCTCTTTTTAAGCTGTTCCTTAAAACACTAGTGCTTAGGAAATATATTGGAGGCAGAAGCAGTCAAGGGTAGCCTAGGGTTAGGGTTACGCTTAGGGTACGGCTTAGGGTACGGCTTAGGGTACGGGTTCGGGGAGGGCTTCGGGTACGGCGTAGGGTATGGGTTAGGGTTAGGGTTAGTGATAGGGTTAGGGCTCGGTTTAGGGTACGGGTTAGGATTAGGGTACGTGTTAGGGTTAGGGTAGGGGTTAGGGTTAGGGTACACGTTAGGGTTAGGGTAGTTATTAAACCTATCCCACTCTCTAGATACCCCTTAGCACGTAAAGGAATATTATTTGGGAGTCCAGCCATGGAGAAGAGTTTAGACACTAGGATAAGATAAGGAACACACCCATTATAAAGAAATCACATTAGGATTCTCTTTTTAAGCTGTTCCTTAAAACACTAGTGCTTAGGAAATCTATTGGAGGCAGAAGCAGTCAAGGGTAGCCTAGGGTTAGGGTTAGGCTTGGGGTTAGGCTTAGGGTACGGCTTAGGGTACGGGTTCGGGGAGGGTTTCGGGTACGGCGTAGGGTATGGGTTAGGGTTAGGGTTAGTGTTAGGGTTAGGGCTCGGTTTAGGGTACGGGTTAGAATTAGGGTACGTGTTAGGGTTAGGGTAGGGGTTAGGGTTAGGGTACGCGTTAGGGTTAGGATAGTTATTAAACCTATCCCACTCTCTAGATACCCCTTAGCACGTCAAGGAATATTATTTGGCGGTCCAGCCATGGAGAAGAGTTTAGACACTAGGATAAGATAAGGAACACACCCATTATAAAGAAATCACATTAGGATTCTCTTTTTAAGCTGTTCCTTAAAACACTAGTGCTTAGTAAATCTATTGGAGTCAGAAGCAGTCAAGGGTAGCCTAGGGTTAGTGTTACGCTTAGGGTACGGCTTAGGGTACGGTTTACGGTATGGGTTCGGGGAGGGTTTCGGGTACGGCGTAGGGTATGGCTTTGGGTTAGTGTTAGTGTTAGGGTTAGGGCTCGGTTTAGGGTATTGGTTAGGATTAGGGTACGTGTTAGGGTTAGGGTAGGGGTTAGGGTTAGGGTACGCGTTAGTGTTAGGGTAGTTATTAAACCTATCCCACTCTCTAGATACCCCTTAGCACGTAAAGGAATATTATTTGGAGGTCCAGCCATGGAGAATAGTTTAGACACTAGGATAAGATAAGGAACACACCCATTATAAAGAAATCACATTAGGATTCTCTTTTTAAGCTGTTCCTTAAAACACTAGTGCTTAGGAAATCTATTGGACCAGAAATAGTCAAGGGTAGCCTAGGTTTAGGGTACGGCTTAGGGTACGGCTTAGGGTACGGCTTAGGGTACGGGTTCGTGGAGGGCTTCGGGTACGGCGTAGGGTATGGGTTATGGTTAGGGTTAGGGTTAGTGTTAGGGTTAGGGCTCGGTTTAGGGTATTGGTTAGGATTAGGGTACGTGTTAGGGTTAGGGTAGGGGTTAGGGTTAGGGTACGCGTTAGTGTTAGGTTAGTTATTAAACCTATCCCACTCTCTAGATACCCCTTAGCACGTAAAGGAATATTATTTGGAGGTCCAGCCATGGAGAAGAGTTTAGACACTAGGATAAGATAAGGAACACACCCATTATAAAGAAATCACATTAGGATTCTCTTTTTAAGCTGTTCCTTAAAATACTAGTGCTTAGGAAATCTATTGGAGGCAGAAGCAGTCAAGGGTAACCAAGGGTTAGAGTTAGGCTTGGGGTTAGGCTTAGGGTACGGCTTAGGGTACGGGTTCGGGGAGGGCTTCGGGTACGGCGTAGGGTATGGGTTAGGGTTAGGGTTAGGGTTAGTGTTAGGGTTAGGGCTCGGTTTAGGGTATTGGTTAGGATTAGGGTACGTGTTAGGGTTAGGGTAGGGGTTAGGGTTAGGGTACGCGTTAGTGTTAGGGTAGTTATTAAACCTATCCCACTCTCTAGATACCCCTTAACACGTAAAGGAATATTATTTGGAGGTCCAGCCATGGAGAAGAGTTTAGACACTAGGATAAGATAAGGAACACACCCATTATAAAGAAATCACATTAGGATTCTCTTTTTAAGCTGTTCCTTAAAACACTAGTGCTTAGGAAATCTATTGGAGGCAGAAGCAGTCAAGGGTAGCCTAGGGTTAGGCTTAGGGTACGGCTTAGGGTTCGGGTTCGGTGAGGGCTTCGGGTACGTCGTAGGGTATGGGTTAGGGTTAGGGTTAGGGTTAGTGTTAGGGTTAGGGCTCGGTTTAGGGTACGGGTTAGGATTAGGGTACGTGTTAGGGTTAGGGTAGGGGTTAGGGTTAGGGTACACGTTAGGGTTAGGGTAGTTATTAAACCTATCCCATTCTCTAGATACCCCTTAGCACGTAAAGGAATATTATTTGGGGGTCCAGCCATGGAGAAGAGTTTAGACACTAGGATAAGATAAGGAACACACCCATTATAAAGAAATCACATTAGGATTCTCTTTTTAAGCTGTTCCTTAAAACACTAGTGCTTAGGAAATCTATTGGAGGCAGAAGCAGTCAAGGGTAGCCTAGGGTTAGGCTTTGGCTTAGGGTACGGCTTAGGGTACGGCTTAGGGTACGGGTTCGGGGAGGGCTTCGGGTACGGTGTTGGTTATGGGTTAGGGTTAGGGTTAGGGTTAGGGTTAGTGTTAGGGCTCGTTTTAGGGTATTGGTTAGGATTAGGGTACGTGTTAGTGTTAGGGTAGGGGTTAGGGTTAGGGTACGCGTTAGTGTTAGGTTAGTTATTAAACCTATACCACTCTCTAGATACCCCTTAACACGTAAAGGAATATTATTTGGAGGTCCAGCCATGGAGAAGAGTTTAGACACTAGGATAAGAAAAGGAACACACCCATTATAAAGAAATCACATTAGGATTCTCTTTTTAAGCTGTTCCTTAAAACACTAGTGCTTAGGAAATCTATTGGAGGCAGAAGCAGTCAAGGGTAGCCTAGGGTTAGGGTTAGGCTTAGGGTACGGCTTAGGGTACGGTTTAGGGTACGGGTTCGGGGAGGGCTTCGGGTACGGCGTAGGGTATGGGTTAGGGTTAGGGTTAGGGTTAGTGTTAGGGTTAGGGCTCGGTTTAGGGTACGGGTTAGGATTAGGGTACGTGTTATTGTTAGGGTAGGGGTTAGGGTTAGGGTACGCATTAGGGTTAGGGTAGTGATTAAACCTATCCCACTCTCTAGATACCCTTTAGCACGTAAAGGAATATTATTTGGGGGTCCAGCCATGGAGAAGAGTTTAGACACTAGGATAAAATAAGGAACACACCCATTATAAAGAAATCACATTAGGATTCTCTTTTTAAGCTGTTCCTTAAAACACTAGTGCTTAGGAAATCTATTGGAGGCAGAAGCAGTCAAGGTAAGCCTAGGGTTAGGGTTAGGCTTAGGGTACGGCTTAGGGTACGGATTCGGGGAGGGCTTCGGGTACGGCGTAGGGTATGGGTTAGGGTTAGGGTTAGGGTTAGTGTTAGGGTTAGGGCTCGGTTTAGGGTACGGGTTAGGATTAGGGTACAAGTTAGGGTTAGGGTAGGGGTTAGGGTTAGGGTACGCGTTAGGGTTAGGGTAGTTATTAAACCTATCCCACTCTCTAGATACACCTTAGCACGTAAAGGAATATTATTTGGCGGTCCAGCCATGGAGAAGAGTTTAGACACTAGGATAAGATAAGGAACACACCCATTATAAAGAAATCACATTAGGATTCTCTTTTTAAGCTGTTCCATAAAACACTAGTGCTTAGGAAATCTATTGGAGGCAGAAGCAGTCAAGGGTAGCCTAGGGTTAGGGTTAGGCTTAGGGTACGGCTTAGGGTACGGCTTAGGGTACGGGTTCGGGGAGGGCTTCGGGTACGGCGTAGGGTATGGGTTAGGGTTAGGGTTAGTGTTAGGGTTAGGGCTCGGTTTAGGGTACGGGTTAGGATTAGGGTACGTGTTAGGGTTAGGGTAGGGGTTAGGGTTAGGTTACGCGTTAGGGTTAGGGTAGTTATTAAACATATCCCACTCTCTAGATACCCCTTAGCACGTAAAGGAATATTATTTGGGGGTCCAGCCATGGAGAAGAGTTTAGACACTAGGATAAGATAAGGAACACACCCATTATAAAGAAATCACATTAGGATTCTCTTTTTAAGCTGTTCCTTAAAACACTAGTGCTTAGTAAATCTATTGGAGTCAGAAGCAGTCAAGGGTAGCCTAGGGTTAGTGTTACGCTTAGGGTACGGCTTAGGGTACGGTTTACGGTATGGGTTCGGGGAGGGTTTCGGGTACGGCGTAGGGTATGGGTTTGGGTTAGTGTTAGTGTTAGGGTTAGGGCTCGGTTTAGGGTATTGGTTAGGATTAGGGTACGTGTTAGGGTTAGGGTAGGGGTTAGGGTTAGGGTACGCGTTAGTGTTAGGGTAGTTATTAAACCTATCCCACTCTCTAGATACCCCTTAGCACGTAAAGGAATATTATTTGGAGGTCCAGCCATGGAGAATAGTTTAGACACTAGGATAAGATAAGGAACACACCCATTATAAAGAAATCACATTAGGATTCTCTTTTTAAGCTGTTCCTTAAAACACTAGTGCTTAGGAAATCTATTGGACCAGAAATAGTCAAGGGTAGCCTAGGGTTAGGGTACGGCTTAGGGTACGGCTTAGGGTACGGCTTAGGGTACGGGTTCGTGGAGGGCTTCGGGTACGGCGTAGGGTATGGGTTATGGTTAGGGTTAGGGTTAGTGTTAGGGTTAGGGCTCGGTTTAGGGTATTGGTTAGGATTAGGGTACGTGTTAGGGTTAGGGTAGGGGTTAGGGTTAGGGTACGCGTTAGTGTTAGGTTAGTTATTAAACCTATCCCACTCTCTAGATACCCCTTAGCACGTAAAGGAATATTATTTGGAGGTCCAGCCATGGAGAAGAGTTTAGACACTAGGATAAGATAAGGAACACACCCATTATAAAGAAATCACATTAGGATTCTCTTTTTAAGCTGTTCCTTAAAATACTAGTGCTTAGGAAATCTATTGGAGGCAGAAGCAGTCAAGGGTAACCAAGGGTTAGAGTTAGGCTTGGGGTTAGGCTTAGGGTACGGCTTAGGGTACGGGTTCGGGGAGGGCTTCGGGTACGGCGTAGGGTATGGGTTAGGGTTAGGGTTAGGGTTAGTGTTAGGGTTAGGGCTCGGTTTAGGGTATTGGTTAGGATTAGGGTACGTGTTAGGGTTAGGGTAGGGGTTAGGGTTAGGGTACGCGTTAGTGTTAGGGTAGTTATTAAACCTATCCCACTCTCTAGATACCCCTTAACACGTAAAGGAATATTATTTGGAGGTCCAGCCATGGAGAAGAGTTTAGACACTAGGATAAGATAAGGAACACACCCATTATAAAGAAATCACATTAGGATTCTCTTTTTAAGCTGTTCCTTAAAACACTAGTGCTTAGGAAATCTATTGGAGGCAGAAGCAGTCAAGGGTAGCCTAGGGTTAGGCTTAGGGTACGGCTTAGGGTTCGGGTTCGGTGAGGGCTTCGGGTACGTCGTAGGGTATGGGTTAGGGTTAGGGTTAGGGTTAGTGTTAGGGTTAGGGCTCGGTTTAGGGTACGGGTTAGGATTAGGGTACGTGTTAGGGTTAGGGTAGGGGTTAGGGTTAGGGTACACGTTAGGGTTAGGGTAGTTATTAAACCTATCCCATTCTCTAGATACCCCTTAGCACGTAAAGGAATATTATTTGGGGGTCCAGCCATGGAGAAGAGTTTAGACACTAGGATAAGATAAGGAACACACCCATTATAAAGAAATCACATTAGGATTCTCTTTTTAAGCTGTTCCTTAAAACACTAGTGCTTAGGAAATCTATTGGAGGCAGAAGCAGTCAAGGGTAGCCTAGGGTTAGGCTTTGGCTTAGGGTACGGCTTAGGGTACGGCTTAGGGTACGGGTTCGGGGAGGGCTTCGGGTACGGTGTTGGTTATGGGTTAGGGTTAGGGTTAGGGTTAGGGTTAGTGTTAGGGCTCGTTTTAGGGTATTGGTTAGGATTAGGGTACGTGTTAGTGTTAGGGTAGGGGTTAGGGTTAGGGTACGCGTTAGTGTTAGGTTAGTTATTAAACCTATACCACTCTCTAGATACCCCTTAACACGTAAAGGAATATTATTTGGAGGTCCAGCCATGGAGAAGAGTTTAGACACTAGGATAAGAAAAGGAACACACCCATTATAAAGAAATCACATTAGGATTCTCTTTTTAAGCTGTTCCTTAAAACACTAGTGCTTAGGAAATCTATTGGAGGCAGAAGCAGTCAAGGGTAGCCTAGGGTTAGGGTTAGGCTTAGGGTACGGCTTAGGGTACGGTTTAGGGTACGGGTTCGGGGAGGGCTTCGGGTACGGCGTAGGGTATGGGTTAGGGTTAGGGTTAGGGTTAGTGTTAGGGTTAGGGCTCGGTTTAGGGTACGGGTTAGGATTAGGGTACGTGTTATTGTTAGGGTAGGGGTTAGGGTTAGGGTACGCATTAGGGTTAGGGTAGTGATTAAACCTATCCCACTCTCTAGATACCCTTTAGCACGTAAAGGAATATTATTTGGGGGTCCAGCCATGGAGAAGAGTTTAGACACTAGGATAAAATAAGGAACACACCCATTATAAAGAAATCACATTAGGATTCTCTTTTTAAGCTGTTCCTTAAAACACTAGTGCTTAGGAAATCTATTGGAGGCAGAAGCAGTCAAGGTAAGCCTAGGGTTAGGGTTAGGCTTAGGGTACGGCTTAGGGTACGGATTCGGGGAGGGCTTCGGGTACGGCGTAGGGTATGGGTTAGGGTTAGGGTTAGGGTTAGTGTTAGGGTTAGGGCTCGGTTTAGGGTACGGGTTAGGATTAGGGTACAAGTTAGGGTTAGGGTAGGGGTTAGGGTTAGGGTACGCGTTAGGGTTAGGGTAGTTATTAAACCTATCCCACTCTCTAGATACACCTTAGCACGTAAAGGAATATTATTTGGCGGTCCAGCCATGGAGAAGAGTTTAGACACTAGGATAAGATAAGGAACACACCCATTATAAAGAAATCACATTAGGATTCTCTTTTTAAGCTGTTCCATAAAACACTAGTGCTTAGGAAATCTATTGGAGGCAGAAGCAGTCAAGGGTAGCCTAGGGTTAGGGTTAGGCTTAGGGTACGGCTTAGGGTACGGCTTAGGGTACGGGTTCGGGGAGGGCTTCGGGTACGGCGTAGGGTATGGGTTAGGGTTAGGGTTAGTGTTAGGGTTAGGGCTCGGTTTAGGGTACGGGTTAGGATTAGGGTACGTGTTAGGGTTAGGGTAGGGGTTAGGGTTAGGTTACGCGTTAGGGTTAGGGTAGTTATTAAACATATCCCACTCTCTAGATACCCCTTAGCACGTAAAGGAATATTATTTGGGGGTCCAGCCATGGAGAAGAGTTTAGACACTAGGATAAGATAAGGAACACACCCATTATAAAGAAATCACATTAGGATTCTCTTTTTAAGCTGTTCCTTAAAACACTAGTGCTTAGGAAATCTATTGGAGGCAGAAGCAGTCAAGGGTAGCCTAGGGTTAGGCTTAGGCTTAGGGTACGGCTTAGGGTACGGGTTCGGGGAGGGCTTCGGGTACGGCGTAGGTTATGGGTTAGGGTTAGGGTTAGGGTTAGTGTTAGTGTTAGGGCTCGTTTTAGGGTATTGGTTAGGATTAGGGTACGTGTTAGTGTTAGGGTAGGGGTTAGGGTTAGGGTACGCGTTAGTGTTAGGTTAGTTATTAAACCTATCCCACTCTCTAGATACCACTTAGCACGTAAAGGAATATTATTTGGAGATCCAGCCATGGAGAAGAGTTTAGACACTAGGATAAGATAAGGAACACACCCATTAAAAAGAAATCACATTAGGATTCTCTTTTTAAGCTGTTCCTTAAAACACTAGTGCTTAGGAAATCTATTGGAGGCAGAAGCAGTCAAGGGTAGCCTAGGGTTATGGTTAGGCTTGGGGTTAGGCTTAGGGTACGGCTTAGGGTACGGGTTCGGTGAGGGCTTCGGGTACGGCGTAGGGTATGGGTTAGGGTTAGGGTTAGGGTTAGTGTTAGGGTTAGGGCTCGGTTTAGGGTACGGGTTAGGATTAGGGTACGTGTTAGGGTTAGGGTAGGGGTTAGGGTTAGGGTACGCGTTAGGGTTAGGGTAGTTATTAAACCTATCCCACTCTCTAGATACACCTTAGCACGTCAAGGAATATTATTTGGCGGTCCAGCCATGGAGAAGAGTTTAGACACTAGGATAAGATAAGGAACACACCCATTATAAAGAAATCACATTAGGATTCTCTTTTTAAGCTGTTCCTTAAAACACTAGTGCTTAGGAAATCTATTGGAGGCAGAAGCAGTCAAGGGTAGCCTAGGGTTAGGGTTAGGCTTAGGGTACGGCTTAGAGTACGGTTTAGGGTACGGGTTCGGGGAGGGTTTCGGGTACGGCGTAGGGTATGGGTTAGGGTTAGGGTTAGGGTTAGTGTTAGGGTTAGGGCTCGGTTTAGGGTACGGGTTAGGGTTAGGGTAGGGGTTAGGGTTAGGGTACGCGTTAGGGTTAGGGTAGTTATTAAACCTATCCCACTCTCTAGATACCCCTTAGCACGTAAAGGAATATTATTTGGAGGTCCAGCCATGGAGAAGAGTTTAGACACTAGGATAAGATAAGGAACACACCCATTATAAAGAAATCACATTAGGATTCTCTTTTTAAGCTGTTCCTTAAAACACTAGTGCTTAGGAAATCTATTGGACCAGAAATAGTCAAGGGTAGCCTAGGGTTAGGGTACGGCTTAGGGTACGGCTTAGGGTACGGCTTAGGGTACGGTTTCGTGGAGGGCTTCGGGTACGGCGTAGGGTATGGGTTATGGTTAGGGTTAGGGTTAGTGTTAGGGTTAGGGCTCGGTTTAGGGTATTGGTTAGGATTAGGGTACGTGTTAGGGTTAGGGTAGGGGTTAGGGTTAGGGTACGCGTTAGTGTTAGGTTAGTTATTAAACCTATCCCACTCTCTAGATACCCCTTAGCACGTAAAGGAATATTATTTGGAGGTCCAGCCATGGAGAAGAGTTTAGACACTAGGATAAGATAAGGAACACACCCATTATAAAGAAATCACATTAGGATTCTCTTTTTAAGCTGTTCCTTAAAATACTTGTGCTTAGGAAATCTATTGGAGGCAGAAGCAGTCAAGGGTAACCAAGGGTTAGAGTTAGGCTTGGGGTTAGGCTTAGGGTACGGCTTAGGGTACGGGTTCGGTGAGGGCTTCGGGTACGGCGTAGGGTATGGGTTAGGGTTAGGGTTAGGGATAGTGTTAGGGTTAGGGCTCGGTTTAGGGTATTGGTTAGGATTAGGGTACGTGTTAGGGTTAGGGTAGGGGTTAGGGTTAGGGTACGCGTTAGGGTTAGGGTAGTTATTAAACCTATTCCACTCTCTAGATACACCTTAGCACGTAAAGGAATATTATTTGGGTGTCCAGCCATGGAGAAGAGTTTAGACACTAGGATAAGATAAGGAACACACCCATTATAAAGAAATCACATTAGGATTCTCTTTTTAAGCTGTTCCTTAAAACACTAGTGCTTAGGAAATCTATTGGAGGCAGAAGCAGTCAAGGGTAGCCTAGGGTTAGGCTTTGGCTTAGGGTACGGCTTAGGGTACGGCTTAGGGTACGGGTTCGGGGAGGGCTTCGGGTACGGTGTTGGTTATGGGTTAGGGTTAGGGTTAGGGTTAGGGTTAGTGTTAGGGCTCGTTTTAGGGTATTGGTTAGGATTAGGGTACGTGTTAGTGTTAGGGTAGGGGTTAGGGTTAGGGTACGCGTTAGTGTTAGGTTAGTTATTAAACCTATACCACTCTCTAGATACCCCTTAACACGTAAAGGAATATTATTTGGAGGTCCAGCCATGGAGAAGAGTTTAGACACTAGGATAAGAAAAGGAACACACCCATTATAAAGAAATCACATTAGGATTCTCTTTTTAAGCTGTTCCTTAAAACACTAGTGCTTAGGAAA
Source organism: Balaenoptera physalus (assembly GCF_965194825.1). NCBI lineage: Eukaryota > Metazoa > Chordata > Mammalia > Artiodactyla > Balaenopteridae > Balaenoptera > Balaenoptera physalus. The sequence goes on from NW_028126333.1 coordinate 768,333, forward strand.
TCTATTGGAGGCAGAAGCAGTCAAGGGTAGCCTAGGGTTAGGGTTAGGCTTAGGGTACGGCTTAGGGTACGGTTTAGGGTACGGGTTCGGGGAGGGCTTCGGGTACGGCGTAGGGTATGGGTTAGGGTTAGGGTTAGGGTTAGTGTTAGGGTTAGGGCTCGGTTTAGGGTACGGGTTAGGATTAGGGTACGTGTTATTGTTAGGGTAGGGGTTAGGGTTAGGGTACGCATTAGGGTTAGGGTAGTGATTAAACCTATCCCACTCTCTAGATACCCTTTAGCACGTAAAGGAATATTATTTGGGGGTCCAGCCATGGAGAAGAGTTTAGACACTAGGATAAAATAAGGAACACACCCATTATAAAGAAATCACATTAGAATTCTCTTTTTAAGCTGTTCCTTAAAACACTAGTGCTTAGGAAATCTATTGGAGGCAGAAGCAGTCAAGGTAAGCCTAGGGTTAGGGTTAGGCTTAGGGTACGGCTTAGGGTACGGATTCGGGGAGGGCTTCGGGTACGGCGTAGGGTATGGGTTAGGGTTAGGGTTAGGGTTAGTGTTAGGGTTAGGGCTCGGTTTAGGGTACGGGTTAGGATTAGTGTACAAGTTAGGGTTAGGGTAGGGGTTAGGGTTAGGGTACGCGTTAGGGTTAGGGTAGTTATTAAACCTATCCCACTCTCTAGATACACCTTAGCACGTAAAGGAATATTATTTGGCGGTCCAGCCATGGAGAAGAGTTTAGACACTAGGATAAGATAAGGAACACACCCATTATAAAGAAATCACATTAGGATTCTCTTTTTAAGCTGTTCCATAAAACACTAGTGCTTAGGAAATCTATTGGAGGCAGAAGCAGTCAAGGGTAGCCTAGGGTTAGGGTTAGGCTTAGGGTACGGCTTAGGGTACGGCTTAGGGTACGGGTTCGGGGAGGGCTTCGGGTACGGCGTAGGGTATGGGTTAGGGTTAGGGTTAGTGTTAGGGTTAGGGCTCGGTTTAGGGTACGGGTTAGGGTTAGGGTAGGGGTTAGGGTTAGGTTACGCGTTAGGGTTAGGGTAGTTATTAAACATATCCCACTCTCTAGATACCCCTTAGCACGTAAAGGAATATTATTTGGGGGTCCAGCCATGGAGAAGAGTTTAGACACTAGGATAAGATAAGGAACACACCCATTATAAAGAAATCACATTAGGATTCTCTTTTTAAGCTGTTCCTTAAAACACTAGTGCTTAGGAAATCTATTGGAGGCAGAAGCAGTCAAGGGTAGCCTAGGGTTAGGCTTAGGCTTAGGGTACGGCTTAGGGTACGGGTTCGGGGAGGGCTTCGGGTACGGCGTAGGTTATGGGTTAGGGTTAGGGTTAGGGTTAGTGTTAGTGTTAGGGCTCGTTTTAGGGTATTGGTTAGGATTAGGGTACGTGTTAGTGTTAGGGTAGGGGTTAGGGTTAGGGTACGCGTTAGTGTTAGGTTAGTTATTAAACCTATCCCACTCTCTAGATACCACTTAGCACGTAAAGGAATATTATTTGGAGATCCAGCCATGGAGAAGAGTTTAGACACTAGGATAAGATAAGGAACACACCCATTAAAAAGAAATCACATTAGGATTCTCTTTTTAAGCTGTTCCTTAAAACACTAGTGCTTAGGAAATCTATTGGAGGCAGAAGCAGTCAAGGGTAGCCTAGGGTTATGGTTAGGCTTGGGGTTAGGCTTAGGGTACGGCTTAGGGTACGGGTTCGGTGAGGGCTTCGGGTACGGCGTAGGGTATGGGTTAGGGTTAGGGTTAGGGTTAGTGTTAGGGTTAGGGCTCGGTTTAGGGTACGGGTTAGGATTAGGGTACGTGTTAGGGTTAGGGTAGGGGTTAGGGTTAGGGTACGCGTTAGGGTTAGGGTAGTTATTAAACCTATCCCACTCTCTAGATACACCTTAGCACGTCAAGGAATATTATTTGGCGGTCCAGCCATGGAGAAGAGTTTAGACACTAGGATAAGATAAGGAACACACCCATTATAAAGAAATCACATTAGGATTCTCTTTTTAAGCTGTTCCTTAAAACACTAGTGCTTAGGAAATCTATTGGAGGCAGAAGCAGTCAAGGGTAGCCTAGGGTTAGGGTTAGGCTTAGGGTACGGCTTAGAGTACGGTTTAGGGTACGGGTTCGGGGAGGGTTTCGGGTACGGCGTAGGGTATGGGTTAGGGTTAGGGTTAGGGTTAGTGTTAGGGTTAGGGCTCGGTTTAGGGTACGGGTTAGGGTTAGGGTAGGGGTTAGGGTTAGGGTACGCGTTAGGGTTAGGGTAGTTATTAAACCTATCCCACTCTCTAGATACCCCTTAGCACGTAAAGGAATATTATTTGGAGGTCCAGCCATGGAGAAGAGTTTAGACACTAGGATAAGATAAGGAACACACCCATTATAAAGAAATCACATTAGGATTCTCTTTTTAAGCTGTTCCTTAAAACACTAGTGCTTAGGAAATCTATTGGACCAGAAATAGTCAAGGGTAGCCTAGGGTTAGGGTACGGCTTAGGGTACGGCTTAGGGTACGGCTTAGGGTACGGGTTCGTGGAGGGCTTCGGGTACGGCGTAGGGTATGGGTTATGGTTAGGGTTAGGGTTAGTGTTAGGGTTAGGGCTCGGTTTAGGGTATTGGTTAGGATTAGGGTACGTGTTAGGGTTAGGGTAGGGGTTAGGGTTAGGGTACGCGTTAGTGTTAGGTTAGTTATTAAACCTATCCCACTCTCTAGATACCCCTTAGCACGTAAAGGAATATTATTTGGAGGTCCAGCCATGGAGAAGAGTTTAGACACTAGGATAAGATAAGGAACACACCCATTATAAAGAAATCACATTAGGATTCTCTTTTTAAGCTGTTCCTTAAAATACTTGTGCTTAGGAAATCTATTGGAGGCAGAAGCAGTCAAGGGTAACCAAGGGTTAGAGTTAGGCTTGGGGTTAGGCTTAGGGTACGGCTTAGGGTACGGGTTCGGGGAGGGCTTCGGGTACGGCGTAGGGTATGGGTTAGGGTTAGGGTTAGGGTTAGTGTTAGGGTTAGGGCTCGGTTTAGGGTATTGGTTAGGATTAGGGTACGTGTTAGGGTTAGGGTAGGGGTTAGGGTTAGGGTACGCGTTAGGGTTAGGGTAGTTATTAAACCTATTCCACTCTCTAGATACACCTTAGCACGTAAAGGAATATTATTTGGGTGTCCAGCCATGGAGAAGAGTTTAGACACTAGGATAAGATAAGGAACACACCCATTATAAAGAAATCACATTAGGATTCTCTTTTTAAGCTGTTCCTTAAAACACTAGTGCTTAGGAAATCTATTGGAGGCAGAAGCAGTCAAGGGTAGCCTAGGGTTAGGGTTAGGCTTAGGGTTAGGCTTAGGGTACGGCTTAGGGTTCGGGTTCGGTGAGGGCTTCGGGTACGTCATAGGGTATGGGTTAGGGTTAGGGTTAGGGTTAGTGTTAGGGTTAGGGCTCGGTTTAGGGTACGGGTTAGGATTAGGGTACGTGTTAGGGTTAGGGTAGGGGTTAGGGTTAGGGTACGCGTTAGGGTTAGGGTAGTTATTAAACCTATCCCACTCTCTAGATACACCTTAGCACGTAAAGGAATATTATTTGGGGGTCCAGCCATGGAGAAGAGTTTAGACACTAGGATAAGATAAGGAACACACCCATTATAAAGAAATCACATTAGGATTCTCTTTTTAAGCTGTTCCTTAAAACACTAGTGCTTAGGAAATCTATTGGAGGCAGAAGCAGTCAAGGGTAGCCTAGGGTTAGGGTTAGGCTTAGGGTACGGCTTAGGGTACGGATTCGGGGAGGGCTTCGGGTACGGCGTAGGGTATGGGTTAGGGTTAGGGTTAGGGTTAGTGTTAGGGTTAGGGCTCGGTTTAGGGTACGGGTTAGGATTAGGGTACAAGTTAGGGTTAGGGTAGGGGTTAGGGTTAGGGTACGCGTTAGGGTTAGGGTAGTTATTAAACTTTTCCCACTCTCTAGATACACCTTAGCACGTAAAGGAATATTATTTGGGGGTCCAGCCATCGAGAAGAGTTTAGACACTAGGATAAGATAAGGAACACACCCATTATAAAGAAATCACTTTAGGATTCTCTTTTTAAGCTGTTCCTTAAAACTCTAGTGCTTAGGAAAGCTATTGGAGGCAGAAGCAGTCAAGGGTAGCCTAGGGATAGGCTTAGGCTTAGGGTACGGCTTAGGGTACGGTTTCGGGGAGGACTTCGGGTACGGCGTAGGTTATGGGTTAGGGTTCGGGTTAGGGTTAGTGTTAGGGTTAGGGCTCGGTTTAGGGTACGGGTTAGGATTAGGGTACGTGTTAGGGTTAGGGTAGGGGTTAGGGTTAGGGTACGCGTTAGGGTTAGGGTAGTTATTAAACCTATTCCACTCTCTAGATACACCTTAGCACGTAAAGGAATATTATTTGGGTGTCCAGCCATGGAGAAGAGTGTAGACACTAGGATAAGATAAGGAACACACCCATTATAAAGAAATCACATTAGGATTCTCTTTTTAAGCTGTTCCTTAAAACACTAGTGCTTAGGAAATCTATTGGAGGCAGAAGCAGTCAAGGGTAGCCTAGGGTTAGGGTTAGGCTTAGGGTACGGCTTAGGGTACGGCTTAGGGTACGGATTTGGGGAGGGCTTCGGGTACGGCGTAGGGTTTGGGTTAGGGTTAGGGTTAGTGTTAGGGTTAGGGCTCGGTTTAGGGTACAGGTTAGGATTAGGGTACATGTTAGGGTTACGGTAGGGGTTAGGTTTAGTGTACGCGTTAGTGTTAGGGTAGTTATTAAACCTATCCCACTCTCTAGATACCCCTTAGCACGTAAAGAAATATTATTTGGAGGTCCAGCCATGGAGAAGAGTTTAGACACTAGGATAAGATAAGGAACACACCCATTATAAAGAAATCACATTAGGATTCTCTTTTTAAGCTGTTCCTTAAAACACTAGTGCTTAGGAAATCTATTGGAGGCAGAAGCAGTCAAGGGTAGCCTAGGGTTAGGCTTAGGCTTAGGGTACGGCTTAGGGTACGGGTTCGGAGAGGGCTTCGGGTACGGCGTAGGTTATGGGTTAGGGTTAGGGTTAGGGTTAGTGTTAGTGTTAGGGCTCGTTTTAGGGTATTGGTTAGGATTAGGGTACGTGTTAGTGTTAGGGTAGGGGTTAGGGTTAGGGTACGCGTTAGTGTTAGGTTAGTTATTAAACCTATCCCACTCTCTAGATACCCCTTAGCACGTAAAGGAATATTATTTGGAGATCCAGCCATGGAGAAGTGTTTAGACACTAGGATAAGATAAGGAACACACCCATTAAAAAGAAATCACATTAGGATTCTCTTTTTAAGCTGTTCCTTAAAACACTAGTGCTTAGGAAATCTATTGGAGGCAGAAGCAGTCAAGGGTAGCCTAGGGTTATGGTTAGGCTTGGGGTTAGGCTTAGGGTACGGCTTAGGGTACGGGTTCGGTGAGGGCTTCGGGTACGGCGTAGGGTATGGGTTAGGGTTAGGGTTAGGGTTAGTGTTAGGGTTAGGGCTCGGTTTAGGGTACGGGTTAGGATTAGGGTACGTGTTAGGGTTAGGGTAGGGGTTAGGGTTAGGGTACGCGTTAGGGTTAGGGTAGTTATTAAACCTATCCCACTCTCTAGATACACCTTAGCACGTCAAGGAATATTATTTGGCGGTCCAGCCATGGAGAAGAGTTTAGACACTAGGATAAGATAAGGAACACACCCATTATAAAGAAATCACATTAGGATTCTCTTTTTAAGCTGTTCCTTAAAACACTAGTGCTTAGGAAATCTATTGGAGGCAGAAGCAGTCAAGGGTAGCCTAGGGTTAGGGTTAGGCTTAGGGTACGGCTTAGAGTACGGTTTAGGGTACGGGTTCGGGGAGGGCTTCGTGTACGGCGTAGGGTATGGGTTAGGGTTAGGGTTAGTGTTAGGGTTAGGGCTCGGTTTAGGGTACGGGTTAGGATTAGGGTACGTGTTAGGGTTAGGGTAGGGGTTAGGGTTAGGGTACGCGTTAGGGTTAGGGTAGTTATTAAACCTATCCCACTCTCTAGATACACCTTAGCACGTAAAGGAATATTATTTGGGGGTCCAGCCATGGAGAAGAGTTTAGACACTAGGATAAGATAAGGAACACACCCATTATAAAGAAATCACATTAGGATTCTCTTTTTAAGCTGTTCCTTAAAACACTAGTGCTTAGGAAATCTATTGGAGGCAGAAGCAGTCAAGGGTAGCCTAGGGTTAGGCTTTGGCTTAGGGTACGGCTTAGGGTACGGGTTCGGGGAGGGCTTCGGGTACGGTGTTGGTTATGGGTTAGGGTTAGGGTTAGGGTTAGGGTTAGTGTTAGGGCTCCTTTTAGGGTATTAGTTAGGATTAGGGTACGTGTTAGTGTTAGGGTAGGGGTTAGGGTTAGGGTACGCGTTAGTGTTAGGTTAGTTATTAAACCTATACCACTCTCTAGATACCCCTTAGCACGTAAAGGAATATTATTTGGAGGTCCAGCCATGGAGAAGAGTTTAGACACTAGGATAAGAAAAGGAACACACCCATTATAAAGAAATCACATTAGGATTCTCTTTTTAAGCTGTTCCTTAAAACACTAGTGCTTAGGAAATCTATTGGAGGCAGAAGCAGTCAAGGGTAGCCTAGGGTTAGGGTTAGGCTTAGGGTACGGCTTAGGGTACGGTTTAGGGTACGGGTTCGGGGAGGGCTTCGGGTACGGCGTAGGGTATGGGTTAGGGTTAGGGTTAGGGTTAGTGTTAGGGTTAGGGCTCGGTTTAGGGTACGGGTTAGGATTAGGGTACGTGTTAGGGTTAGGGTAGGGGTTAGGGTTAGGGTACGCATTAGGGTTAGGGTAGTGATTAAACCTATCCCACTCTCTAGATACCCTTTAGCACGTAAAGGAATATTATTTGGGGGTCCAGCCATGGAGAAGAGTTTAGACACTAGGATAAAATAAGGAACACACCCATTATAAAGAAATCACATTAGGATTCTCTTTTTAAGCTGTTCCTTAAAACATTAGTGCTTAGGAAATCTATTGGAGGCAGAAGCAGTAAAGGGTAGCCTAGGGTTAGGGTTAGGCTTAGGGTACGGCTTAGGGTACGGATTCGGGGAGGGCTTCGGGTACGGCGTAGGGTATGGGTTAGGGTTAGGGTTAGGGTTAGTGTTAGGGTTAGGGCTCGGTTTAGGGTACGGGTTAGGATTAGGGTACAAGTTAGGGTTAGGGTAGGGGTTAGGGTTAGGGTACGCGTTAGGGTTAGGGTAGTTATTAAACCTATCCCACTCTCTAGATACCCTTAGCACGTAAAGGAATATTATTTGGGGGTCCAGCCATCGAGAAGAGTTTAGACACTAGGATAAGATAAGGAACACACCCATTATAAAGAAATCACATTAGGATTCTCTTTTTAAGCTGTTCCTTAAAACACTAGTGCTTAGGAAATCTATTGGAGGCAGAAGCAGTCAAGGGTAGCCTAGGGTTAGGGTTAGGCTTAGGGTTAGGCTTAGGGTACGGCTTAGGGTACGGGTTCGGGGAAGGGTTCGGGAACGGCGTAGGGTTTGGGTTAGGGTTAGGGTTAGTGTTAGGGTTAGGGCTCGGTTTAGGGTACAGGTTAGGATTAGGGTACATGTTAGGGTTACGGTAGGGGTTAGGTTTAGTGTACGCGTTAGTGTTAGGGTAGTTATTAAACCTATCCCACTCTCTAGATACCCCTTAGCACGTAAAGAAATATTATTTGGAGGTCCAGCCATGGAGAAGAGTTTAGACACTAGGATAAGATAAGGAACACACCCATTATAAAGAAATCACATTAGGATTCTCTTTTTAAGCTGTTCCTTAAAACACTAGTGCTTAGGAAATCTATTGGAGGCAGAAGCAGTCAAGGGTAGCCTAGGGTTAGGGTTAGGCTTAGGGTTAGGCTTAGGGTACGGCTTAGGGTTCGGGATCGGTGAGGGCTTCGGGTACGTCGTAGGGTATGGGTTAGGGTTAGGGTTAGGGTTAGTGTTAGGGTTAGGGCTCGGTTTAGGGTACGGGTTAGGATTAGGGTACGTGTTAGGGTTAGGGTAGGGGTTAGGGTTAGGGTACGCGTTAGGGTTAGGGTAGTTATTAAACCTATCCCACTCTCTAGATACCCCTTAGCACGTAAAGGAATATTATTTGGGGGTCCAGCCATGGAGAAGAGTTTAGACACTAGGATAAGATAAGGAACACACCCATTATAAAGAAATCACATTAGGATTCTCTTTTTAAGTTGTTCCTTAAGACACTAGTGCTTAGTAAATCTATTGGAGTCAGAAGCAGTCAAGGGTAGCCTAGGGTTAGGGTTACGCTTAGGGTACGGCTTAGGGTACGGTTTACGGTATGGGTTCGGGGAGGGTTTCGGGTACGGCGTAGGGTATGGGTTAGGGTTAGTGTTAGTGTTAGGGTTAGGGCTCGGTTTAGGGTATTGGTTAGGATTAGGGTACGTGTTAGGGTTAGGGTAGGGGTTAGGGTTAGGGTACGCGTTAGTGTTAGGGTAGTTATTAAAGCTATCCCACTCTCTAGATACCCCTTAGCACGTAAAGGAATATTATTTGGAGGTCCAGCCATGGAGAATAGTTTAGACACTAGGATAAGATAAGGAACACACCCATTATAAAGAAATCACATTAGGATTCTCTTTTTAAGCTGTTCCTTAAAACACTAGTGCTTAGGAAATCTATTGGACCAGAAATAGTCAAGGGTAGCCTAGGGTTAGGGTACGGCTTAGGGTACGGCTTAGGGTACGGCTTAGGGTACGGGTTCGTGGAGGGCTTCGGGTACGGCGTAGGGTATGGGTTATGGTTAGGGTTAGGGTTAGTGTTAGGGTTAGGGCTCGGTTTAGGGTATTGGTTAGGATTAGGGTACGTGTTAGGGTTAGGGTAGGGGTTAGGGTTAGGGTACGCGTTAGTGTTAGGTTAGTTATTAAACCTATCCCACTCTCTAGATACCCCTTAGCACGTAAAGGAATATTATTTGGAGGTCCAGCCATGGAGAAGAGTTTAGACACTAGGATAAGGTAAGGAACACACCCATTATAAAGAAATCACATTAGGATTCTCTTTTTAAGCTGTTCCTTAAAATACTAGTGCTTAGGAAATCTATTGGAGGCAGAAGCAGTCAAGGGTAACCAAGGGTTAGAGTTAGGCTTGGGGTTAGGCTTAGGGTACGGCTTAGGGTACGGGTTCGGGGAGGGCTTCGGGTACGGCGTAGGGTATGGGTTAGGGTTAGGGTTAGGGTTAGTGTTAGGGTTAGGGCTCGTTTTAGGGTATTGGTTAGGATTAGGGTACGTGTTAGTGTTAGGGTAGGGGTTAGGGTTAGGGTACGCGTTAGTGTTAGGGTAGTTATTAAACCTATCCCACTCTCTAGATACCCCTTAACACGTAAAGGAATATTATTTGGAGGTCCAGCCATGGAGAAGAGTTTAGACACTAGGATAAGATAAGGAACACACCCATTATAAAGAAATCACATTAGGATTCTCTTTTTAAGCTGTTCCTTAAAACACTAGTGCTTAGGAAATCTATTGGAGGCAGAAGCAGTCAAGGGTAGCCTAGGGTTAGGGTTAGGCTTAGGGTTAGGCTTAGGGTACGGCTTAGGGTTCGGGTTCGGTGAGGGCTTCGGGTACGTCGTAGGGTATGAGTTAGGGTTAGGGTTAGGGTTAGTGTTAGGGTTAGGGCTCGGTTTAGGGTACGGGTTAGGATTAGGTTACGTGTTAGGGTTAGGGTAGGGGTTAGGGTTAGGGTACGCGTTAGGGTTAGGTTAGTTATTAAACCTATCCCACTCTCTAGATACCCCTTAGCACGTAAAGGAATATTATTTGGAGGTCCAGCCATGGAGAAGAGTTTAGACACTAGGATAAGAAAAGGAACACACCCATTATAAAGAAATCACATTAGGATTCTCTTTTTAAGCTGTTCCTTAAAACACTAGTGCTTAGGAAATCTATTGGAGGCAGAAGCAGTCAAGGGTAGCCTAGGGTTAGGGTTAGGCTTAGGGTACGGCTTAGGGTACGGTTTAGGGTACGGGTTCGGGGAGGGCTTTGGGTATGGCGTAGGGTATGGGTTAGGGTTAGGGTTAGGGTTAGTGTTAGGGTTAGGGCTCGGTTTAGGGTACGGGTTAGGATTAGGGTACGTGTTAGGGTTAGGGTAGGGGTTAGGGTTAGGGTACGCATTAGGGTTAGGGTAGTTATTAAACCTATCCCACTCTCTAGATACCCCTTAGCACGTAAAGGAATATTATTTGGAGGTCCAGCCATGGAGAAGAGTTTAGACACTAGGATAAGAAAAGGAACACACCCATTATAAAGAAATCACATTAGGATTCTCTTTTTAAGCTGTTCCTTAAAACACTAGTGCTTAGGAAATCTATTGGAGGCAGAAGCAGTCAAGGGTAGCCTAGGGTTAGGGTTAGGCTTAGGGTACGGCTTAGGGTACGGCTTAGGGTACGGGTTCGGGGAGGGCTTCGGGTACGGCGTAGGGTATGGGTTAGGGTTAGGGTTAGTGTTAGGGTTAGGGCTCGGTTTAGGGTACGGGTTAGGATTAGGGTACGTGTTAGGGTTAGGGTAGGGGTTAGGGTTAGGGTACGCGTTAGGGTTAGGGTAGTTATTAAACATATCCCACTCTCTAGATACCCCTTAGCACGTAAAGGAATATTATTTGGGGGTCCAGCCATGGAGAAGAGTTTAGACACTAGGATAAGATAAGGAACACACCCATTATAAAGAAATCACATTAGGATTCTCTTTTTAAGCTGTTCCTTAAAACACTAGTGCTTAGGAAATCTATTGGAGGCAGAAGCAGTCAAGGGTAGCCTAGGGTTAGGCTTAGGCTTAGGGTACGGCTTAGGGTACGGGTTCGGGGAGGGCTTCAGGTACGGCGTAGGTTATGGGTTAGGGTTAGGGTTAGGGTTAGTGTTAGTGTTAGGGCTCGTTTTAGGGTATTGGTTAGGATTAGGGTACGTGTTAGTGTTAGGGTAGGGGTTAGGGTTAGGGTACGCGTTAGTGTTAGGGTAGTTATTAAACCTATCCCACTCTCTAGATACCCCTTAGCACGTAAAGGAATATTATTTGGAGATCCAGCCATGGAGAAGAGTTTAGACACTAGGATAAGATAAGGAACACACCCATTAAAAAGAAATCACATTAGGATTCTCTTTTTAAGCTGTTCCTTAAAACACTAGTGCTTAGGAAATCTATTGGAGGCAGAAGCAGTCAAGGGTAGCCTAGGGTTATGTTTAGGCTTGGGGTTAGGCTTAGGGTACGGCTTAGGGTACGGGTTCGGTGAGGGCTTCGGGTACGGCGTAGGGTATGGGTTAGGGTTAGGGTTAGGGTTAGTGTTAGGGATAGGGCTCGGTTTAGGGTACGGGTTAGGATTAGGGTACGTGTTAGGGTTAGGGTAGGGGTTAGGGTTAGGGTACGCGTTAGGGTTAGGTTAGTTATTAAACCTATCCCACTCTCTAGATACACCTTAGCACGTCAAGGAATATTATTTGGCGGTCCAGCCATGGAGAAGAGTTTAGACACTAGGATAAGATAAGGAACACACCCATTATAAAGAAATCACATTAGGATTCTCTTTTTAAGCTGTTCCTTAAAACACTAGTGCTTAGGAAATCTATTGGAGGCAGAAGCAGTCAAGGGTAGCCTAGGGTTAGGGTTAGGCTTAGGGTACGGCTTAGAGTACGGTTTAGGGTACGGGTTCGGGGAGGGCTTCGGGTACGGCGTAGGGTATGGGTTAGGGTTAGGGTTAGGGTTAGTGTTAGGGTTAGGGCTCGGTTTAGGGTACGGGTTAGGGTTAGGGTAGGGGTTAGGGTTAGGGTACGCGTTAGGGTTAGGGTAGATATTAAACCTATCCCACTCTCTAGATACACCTTAGCACGTAAAGGAATATTATTTGGCGGTCCAGCCATGGAGAAGAGTTTAGACACTAGGATAAGATAAGGAACACACCCATTATAAAGAAATCACATTAGGATTCTCTTTTTAAGCTGTTCCTTAAAACACTAGTGCTTAGGAAATCTATTGGAGGCAGAAGCAGTCAAGGGTAGCCTAGGGTTAGGGTTAGGCTTAGGGTACGGCTTAGGGTACGGCTTAGGGTACGGGTTCGGGGAGGGCTTCGGGTACGGCGTAGGGGATGGGTTAGGGTTAGGGTTAGTGTTAGGGTTAGGGCTCGGTTTAGGGTACGGGTTAGGATTAGGGTACGTGTTAGGGTTAGGGTAGGGGTTAGGGTTAGGGTACGCGTTAGGGTTAGGGTAGTTATTAAACCTATCCCACTCTCTAGATACCCCTTAGCACGTAAAGGAATATTATTTGGGGGTCCAGCCATGGAGAAGAGTTTAGACACTAGGATAAGATAAGGAACACACCCATTATAAAGAAATCACATTAGGATTCTCTTTTTAAGCTGTTCCTTAAGACACTAGTGCTTAGTAAATCTATTGGAGTCAGAAGCAGTCAAGGGTAGCCTAGGGTTAGGGTTACGCTTAGGGTACGGCTTAGGGTACGGTTTACGGTATGGGTTCGGGGAGGGTTTCGGGTACGGCGTAGGGTATGGGTTAGGGTTAGTGTTAGTGTTAGGGTTAGGGCTCGGTTTAGGGTATTGGTTAGGATTAGGGTACGTGTTAGGGTTAGGGTAGGGGTTAGGGTTAGGGTACGCGTTAGTGTTAGGGTAGTTATTAAAGCTATCCCACTCTCTAGATACCCCTTAGCACGTAAAGGAATATTATTTGGAGGTCCAGCCATGGAGAATAGTTTAGACACTAGGATAAGATAAGGAACACACCCATTATAAAGAAATCACATTAGGATTCTCTTTTTAAGCTGTTCCTTAAAACACTAGTGCTTAGGAAATCTATTGGACCAGAAATAGTCAAGGGTAGCCTAGGGTTAGGGTACGGCTTAGGGTACGGCTTAGGGTACGGCTTAGGGTACGGGTTCGTGGAGGGCTTCGGGTACGGCGTAGGGTATGGGTTATGGTTAGGGTTAGGGTTAGTGTGAGGGTTAGGGCTCGGTTTAGGGTATTGGTTAGGATTAGGGTACGTGTTAGGGTTAGGGTAGGGGTTAGCGTTAGGGTACGCGTTAGTGTTAGGTTAGTTATTAAACCTATCCCACTCTCTAGATACCCCTTAGCACGTAAAGGAATATTATTTGGAGGTCCAGCCATGGAGAAGAGTTTAGACACTAGGATAAGATAAGGAACACACCCATTATAAAGAAATCACATTAGGATTCTCTTTTTAAGCTGTTCCTTAAAATACTAGTGCTTAGGAAATCTATTGGAGGCAGAAGCAGTCAAGGGTAACCAAGGGTTAGAGTTAGGCTTGGGGTTAGGCTTAGGGTACGGCTTAGGGTTCGGGTTCGGTGAGGGCTTCGGGTACGTCGTAGGGTATGGGTTAGGGTTAGGGTTAGGGTTAGTGTTAGGGTTAGGGCTCGGTTTAGGGTACGGGTTAGGATTAGGGTACGTGTTAGGGTTAGGGTAGGGGTTAGGGTTAGGGTACGCGTTAGGGTTAGGGTAGTTATTAAACATATCCCACTCTCTAGATACCCCTTAGCACGTAAAGGAATATTATTTGGGGGTCCAGCCATGGAGAAGAGTTTAGACACTAGGATAAGATAAGGAACACACCCATTATAAAGAAATCACATTAGGATTCTCTTTTTAAGCTGTTCCTTAAAACACTAGTGCTTAGGAAATCTATTGGAGGCAGAAGCAGTCAAGGGTAGCCTAGGGTTAGGCTTTGGCTTAGGGTACGGCTTAGGGTACGGCTTAGGGTACGGGTTCGGGGAGGGCTTCGGGTACGGTGTTGGTTATGGGTTAGGGTTAGGGTTAGGGTTAGGGTTAGTGTTAGGGCTCGTTTTAGGGTATTGGTTAGGATTAGGGTACGTGTTAGTGTTAGGGTAGGGGTTAGGGTTAGGGTACGCGTTAGTGTTAGGTTAGTTATTAAACCTATACCACTCTCTAGATACCCCTTAGCACGTAAAGGAATATTATTTGGAGGTCCAGCCATGGAGAAGAGTTTAGACACTAGGATAAGAAAAGGAACACACCCATTATAAAGAAATCACATTAGGATTCTCTTTTTAAGCTGTTCCTTAAAACACTAGTGCTTAGGAAATCTATTGGAGGCAGAAGCAGTCAAGGGTAGCCTAGGGTTAGGGTTAGGCTTAGGGTACTGCTTAGGGTACGGTTTAGGGTACGGGTTCGGGGAGGGCTTCGGGTACGGCGTAAGGTATGGGTTAGGGTTAGGGTTAGGGTTAGTGTTAGGGTTAGGGCTCGGTTTAGGGTACGGGTTAGGATTAGGGTATGTGTTAGGGTTAGGGTAGGGGTTAGGGATAGGGTACGCATTAGGGTTAGGGTAGTGATTAAACGTATCCCACTCTCTAGATACCCTTTAGCACGTAAAGGAATATTATTTGGGGGTCCAGCCATGGAGAAGAGTTTAGACACTAGGATAAAATAAGGAACACACCCATTATAAAGAAATCACATTAGGATTCTCTTTTTAAGCTGTTCCTTAAAACACTAGTGCTTAGGAAATCTATTGGAGGCAGAAGCAGTCAAGGGTAGCCTAGGGTTAGGGTTAGGCTTAGGGTACGGCTTAGGGTACGGATTCGGGGAGGGCTTCGGGTACGGCGTAGGGTATGGGTTAGGGTTAGGGTTAGGGTTAGTGTTAGGGTTAGGGCTCGGTTTAGGGTACGGGTTAGGATTAGGGTACAAGTTAGGGTTAGGGTAGGGGTTAGGGTTAGGGTACGCGTTAGGGTTAGGGTAGTTATTAAACCTATCCCACTCTCTAGATACACCTTAGCACGTAAAGGAATATTATTTGGGGGTCCAGCCATCGAGAAGAGTTTAGACACTAGGATAAGATAAGGAACACACCCATTATAAAGAAATCACATTAGGATTCTCTTTTTAAGTTGTTCCTTAAAACACTAGTGCTTAGGAAAGCTATTGGAGGCAGAAGCAGTCAAGGGTAGCCTAGGGATAGGCTTAGGCTTAGGGTACGGCTTAGGGTACGGGTTCGGGGAGGACTTCGGGTACGGCGTAGGTTATGGGTTAGGGTTCGGGTTTGGGTTAGTGTTAGGGTTAGGGCTCGGTTTAGGGTACGGGTTAGGATTAGGGTACGTGTTAGGGTTAGGGTAGGGGTTAGGGTTAGGCTTAGGGTTAGGCTTAGGGTACGGCTTAGGGTACGGGTTTGGGGAGGGGTTCGGGAACGGCGTAGGGTTTGGGTTAGGGTTAGGGTTAGTGTTAGGGTTAGGGCTCGGTTTAGGGTACAGGTTAGGATTAGGGTACATGTTAGGGTTACGGTAGGGGTTAGGTTTAGTGTACGCGTTAGTGTTAGGGTAGTTATTAAACCTATCCCACTCTCTAGATACCCCTTAGCACGTAAAGGAATATTATTTGGAGGTCCAGCCATGGAGAAGAGTTTAGACACTAGGATAAGATAAGGAACACACCCATTATAAAGAAATCACATTAGGATTCTCTTTTTAAGCTGTTCCTTAAAACACTAGTGCTTAGGAAATCTATTGGAGGCAGAAGCAGTCAAGGGTAGCCTAGGGTTAGGGTTAGGCTTAGGGTTAGGCTTAGGGTACGGCCTAGGGTTCGGGATCGGTGAGGGCTTCGGGTACGTCGTAGGGTATGGGTTAGGGTTAGGGTTAGGGTTAGTGTTAGGGTTAGGGCTCGGTTTAGGGTACGGGTTAGGATTAGGGTACGTGTTAGGGTTAGGGTAGGGGTTAGGGTTAGAGTACGCGTTAGGGTTAGGGTAGTTATTAAACCTATCCCACTCTCTAGATACCCCTTAGCACGTAAAGGAATATTATTTGGGGGTCCAGCCATGGAGAAGAGTTTAGACACTAGGATAAGATAAGGAACACACCCATTATAAAGAAATCACATTAGGATTCTCTTTTTAAGCTGTTCCTTAAAACACTAGTGCTTAGGAAATCTATTGGAGGCAGAAGCAGTCAAGGGTAGCCTAGGGTTAGGCTTAGGCTTAGGGTATGGCTTAGGGTACGGCTTAGGGTACGGGTTCGGGGAGGGCTTCGGGTACGGCGTTGGTTATGGGTTAGGGTTAGGGTTAGGGTTAGTGTTAGTGTTAGGGCTCGTTTTAGGGTATTGGTTAGGATTAGGGTACGTGTTAGTGTTAGGGTAGGGGTTAGGGTTAGGGTACGCGTTAGTGTTAGGTTAGTTATTAAACCTATCCCACTCTCTAGATACCCCTTAGCACGTAAAGGAATATTATTTGGAGGTCCAGCCATGGAGAAGAGTTTAGACACTAGGTTAAGATAAGGAACACACCCATTATAAAGAAATCACATTAGGATTCTCTTTTTAAGCTGTTCCTTAAAACACTAGTGCTTAGGAAATCTATTGGAGGCAGAAGCAGTCAAGGGTAGCCTAGGGTTAGGGTTAGGCTTGGGGTTAGGCTTAGGGTACGGCTTAGGGTACGGGTTCGGTGAGGGCTTCGGGTACGGAGTAGGGTATGGGTTAGGGTTAGGGTTAGGGTTAGTGTTAGGGTTAGGGCTCGGTTTAGGGTACGGGTTAGGATTAGGGTACGTGTTAGGGTTAGGGTAGGGGTTAGGGTTAGGGTACGCGTTAGGGTTAGGGTAGTTATTAAACCTATCCCACTCTCTAGATACACCTTAGCACGTCAAGGAATATTATTTGGCGGTCCAGCCATGGAGAAGAGTTTAGACACTAGGATAAGATAAGGAACACACCCATTATAAAGAAATCACATTAGGATTCTCTTTTTAAGCTGTTCCTTAAAACACTAGTGCTTAGGAAATCTATTGGAGGCAGAAGCAGTCAAGGGTAGCCTAGGGTTAGGGTTAGGCTTAGGGTACGGCTTAGGGTACGGTTTAGGGTACGGGTTCGGGGAGGGCTTCGGGTACGGCGTAGGGTATGGGTTAGGGTTAGGGTTAGGGTTAGTGTTAGGGTTAGGGCTCGGTTTAGGGTACGGGTTAGGATTAGGGTACGTGTTAGGGTTAGGGTAGGGGTTAGGGTTAGGGTACGCATTAGGGTTAGGGTAGTGATTAAACCTATCCCACTCTCTAGATACCCCTTAGCACGTAAAGGAATATTATTTGGGGGTCCAGCCATGGAGAAGAGTTTAGACACTAGGTTAAGATAAGGAACACACCCATTATAAAGAAATCACATTAGGATTCTCTTTTTAAGCTGTTCCTTAAAACACTAGTGCTTAGGAAATCTATTGGAGGCAGAAGCAGTCAAGGGTAGCCTAGGGTTAGAATTAGGCTTAGGGTACGGCTTAGGGTACGGATTCGGGGAGGGCTTCGGGTATGGCGTAGGGTATGGGTTAGGGTTAGGGTTAGGGTTAGTGTTAGGGTTAGGGCTCGGTTTAGGGTACGGGTTAGGATTAGGGTACATGTTAGGGTTAGGGTAGGGGTTAGGGTTAGGGTACGCGTTAGGGTTAGGGTAGTTATTAAACCTATCCCACTCTCTAGATACACCTTAGCACGTAAAGGAATATTATTTGGGGGTCCAGCCATGGAGAAGAGTTTAGACACTAGGATAAGATAAGGAACACACCCATTATAAAGAAATCACATTAGGATTCTCTTTTTAAGCTGTTCCTTAAAACACTAGTGCTTAGGAAATCTATTGGAGGCAGAAGCAGTCAAGGGTAGCCTAGGGTTAGGGTTAGGCTTAGGGTACGGCTTAGGGTACGGGTTCAGGGAGGACTTCGGGTACGGCGTAGGTTATGGGTTAGGGTTCGGGTTAGGGTTAGTGTTAGGGTTAGGGCTCGGTTTAGGGTACGGGTTAGGATTAGGGTACGTGTTAGTGTTAGGGTAGGGGTTAGGGTTAGGGTACGCGTTAGGGTTAGGGTAGTTATTAAACCTATCCCACTCTCTAGATACCCCTTAGCACGTAAAGGAATATTATTTGGAGGTCCAGCCATGGAGAAGAGTTTAGACACTAGGATAAGAAAAGGAACACACCCATTATAAAGAAATCACATTAGGATTCTCTTTTTAAGCTGTTCCTTAAAACACTAGTGCTTAGGAAATCTATTGGAGGCAGAAGCAGTCAAGGGTAGCCTAGGGTTAGGGTTAGGCTTAGGGTTAGGCTTAGGGTACGGCTTAGGGTACGGGTTCGGTGAGGGCTTCGGGTACGGCGTAGGGTATGGGTTAGGGTTAGGGTTAGGGTTAGTGTTAGGGTTAGGGCTCGGTTTAGGGTACGGGTTAGGATTAGGGTACGTGTTAGGGTTAGGGTAGGGGTTAGGGTTAGGGTACGCGTTAGGGTTAGGGTAGTTATTAAACCTATCCCACTCTCTAGATACCCCTTAGCACGTAAAGGAATATTATTTGGGGGTCCAGCCATGGAGAAGAGTTTAGACACTAGGATAAGATAAGGAACACACCCATTATAAAGAAATCACATTAGGATTCTCTTTTTAAGCTGTTCCTTAAAACACTAGTGCTTAGGAAATCTATTGGAGGCAGAAGCAGTCAAGGGTAGCCTAGGGTTAGGGTTAGGCTTAGGGTACGGCTTAGGGTTCGGGATCGGTGAGGGCTTCGGGTACGTCGTAGGGTATGGGTTAGGGTTAGGGTTAGGGTTAGTGTTAGGGTTAGGGCTCGGTTTAGGGTACGGGTTAGGATTAGGGTACGTGTTAGGGTTAGGGTAGGGGTTAGGGTTAGGGTACGCGTTAGGGTTAGGGTAGTTATTAAACCTATCCCACTCTCTAGATACCCCTTAGCACGTAAAGGAATATTATTTGGGGGTCCAGCCATGGAGAAGAGTTTAGACACTAGGATAAGATAAGGAACACACCCATTATAAAGAAATCACATTAGGATTCTCTTTTTAAGCTGTTCCTTAAGACACTAGTGCTTAGTAAATCTATTGGAGTCAGAAGCAGTCAAGGGTAGCCTAGGGTTAGGGTTACGCTTAGGGTACGGCTTAGGGTACGGTTTACGGTATGGGTTCGGGGAGGGTTTCGGGTACGGCGTAGGGTATGGGTTAGGGTTAGTGTTAGTGTTAGGGTTAGGGCTCGGTTTAGGGTATTGGTTAGGATTAGGGTACGTGTTAGGGTTAGGGTAGGGGTTAGGGTTAGGGTACGCGTTAGTGTTAGGGTAGTTATTAAAGCTATCCCACTCTCTAGATACCCCTTAGCACGTAAAGGAATATTATTTGGAGGTCCAGCCATGGAGAATAGTTTAGACACTAGGATAAGATAAGGAACACACCCATTATAAAGAAATCACATTAGGATTCTCTTTTTAAGCTGTTCCTTAAAACACTAGTGCTTAGGAAATCTATTGGACCAGAAATAGTCAAGGGTAGCCTAGGGTTAGGGTACGGCTTAGGGTACGGCTTAGGGTACGGCTTAGGGTACGGGTTCGTGGAGGGCTTCGGGTACGGCGTAGGGTATGGGTTATGGTTAGGGTTAGGGTTAGTGTTAGGGTTAGGGCTCGGTTTAGGGTATTGGTTAGGATTAGGGTACGTGTTAGGGTTAGGGTAGGGGTTAGGGTTAGGGTACGCGTTAGTGTTAGGTTAGTTATTAAACCTATCCCACTCTCTAGATACCCCTTAGCACGTAAAGGAATATTATTTGGAGGTCCAGCCATGGAGAAGAGTTTAGACACTAGGATAAGGTAAGGAACACACCCATTATAAAGAAATCACATTAGGATTCTCTTTTTAAGCTGTTCCTTAAAATACTAGTGCTTAGGAAATCTATTGGAGGCAGAAGCAGTCAAGGGAAACCAAGGGTTAGAGTTAGGCTTGGGGTTAGGCTTAGGGTACGGCTTAGGGTACGGGTTCGGGGAGGGCTTCGGGTACGGCGTAGGGTATGGGTTAGGGTTAGGGTTAGGGTTAGTGTTAGGGTTAGGGCTCGTTTTAGGGTATTGGTTAGGATTAGGGTACGTGTTAGTGTTAGGGTAGGGGTTAGGGTTAGGGTACGCGTTAGTGTTAGGGTAGTTATTAAACCTATCCCACTCTCTAGATACCCCTTAACACGTAAAGGAATATTATTTGGAGGTCCAGCCATGGAGAAGAGTTTAGACACTAGGATAAGATAAGGAACACACCCATTATAAAGAAATCACATTAGGATTCTCTTTTTAAGCTGTTCCTTAAAACACTAGTGCTTAGGAAATCTATTGGAGGCAGAAGCAGTCAAGGGTAGCCTAGGGTTAGGGTTAGGCTTAGGGTTAGGCTTAGGGTACGGCTTAGGGTTCGGGTTCGGTGAGGGCTTCGGGTACGTCGTAGGGTATGAGTTAGGGTTAGGGTTAGGGTTAGTGTTAGGGTTAGGGCTCGGTTTAGGGTACGGGTTAGGATTAGGGTACGTGTTAGGGTTAGGGTAGGGGTTAGGGTTAGGGTACGCGTTAGGGTTAGGTTAGTTATTAAACCTATCCCACTCTCTAGATACCCCTTAGCACGTAAAGGAATATTATTTGGAGGTCCAGCCATGGAGAAGAGTTTAGACACTAGGATAAGAAAAGGAACACACCCATTATAAAGAAATCACATTAGGATTCTCTTTTTAAGCTGTTCCTTAAAACACTAGTGCTTAGGAAATCTATTGGAGGCAGAAGCAGTCAAGGGTAGCCTAGGGTTAGGGTTAGGCTTAGGGTACGGCTTAGGGTACGGGTTCAGGGAGGACTTCGGGTACGGCGTAGGTTATGGGTTAGGGTTCGGGTTAGGGTTAGTGTTAGGGTTAGGGCTCGGTTTAGGGTACGGGTTAGGATTAGGGTACGTGTTAGTGTTAGGGTAGGGGTTAGGGTTAGGGTACGCGTTAGGGTTAGGGTAGTTATTAAACCTATCCCACTCTCTAGATACCCCTTAGCACGTAAAGGAATATTATTTGGAGGTCCAGCCATGGAGAAGAGTTTAGACACTAGGATAAGAAAAGGAACACACCCATTATAAAGAAATCACATTAGGATTCTCTTTTTAAGCTGTTCCTTAAAACACTAGTGCTTAGGAAATCTATTGGAGGCAGAAGCAGTCAAGGGTAGCCTAGGGTTAGGGTTAGGCTTAGGGTTAGGCTTAGGGTACGGCTTAGGGTACGGGTTCGGTGAGGGCTTCGGGTACGGCGTAGGGTATGGGTTAGGGTTAGGGTTAGGGTTAGTGTTAGGGTTAGGGCTCGGTTTAGGGTACGGGTTAGGATTAGGGTACGTGTTAGGGTTAGGGTAGGGGTTAGGGTTAGGGTACGCGTTAGGGTTAGGGTAGTTATTAAACCTATCCCACTCTCTAGATACCCCTTAGCACGTAAAGGAATATTATTTGGGGGTCCAGCCATGGAGAAGAGTTTAGACACTAGGATAAGATAAGGAACACACCCATTATAAAGAAATCACATTAGGATTCTCTTTTTAAGCTGTTCCTTAAAACACTAGTGCTTAGGAAATCTATTGGAGGCAGAAGCAGTCAAGGGTAGCCTAGGGTTAGGGTTAGGCTTAGGGTACGGCTTAGGGTTCGGGATCGGTGAGGGCTTCGGGTACGTCGTAGGGTATGGGTTAGGGTTAGGGTTAGGGTTAGTGTTAGGGTTAGGGCTCGGTTTAGGGTACGGGTTAGGATTAGGGTACGTGTTAGGGTTAGGGTAGGGGTTAGGGTTAGGGTACGCGTTAGGGTTAGGGTAGTTATTAAACCTATCCCACTCTCTAGATACCCCTTAGCACGTAAAGGAATATTATTTGGGGGTCCAGCCATGGAGAAGAGTTTAGACACTAGGATAAGATAAGGAACACACCCATTATAAAGAAATCACATTAGGATTCTCTTTTTAAGCTGTTCCTTAAGACACTAGTGCTTAGTAAATCTATTGGAGTCAGAAGCAGTCAAGGGTAGCCTAGGGTTAGGGTTACGCTTAGGGTACGGCTTAGGGTACGGTTTACGGTATGGGTTCGGGGAGGGTTTCGGGTACGGCGTAGGGTATGGGTTAGGGTTAGTGTTAGTGTTAGGGTTAGGGCTCGGTTTAGGGTATTGGTTAGGATTAGGGTACGTGTTAGGGTTAGGGTAGGGGTTAGGGTTAGGGTACGCGTTAGTGTTAGGGTAGTTATTAAAGCTATCCCACTCTCTAGATACCCCTTAGCACGTAAAGGAATATTATTTGGAGGTCCAGCCATGGAGAATAGTTTAGACACTAGGATAAGATAAGGAACACACCCATTATAAAGAAATCACATTAGGATTCTCTTTTTAAGCTGTTCCTTAAAACACTAGTGCTTAGGAAATCTATTGTACCAGAAATAGTCAAGGGTAGCCTAGGGTTAGGGTACGGCTTAGGGTACGGCTTAGGGTACGGCTTAGGGTACGGGTTCGTGGAGGGCTTCGGGTACGGCGTAGGGTATGGGTTATGGTTAGGGTTAGGGTTAGTGTTAGGGTTAGGGCTCGGTTTAGGGTATTGGTTAGGATTAGGGTACGTGTTAGGGTTAGGGTAGGGGTTAGGGTTAGGGTACGCGTTAGTGTTAGGTTAGTTATTAAACCTATCCCACTCTCTAGATACCCCTTAGCACGTAAAGGAATATTATTTGGAGGTCCAGCCATGGAGAAGAGTTTAGACACTAGGATAAGGTAAGGAACACACCCATTATAAAGAAATCACATTAGGATTCTCTTTTTAAGCTGTTCCTTAAAATACTAGTGCTTAGGAAATCTATTGGAGGCAGAAGCAGTCAAGGGAAACCAAGGGTTAGAGTTAGGCTTGGGGTTAGGCTTAGGGTACGGCTTAGGGTACGGGTTCGGGGAGGGCTTCGGGTACGGCGTAGGGTATGGGTTAGGGTTAGGGTTAGGGTTAGTGTTAGGGTTAGGGCTCGTTTTAGGGTATTGGTTAGGATTAGGGTACGTGTTAGTGTTAGGGTAGGGGTTAGGGTTAGGGTACGCGTTAGTGTTAGGGTAGTTATTAAACCTATCCCACTCTCTAGATACCCCTTAACACGTAAAGGAATATTATTTGGAGGTCCAGCCATGGAGAAGAGTTTAGACACTAGGATAAGATAAGGAACACACCCATTATAAAGAAATCACATTAGGATTCTCTTTTTAAGCTGTTCCTTAAAACACTAGTGCTTAGGAAATCTATTGGAGGCAGAAGCAGTCAAGGGTAGCCTAGGGTTAGGGTTAGGCTTAGGGTTAGGCTTAGGGTACGGCTTAGGGTTCGGGTTCGGTGAGGGCTTCGGGTACGTCGTAGGGTATGAGTTAGGGTTAGGGTTAGGGTTAGTGTTAGGGTTAGGGCTCGGTTTAGGGTACGGGTTAGGATTAGGGTACGTGTTAGGGTTAGGGTAGGGGTTAGGGTTAGGGTACGCGTTAGGGTTAGGTTAGTTATTAAACCTATCCCACTCTCTAGATACCCCTTAGCACGTAAAGGAATATTATTTGGAGGTCCAGCCATGGAGAAGAGTTTAGACACTAGGATAAGAAAAGGAACACACCCATTATAAAGAAATCACATTAGGATTCTCTTTTTAAGCTGTTCCTTAAAACACTAGTGCTTAGGAAATCTATTGGAGGCAGAAGCAGTCAAGGGTAGCCTAGGGTTAGGGTTAGGCTTAGGGTACGGCTTAGGGTACGGTTTAGGGTACGGGTTCGGGGAGGGCTTTGGGTATGGCGTAGGGTATGGGTTAGGGTTAGGGTTAGGGTTAGTGTTAGGGTTAGGGCTCGGTTTAGGGTACGGGTTAGGATTAGGGTACGTGTTAGGGTTAGGGTAGGGGTTAGGGTTAGGGTACGCATTAGGGTTAGGGTAGTGATTAAACCTATCCCACTCTCTAGATACCCTTTAGCACGTAAAGGAATATTATTTGGGGGTCCAGCCATGGAGAAGAGTTTAGACACTAGGATAAAATAAGGAACACACCCATTATAAAGAAATCACATTAGGATTCTCTTTTTAAGCTGTTCCTTAAAACACTAGTGCTTAGGAAATCTATTGGAGGCAGAAGCAGTCAAGGGTAGCCTAGGGTTAGGGTTAGGCTTAGGGTACGGCTTAGGGTACGGATTCGGGGAGGGCTTCGGGTACGGCGTAGGGTATGGGTTAGGGTTAGGGTTAGGGTTAGTGTTAGGGTTAGGGCTCGGTTTAGGGTACGGGTTAGGATTAGGGTACAAGTTAGGGTTAGGGTAGGGGTTAGGGTTAGGGTACGCGTTAGGGTTAGGGTAGTTATTAAACCTATCCCACTCTCTAGATACACCTTAGCACGTAAAGGAATATTATTTGGCGGTCCAGCCATGGAGAAGAGTTTAGACACTAGGATAAGATAAGGAACACACCCATTATAAAGAAATCACATTAGGATTCTCTTTTTAAGCTGTTCCATAAAACACTAGTGCTTAGGAAATCTATTGGAGGCAGAAGCAGTCAAGGGTAGCCTAGGGTTAGGGTTAGGCTTAGGGTACGGCTTAGGGTACGGGTTCGGGGAGGGCTTCGGGTACGGCGTAGGTTATGGGTTAGGGTTAGGGTTAGGGTTAGTGTTAGTGTTAGGGCTCGTTTTAGGGTATTGGTTAGGATTAGGGTACGTGTTAGTGTTAGGGTAGGGGTTAGGGTTAGGGTACGCGTTAGTGTTAGGGTAGTTATTAAACCTATCCCACTCTCTAGATACCCCTTAGCACGTAAAGGAATATTATTTGGAGATCCAGCCATGGAGAAGAGTTTAGACACTAGGATAAGATAAGGAACACACCCATTAAAAAGAAATCACATTAGGATTCTCTTTTTAAGCTGTTCCTTAAAACACTAGTGCTTAGGAAATCTATTGGAGGCAGAAGCAGTCAAGGGTAGCCTAGGGTTATGTTTAGGCTTGGGGTTAGGCTTAGGGTACGGCTTAGGGTACGGGTTCGGTGAGGGCTTCGGGTACGGCGTAGGGTATGGGTTAGGGTTAGGGTTAGGGTTAGTGTTAGGGATAGGGCTCGGTTTAGGGTACGGGTTAGGATTAGGGTACGTGTTAGGGTTAGGGTAGGGGTTAGGGTTAGGGTACGCGTTAGGGTTAGGGTAGTTATTAAACCTATCCCACTCTCTAGATACACCTTAGCACGTCAAGGAATATTATTTGGCGGTCCAGCCATGGAGAAGAGTTTAGACACTAGGATAAGATAAGGAACACACCCATTATAAAGAAATCACATTAGGATTCTCTTTTTAAGCTGTTCCTTAAAACACTAGTGCTTAGGAAATCTATTGGAGGCAGAAGCAGTCAAGGGTAGCCTAGGGTTAGGGTTAGGCTTAGGGTACGGCTTAGAGTACGGTTTAGGGTACGGGTTCGGGGAGGGCTTCGGGTACGGCGTAGGGTATGGGTTAGGGTTAGGGTTAGGGTTAGTGTTAGGGTTAGGGCTCGGTTTAGGGTACGGGTTAGGGTTAGGGTAGGGGTTAGGGTTAGGGTACGCGTTAGGGTTAGGGTAGTTATTAAACCTATCCCACTCTCTAGATACACCTTAGCACGTAAAGGAATATTATTTGGCGGTCCAGCCATGGAGAAGAGTTTAGACACTAGGATAAGATAAGGAACACACCCATTATAAAGAAATCACATTAGGATTCTCTTTTTAAGCTGTTCCTTAAAACACTAGTGCTTAGGAAATCTATTGGAGGCAGAAGCAGTCAAGGGTAGCCTAGGGTTAGGGTTAGGCTTAGGGTACGGCTTAGGGTACGGCTTAGGGTACGGGTTCGGGGAGGGCTTCGGGTACGGCGTAGGGGATGGGTTAGGGTTAGGGTTAGGGTTAGTGTTAGGGTTAGGGCTCGGTTTAGGGTACGGGTTAGGATTAGGGTACGTGTTAGGGTTAGGGTAGGGGTTAGGGTTAGGGTACGCGTTAGGGTTAGGGTAGTTATTAAACCTATCCCACTCTCTAGATACCCCTTAGCACGTAAAGGAATATTATTTGGGGGTCCAGCCATGGAGAAGAGTTTAGACACTAGGATAAGATAAGGAACACACCCATTATAAAGAAATCACATTAGGATTCTCTTTTTAAGCTGTTCCTTAAAACACTAGTGCTTAGGAAATCTATTGGAGGCAGAAGCAGTCAAGGGTAGCCTAGGGTTAGGGTTAGGCTTAGGGTACGGCTTAGGGTTCGGGATCGGTGAGGGCTTCGGGTACGTCGTAGGGTATGGGTTAGGGTTAGGGTTAGGGTTAGTGTTAGGGTTAGGGCTCGGTTTAGGGTACGGGTTAGGATTAGGGTACGTGTTAGGGTTAGGGTAGGGGTTAGGGTTAGGGTACGCGTTAGGGTTAGGGTAGTTATTAAACCTATCCCACTCTCTAGATACCCCTTAGCACGTAAAGGAATATTATTTGGGGGTCCAGCCATGGAGAAGAGTTTAGACACTAGGATAAGATAAGGAACACACCCATTATAAAGAAATCACATTAGGATTCTCTTTTTAAGCTGTTCCTTAAGACACTAGTGCTTAGTAAATCTATTGGAGTCAGAAGCAGTCAAGGGTAGCCTAGGGTTAGGGTTACGCTTAGGGTACGGCTTAGGGTACGGTTTACGGTATGGGTTCGGGGAGGGTTTCGGGTACGGCGTAGGGTATGGGTTAGGGTTAGTGTTAGTGTTAGGGTTAGGGCTCGGTTTAGGGTATTGGTTAGGATTAGGGTACGTGTTAGGGTTAGGGTAGGGGTTAGGGTTAGGGTACGCGTTAGTGTTAGGGTAGTTATTAAAGCTATCCCACTCTCTAGATACCCCTTAGCACGTAAAGGAATATTATTTGGAGGTCCAGCCATGGAGAATAGTTTAGACACTAGGATAAGATAAGGAACACACCCATTATAAAGAAATCACATTAGGATTCTCTTTTTAAGCTGTTCCTTAAAACACTAGTGCTTAGGAAATCTATTGGACCAGAAATAGTCAAGGGTAGCCTAGGGTTAGGGTACGGCTTAGGGTACGGCTTAGGGTACGGCTTAGGGTACGGGTTCGTGGAGGGCTTCGGGTACGGCGTAGGGTATGGGTTATGGTTAGGGTTAGGGTTAGTGTTAGGGTTAGGGCTCGGTTTAGGGTATTGGTTAGGATTAGGGTACGTGTTAGGGTTAGGGTAGGGGTTAGGGTTAGGGTACGCGTTAGTGTTAGGTTAGTTATTAAACCTATCCCACTCTCTAGATACCCCTTAGCACGTAAAGGAATATTATTTGGAGGTCCAGCCATGGAGAAGAGTTTAGACACTAGGATAAGGTAAGGAACACACCCATTATAAAGAAATCACATTAGGATTCTCTTTTTAAGCTGTTCCTTAAAATACTAGTGCTTAGGAAATCTATTGGAGGCAGAAGCAGTCAAGGGAAACCAAGGGTTAGAGTTAGGCTTGGGGTTAGGCTTAGGGTACGGCTTAGGGTACGGGTTCGGGGAGGGCTTCGGGTACGGCGTAGGGTATGGGTTAGGGTTAGGGTTAGGGTTAGTGTTAGGGTTAGGGCTCGTTTTAGGGTATTGGTTAGGATTAGGGTACGTGTTAGTGTTAGGGTAGGGGTTAGGGTTAGGGTACGCGTTAGTGTTAGGGTAGTTATTAAACCTATCCCACTCTCTAGATACCCCTTAACACGTAAAGGAATATTATTTGGAGGTCCAGCCATGGAGAAGAGTTTAGACACTAGGATAAGATAAGGAACACACCCATTATAAAGAAATCACATTAGGATTCTCTTTTTAAGCTGTTCCTTAAAACACTAGTGCTTAGGAAATCTATTGGAGGCAGAAGCAGTCAAGGGTAGCCTAGGGTTAGGGTTAGGCTTAGGGTTAGGCTTAGGGTACGGCTTAGGGTTCGGGTTCGGTGAGGGCTTCGGGTACGTCGTAGGGTATGAGTTAGGGTTAGGGTTAGGGTTAGTGTTAGGGTTAGGGCTCGGTTTAGGGTACGGGTTAGGATTAGGGTACGTGTTAGGGTTAGGGTAGGGGTTAGGGTTAGGGTACGCGTTAGGGTTAGGTTAGTTATTAAACCTATCCCACTCTCTAGATACCCCTTAGCACGTAAAGGAATATTATTTGGAGGTCCAGCCATGGAGAAGAGTTTAGACACTAGGATAAGAAAAGGAACACACCCATTATAAAGAAATCACATTAGGATTCTCTTTTTAAGCTGTTCCTTAAAACACTAGTGCTTAGGAAATCTATTGGAGGCAGAAGCAGTCAAGGGTAGCCTAGGGTTAGGGTTAGGCTTAGGGTACGGCTTAGGGTACGGGTTCAGGGAGGACTTCGGGTACGGCGTAGGTTATGGGTTAGGGTTCGGGTTAGGGTTAGTGTTAGGGTTAGGGCTCGGTTTAGGGTACGGGTTAGGATTAGGGTACGTGTTAGTGTTAGGGTAGGGGTTAGGGTTAGGGTACGCGTTAGGGTTAGGGTAGTTATTAAACCTATCCCACTCTCTAGATACCCCTTAGCACGTAAAGGAATATTATTTGGAGGTCCAGCCATGGAGAAGAGTTTAGACACTAGGATAAGAAAAGGAACACACCCATTATAAAGAAATCACATTAGGATTCTCTTTTTAAGCTGTTCCTTAAAACACTAGTGCTTAGGAAATCTATTGGAGGCAGAAGCAGTCAAGGGTAGCCTAGGGTTAGGGTTAGGCTTAGGGTTAGGCTTAGGGTACGGCTTAGGGTACGGGTTCGGTGAGGGCTTCGGGTACGGCGTAGGGTATGGGTTAGGGTTAGGGTTAGGGTTAGTGTTAGGGTTAGGGCTCGGTTTAGGGTACGGGTTAGGATTAGGGTACGTGTTAGGGTTAGGGTAGGGGTTAGGGTTAGGGTACGCGTTAGGGTTAGGGTAGTTATTAAACCTATCCCACTCTCTAGATACCCCTTAGCACGTAAAGGAATATTATTTGGGGGTCCAGCCATGGAGAAGAGTTTAGACACTAGGATAAGATAAGGAACACACCCATTATAAAGAAATCACATTAGGATTCTCTTTTTAAGCTGTTCCTTAAAACACTAGTGCTTAGGAAATCTATTGGAGGCAGAAGCAGTCAAGGGTAGCCTAGGGTTAGGGTTAGGCTTAGGGTACGGCTTAGGGTTCGGGATCGGTGAGGGCTTCGGGTACGTCGTAGGGTATGGGTTAGGGTTAGGGTTAGGGTTAGTGTTAGGGTTAGGGCTCGGTTTAGGGTACGGGTTAGGATTAGGGTACGTGTTAGGGTTAGGGTAGGGGTTAGGGTTAGGGTACGCGTTAGGGTTAGGGTAGTTATTAAACCTATCCCACTCTCTAGATACCCCTTAGCACGTAAAGGAATATTATTTGGGGGTCCAGCCATGGAGAAGAGTTTAGACACTAGGATAAGATAAGGAACACACCCATTATAAAGAAATCACATTAGGATTCTCTTTTTAAGCTGTTCCTTAAGACACTAGTGCTTAGTAAATCTATTGGAGTCAGAAGCAGTCAAGGGTAGCCTAGGGTTAGGGTTACGCTTAGGGTACGGCTTAGGGTACGGTTTACGGTATGGGTTCGGGGAGGGTTTCGGGTACGGCGTAGGGTATGGGTTAGGGTTAGTGTTAGTGTTAGGGTTAGGGCTCGGTTTAGGGTATTGGTTAGGATTAGGGTACGTGTTAGGGTTAGGGTAGGGGTTAGGGTTAGGGTACGCGTTAGTGTTAGGGTAGTTATTAAAGCTATCCCACTCTCTAGATACCCCTTAGCACGTAAAGGAATATTATTTGGAGGTCCAGCCATGGAGAATAGTTTAGACACTAGGATAAGATAAGGAACACACCCATTATAAAGAAATCACATTAGGATTCTCTTTTTAAGCTGTTCCTTAAAACACTAGTGCTTAGGAAATCTATTGGACCAGAAATAGTCAAGGGTAGCCTAGGGTTAGGGTACGGCTTAGGGTACGGCTTAGGGTACGGCTTAGGGTACGGGTTCGTGGAGGGCTTCGGGTACGGCGTAGGGTATGGGTTATGGTTAGGGTTAGGGTTAGTGTTAGGGTTAGGGCTCGGTTTAGGGTATTGGTTAGGATTAGGGTACGTGTTAGGGTTAGGGTAGGGGTTAGGGTTAGGGTACGCGTTAGTGTTAGGTTAGTTATTAAACCTATCCCACTCTCTAGATACCCCTTAGCACGTAAAGGAATATTATTTGGAGGTCCAGCCATGGAGAAGAGTTTAGACACTAGGATAAGGTAAGGAACACACCCATTATAAAGAAATCACATTAGGATTCTCTTTTTAAGCTGTTCCTTAAAATACTAGTGCTTAGGAAATCTATTGGAGGCAGAAGCAGTCAAGGGAAACCAAGGGTTAGAGTTAGGCTTGGGGTTAGGCTTAGGGTACGGCTTAGGGTACGGGTTCGGGGAGGGCTTCGGGTACGGCGTAGGGTATGGGTTAGGGTTAGGGTTAGGGTTAGTGTTAGGGTTAGGGCTCGTTTTAGGGTATTGGTTAGGATTAGGGTACGTGTTAGTGTTAGGGTAGGGGTTAGGGTTAGGGTACGCGTTAGTGTTAGGGTAGTTATTAAACCTATCCCACTCTCTAGATACCCCTTAACACGTAAAGGAATATTATTTGGAGGTCCAGCCATGGAGAAGAGTTTAGACACTAGGATAAGATAAGGAACACACCCATTATAAAGAAATCACATTAGGATTCTCTTTTTAAGCTGTTCCTTAAAACACTAGTGCTTAGGAAATCTATTGGAGGCAGAAGCAGTCAAGGGTAGCCTAGGGTTAGGGTTAGGCTTAGGGTTAGGCTTAGGGTACGGCTTAGGGTTCGGGTTCGGTGAGGGCTTCGGGTACGTCGTAGGGTATGAGTTAGGGTTAGGGTTAGGGTTAGTGTTAGGGTTAGGGCTCGGTTTAGGGTACGGGTTAGGATTAGGGTACGTGTTAGGGTTAGGGTAGGGGTTAGGGTTAGGGTACGCGTTAGGGTTAGGTTAGTTATTAAACCTATCCCACTCTCTAGATACCCCTTAGCACGTAAAGGAATATTATTTGGAGGTCCAGCCATGGAGAAGAGTTTAGACACTAGGATAAGAAAAGGAACACACCCATTATAAAGAAATCACATTAGGATTCTCTTTTTAAGCTGTTCCTTAAAACACTAGTGCTTAGGAAATCTATTGGAGGCAGAAGCAGTCAAGGGTAGCCTAGGGTTAGGGTTAGGCTTAGGGTACGGCTTAGGGTACGGTTTAGGGTACGGGTTCGGGGAGGGCTTTGGGTATGGCGTAGGGTATGGGTTAGGGTTAGGGTTAGGGTTAGTGTTAGGGTTAGGGCTCGGTTTAGGGTACGGGTTAGGATTAGGGTACGTGTTAGGGTTAGGGTAGGGGTTAGGGTTAGGGTACGCATTAGGGTTAGGGTAGTGATTAAACCTATCCCACTCTCTAGATACCCTTTAGCACGTAAAGGAATATTATTTGGGGGTCCAGCCATGGAGAAGAGTTTAGACACTAGGATAAAATAAGGAACACACCCATTATAAAGAAATCACATTAGGATTCTCTTTTTAAGCTGTTCCTTAAAACACTAGTGCTTAGGAAATCTATTGGAGGCAGAAGCAGTCAAGGGTAGCCTAGGGTTAGGGTTAGGCTTAGGGTACGGCTTAGGGTACGGATTCGGGGAGGGCTTCGGGTACGGCGTAGGGTATGGGTTAGGGTTAGGGTTAGGGTTAGTGTTAGGGTTAGGGCTCGGTTTAGGGTACGGGTTAGGATTAGGGTACAAGTTAGGGTTAGGGTAGGGGTTAGGGTTAGGGTACGCGTTAGGGTTAGGGTAGTTATTAAACCTATCCCACTCTCTAGATACACCTTAGCACGTAAAGGAATATTATTTGGCGGTCCAGCCATGGAGAAGAGTTTAGACACTAGGATAAGATAAGGAACACACCCATTATAAAGAAATCACATTAGGATTCTCTTTTTAAGCTGTTCCATAAAACACTAGTGCTTAGGAAATCTATTGGAGGCAGAAGCAGTCAAGGGTAGCCTAGGGTTAGGGTTAGGCTTAGGGTACGGCTTAGGGTACGGGTTCGGGGAGGGCTTCGGGTACGGCGTAGGTTATGGGTTAGGGTTAGGGTTAGGGTTAGTGTTAGTGTTAGGGCTCGTTTTAGGGTATTGGTTAGGATTAGGGTACGTGTTAGTGTTAGGGTAGGGGTTAGGGTTAGGGTACGCGTTAGTGTTAGGGTAGTTATTAAACCTATCCCACTCTCTAGATACCCCTTAGCACGTAAAGGAATATTATTTGGAGATCCAGCCATGGAGAAGAGTTTAGACACTAGGATAAGATAAGGAACACACCCATTAAAAAGAAATCACATTAGGATTCTCTTTTTAAGCTGTTCCTTAAAACACTAGTGCTTAGGAAATCTATTGGAGGCAGAAGCAGTCAAGGGTAGCCTAGGGTTATGTTTAGGCTTGGGGTTAGGCTTAGGGTACGGCTTAGGGTACGGGTTCGGTGAGGGCTTCGGGTACGGCGTAGGGTATGGGTTAGGGTTAGGGTTAGGGTTAGTGTTAGGGATAGGGCTCGGTTTAGGGTACGGGTTAGGATTAGGGTACGTGTTAGGGTTAGGGTAGGGGTTAGGGTTAGGGTACGCGTTAGGGTTAGGGTAGTTATTAAACCTATCCCACTCTCTAGATACACCTTAGCACGTCAAGGAATATTATTTGGCGGTCCAGCCAT
This sequence comes from Balaenoptera physalus, assembly GCF_965194825.1. Taxonomy (NCBI): domain Eukaryota; kingdom Metazoa; phylum Chordata; class Mammalia; order Artiodactyla; family Balaenopteridae; genus Balaenoptera; species Balaenoptera physalus. The sequence goes on from NW_028126333.1 coordinate 800,893, forward strand.
GGAGAAGAGTTTAGACACTAGGATAAGATAAGGAACACACCCATTATAAAGAAATCACATTAGGATTCTCTTTTTAAGCTGTTCCTTAAAACACTAGTGCTTAGGAAATCTATTGGAGGCAGAAGCAGTCAAGGGTAGCCTAGGGTTAGGGTTAGGCTTAGGGTACGGCTTAGAGTACGGTTTAGGGTACGGGTTCGGGGAGGGCTTCGGGTACGGCGTAGGGTATGGGTTAGGGTTAGGGTTAGGGTTAGTGTTAGGGTTAGGGCTCGGTTTAGGGTACGGGTTAGGGTTAGGGTAGGGGTTAGGGTTAGGGTACGCGTTAGGGTTAGGGTAGTTATTAAACCTATCCCACTCTCTAGATACACCTTAGCACGTAAAGGAATATTATTTGGCGGTCCAGCCATGGAGAAGAGTTTAGACACTAGGATAAGATAAGGAACACACCCATTATAAAGAAATCACATTAGGATTCTCTTTTTAAGCTGTTCCTTAAAACACTAGTGCTTAGGAAATCTATTGGAGGCAGAAGCAGTCAAGGGTAGCCTAGGGTTAGGGTTAGGCTTAGGGTACGGCTTAGGGTACGGCTTAGGGTACGGGTTCGGGGAGGGCTTCGGGTACGGCGTAGGGGATGGGTTAGGGTTAGGGTTAGTGTTAGGGTTAGGGCTCGGTTTAGGGTACGGGTTAGGATTAGGGTACGTGTTAGGGTTAGGGTAGGGGTTAGGGTTAGGGTACGCGTTAGGGTTAGGGTAGTTATTAAACCTATCCCACTCTCTAGATACCCCTTAGCACGTAAAGGAATATTATTTGGGGGTCCAGCCATGGAGAAGAGTTTAGACACTAGGATAAGATAAGGAACACACCCATTATAAAGAAATCACATTAGGATTCTCTTTTTAAGCTGTTCCTTAAGACACTAGTGCTTAGTAAATCTATTGGAGTCAGAAGCAGTCAAGGGTAGCCTAGGGTTAGGGTTACGCTTAGGGTACGGCTTAGGGTACGGTTTACGGTATGGGTTCGGGGAGGGTTTCGGGTACGGCGTAGGGTATGGGTTAGGGTTAGTGTTAGTGTTAGGGTTAGGGCTCGGTTTAGCGTATTGGTTAGGATTAGGGTACGTGTTAGGGTTAGGGTAGGGGTTAGGGTTAGGGTACGCGTTAGTGTTAGGGTAGTTATTAAAGCTATCCCACTCTCTAGATACCCCTTAGCACGTAAAGGAATATTATTTGGAGGTCCAGCCATGGAGAATAGTTTAGACACTAGGATAAGATAAGGAACACACCCATTATAAAGAAATCACATTAGGATTCTCTTTTTAAGCTGTTCCTTAAAACACTAGTGCTTAGGAAATCTATTGGACCAGAAATAGTCAAGGGTAGCCTAGGGTTAGGGTACGGCTTAGGGTACGGCTTAGGGTACGGCTTAGGGTACGGGTTCCTGGAGGGCTTCGGGTACGGCGTAGGGTATGGGTTATGGTTAGGGTTAGGGTTAGTGTTAGGGTTAGGGCTCGGTTTAGGGTATTGGTTAGGATTAGGGTACATGTTAGGGTTAGGGTAGGGGTTAGGGTTAGGGTACGCGTTAGTGTTAGGTTAGTTATTAAACCTATCCCACTCTCTAGATACCCCTTAGCACGTAAAGGAATATTATTTGGAGGTCCAACCATGGAGAAGAGTTTAGACACTAGGATAAGATAAGGAACACACCCATTATAAAGAAATCACATTAGGATTCTCTTTTTAAGCTGTTCCTTAAAATACTAGTGCTTAGGAAATCTATTGGAGGCAGAAGCAGTCAAGGGTAACCAAGGGTTAGAGTTAGGCTTGGGGTTAGGCTTAGGGTACGGCTTAGGGTTCGGGTTCGGTGAGGGCTTCGGGTACGTCGTAGGGTATGGGTTAGGGTTAGGGTTAGGGTTAGTGTTAGGGTTAGGGCTCGGTTTAGGGTACGGGTTAGGATTAGGGTACGTGTTAGGGTTAGGGTAGGGGTTAGGGTTAGGGTACGCGTTAGGGTTAGGGTAGTTATTAAACATATCCCACTCTCTAGATACCACTTAGCACATAAAGGAATATTATTTGGGGGTCCAGCCATGGAGAAGAGTTTAGACACTAGGATAAGATAAGGAACACACCCATTATAAAGAAATCACATTAGGATTCTCTTTTTAAGCTGTTCCTTAAAACACTAGTGCTTAGGAAATCTATTGGAGGCAGAAGCAGTCAAGGGTAGCCTAGGGTTAGGCTTTGGCTTAGGGTACGGCTTAGGGTACGGCTTAGGGTACGGGTTCGGGGAGGGCTTCGGGTACGGTGTTGGTTATGGGTTAGGGTTAGGGTTAGGGTTAGGGTTAGTGTTAGGGCTCGTTTTAGGGTATTGGTTAGGATTAGGGTACGTGTTAGTGTTAGGGTAGGGGTTAGGGTTAGGGTACGCGTTAGTGTTAGGTTAGTTATTAAACCTATACCACTCTCTAGATACCCCTTAGCACGTAAAGGAATATTATTTGGAGGTCCAGCCATGGAGAAGAGTTTAGACACTAGGATAAGAAAAGGAACACACCCATTATAAAGAAATCACATTAGGATTCTCTTTTTAAGCTGTTCCTTAAAACACTAGTGCTTAGGAAATCTATTGGAGGCAGAAGCAGTCAAGGGTAGCCTAGGGTTAGGGTTAGGCTTAGGGTACGGCTTAGGGTACGGTTTAGGGTACTGGTTCGGGGAGGGCTTCGGGTACGGCGTAGGGTATGGGTTAGGGTTAGGGTTAGGGTTAGTGTTAGGGTTAGGGCTCGGTTTAGGGTACGGGTTAGGATTAGGGTACGTGTTAGGGTTAGGGTAGGGGTTAGGGATAGGGTACGCATTAGGGTTAGGGTAGTGATTAAACGTATCCCACTCTCTAGATACCCTTTAGCACGTAAAGGAATATTATTTGGGGGTCCAGCCATGGAGAAGAGTTTAGACACTAGGATAAAATAAGGAACACACCCATTATAAAGAAATCACATTAGGATTCTCTTTTTAAGCTGTTCCTTAAAACACTAGTGCTTAGGAAATCTATTGGAGGCAGAAGCAGTCAAGGGTAGCCTAGGGTTAGGGTTAGGCTTGGGGTTAGGCTTAGGGTACGGCTTAGGGTACGGGTTCGGTGAGGGCTTCGGGTACGGAGTAGGGTATGGGTTAGGGTTAGGGTTAGGGTTAGTGTTAGGGTTAGGGCTCGGTTTAGGGTACGGGTTAGGATTAGGGTACGTGTTAGGGTTAGGGTAGGGTTTAGGGTTAGGGTACGCGTTAGGGTTAGGGTAGTTATTAAACCTATCCCACTCTCTAGATACACCTTAGCACGTCAAGGAATATTATTTGGCGGTCCAGCCATGGAGAAGAGTTTAGACACTAGGATAAGATAAGGAACACACCCATTATAAAGAAATCACATTAGGATTCTCTTTTTAAGCTGTTCCTTAAAACACTAGTGCTTAGGAAATCTATTGGAGGCAGAAGCAGTCAAGGGTAGCCTAGGGTTAGGGTTAGGCTTAGGGTACGGCTTAGGGTACGGTTTAGGGTACGGGTTCGGGGAGGGCTTCGGGTACGGCGTAGGGTATGGGTTAGGGTTAGGGTTAGGGTTAGTGTTAGGGTTAGGGCTCGGTTTAGGGTACGGGTTAGGATTAGGGTACGTGTTAGGGTTAGGGTAGGGGTTAGGGTTAGGGTACGCATTAGGGTTAGGGTAGTGATTAAACCTATCCCACTCTCTAGATACCCCTTAGCACGTAAAGGAATATTATTTGGGGGTCCAGCCATGGAGAAGAGTTTAGACACTAGGTTAAGATAAGGAACACACCCATTATAAAGAAATCACATTAGGATTCTCTTTTTAAGCTGTTCCTTAAAACACTAGTGCTTAGGAAATCTATTGGAGGCAGAAGCAGTCAAGGGTAGCCTAGGGTTAGAATTAGGCTTAGGGTACGGCTTAGGGTACGGATTCGGGGAGGGCTTCGGGTATGGCGTAGGGTATGGGTTAGGGTTAGGGTTAGGGTTAGTGTTAGGGTTAGGGCTCGGTTTAGGGTACGGGTTAGGATTAGGGTACATGTTAGGGTTAGGGTAGGGGTTAGGGTTAGGGTACGCGTTAGGGTTAGGGTAGTTATTAAACCTATCCCACTCTCTAGATACACCTTAGCACGTAAAGGAATATTATTTGGGGGTCCAGCCATGGAGAAGAGTTTAGACACTAGGATAAGATAAGGAACACACCCATTATAAAGAAATCACATTAGGATTCTCTTTTTAAGCTGTTCCTTAAAACACTAGTGCTTAGGAAATCTATTGGAGGCAGAAGCAGTCAAGGGTAGCCTAGGGTTAGGGTTAGGCTTAGGGTTAGGCTTAGGGTACGGCTTAGGGTACGGGTTCGGTGAGGGCTTCGGGTACGGCGTAGGGTATGGGTTAGGGTTAGGGTTAGGGTTAGTGTTAGGGTTAGGGCTCGGTTTAGGGTACGGGTTAGGATTAGGGTACGTGTTAGGGTTAGGGTAGGGGTTAGGGTTAGGGTACGCGTTAGGGTTAGGGTAGTTATTAAACCTATCCCACTCTCTAGATACCCCTTAGCACGTAAAGGAATATTATTTGGGGGTCCAGCCATGGAGAAGAGTTTAGACACTAGGATAAGATAAGGAACACACCCATTATAAAGAAATCACATTAGGATTCTCTTTTTAAGCTGTTCCTTAAAACACTAGTGCTTAGGAAATCTATTGGAGGCAGAAGCAGTCAAGGGTAGCCTAGGGTTAGGGTTAGGCTTAGGGTACGGCTTAGGGTACGGATTCGGGGAGGGCTTCGGGTATGGCGTAGGGTATGGGTTAGGGTTAGGGTTAGGGTTAGTGTTAGGGTTAGGGCTCGGTTTAGGGTACGGGTTAGGATTAGGGTACATGTTAGGGTTAGGGTAGGGGTTAGGGTTAGGGTACGCGTTAGGGTTAGGGTAGTTATTAAACCTATCCCACTCTCTAGATACACCTTAGCACGTAAAGGAATATTATTTGGGGGTCCAGCCATCGAGAAGAGTTTAGACACTAGGATAAGATAAGGAACACACCCATTATAAAGAAATCACATTAGGATTCTCTTTTTAAGCTGTTCCTTAAAACACTAGTGCTTAGGAAATCTATTGGAGGCAGAAGCAGTCAAGGGTAGCCTAGGGTTAGGCTTAGGCTTAGGGTACGGCTTAGGGTACGGGTTCGGGGAGGACTTCGGGTACGGCGTAGGTTATGGGTTAGGGTTCGGGTTAGGGTTAGTGTTAGGGTTAGGGCTCGGTTTAGGGTACGGGTTAGGATTAGGGTACATGTTAGGGTTAGGGTAGTGGTTAGGGTTAGTGTACGCGTTAGGGTTAGGGTAGTTATTAAACCTATCCCACTCTCTAGATACCCCTTAGCACGTAAAGGAATATTATTTGGCGGTCCAGCCATGGAGAAGAGTTTAGACACTAGGATAAGATAAGGAACACACCCATTATAAAGAAATCACATTAGGATTCTCTTTTTAAGCTGTTCCTTAAAACACTAGTGCTTAGGAAATCTATTGGAGGCAGAAGCAGTCAAGGGTAGCCTAGGGTTAGGGTTAGGCTTAGGGTACGGCTTAGGGTACGGCTTAGGGTACGGGTTTGGGGAGGGGTTCGGGAACGGCGTAGGGTTTGGGTTAGGGTTAGGGTTAGTGTTAGGGTTAGGGCTCGGTTTAGGGTACGGGTTAGGATTAGGGTACATGTTAGGGTTAGGGTAGGGGTTAGGGTTAGGGTACGCGTTAGGGTTAGGGTAGTTATTAAACCTATCCCACTCTCTAGATACACCTTAGCACGTAAAGGAATATTATTTGGGGGTCCAGCCATCGAGAAGAGTTTAGACACTAGGATAAGATAAGGAACACACCCATTATAAAGAAATCACATTAGGATTCTCTTTTTAACCTGTTCCTTAAAACACTAGTGCTTAGGAAATCTATTGGAGGCAGAAGCAGTCAAGGGTAGCCTAGGGTTAGGCTTAGGCTTAGGGTTAGGCTTAGGGCACGGCTTAGGGTACGGGTTCGGGGAGGGCTTCGGGTACGGCGTAGGTTATGGGTTAGGGTTAGGGTTAGGGTTAGTGTTAGTGTTAGGGCTCGTTTTAGGGTATTGGTTAGGATTAGGGTACGTGTCAGTGTTAGGGTAGGGGTTAGGGTTAGGGTACGCGTTAGTGTTAGGGTAGTTATTAAAGCTATCCCACTCTCTAGATACCCCTTAGCACGTAAAGGAATATTATTTGGAGGTCCAGCCATGGAGAATAGTTTAGACACTAGGATAAGATAAGGAACACACCCATTATAAAGAAATCACATTAGGATTCTCTTTTTAAGCTGTTCCTTAAAACACTAGTGCTTAGGAAATCTATTGGACCAGAAATAGTCAAGGGTAGCCTAGGGTTAGGGTACGGCTTAGGGTACGGCTTAGGGTACGGCTTAGGGTACGGGTTCGTGGAGGGCTTCGGGTACGGCGTAGGGTATGGGTTATGGTTAGGGTTAGGGTTAGTGTTAGGGTTAGGGCTCGGTTTAGGGTATTGGTTAGGATTAGGGTACGTGTTAGGGTTAGGGTAGGGGTTAGCGTTAGGGTACGCGTTAGTGTTAGGTTAGTTATTAAACCTATCCCACTCTCTAGATACCCCTTAGCACGTAAAGGAATATTATTTGGAGGTCCAACCATGGAGAAGAGTTTAGACACTAGGATAAGATAAGGAACACACCCATTATAAAGAAATCACATTAGGATTCTCTTTTTAAGCTGTTCCTTAAAATACTAGTGCTTAGGAAATCTATTGGAGGCAGAAGCAGTCAAGGGTAACCAAGGGTTAGAGTTAGGCTTGGGGTTAGGCTTAGGGTACGGCTTAGGGTTCGGGTTCGGTGAGGGCTTCGGGTACGTCGTAGGGTATGGGTTAGGGTTAGGGTTAGGGTTAGTGTTAGGGTTAGGGCTCGGTTTAGGGTACGGGTTAGGATTAGGGTACGTGTTAGGGTTAGGGTAGGGGTTAGGGTTAGGGTACGCGTTAGGGTTAGGGTAGTTATTAAACATATCCCACTCTCTAGATACCACTTAGCACATAAAGGAATATTATTTGGGGGTCCAGCCATGGAGAAGAGTTTAGACACTAGGATAAGATAAGGAACACACCCATTATAAAGAAATCACATTAGGATTCTCTTTTTAAGCTGTTCCTTAAAACACTAGTGCTTAGGAAATCTATTGGAGGCAGAAGCAGTCAAGGGTAGCCTAGGGTTAGGCTTTGGCTTAGGGTACGGCTTAGGGTACGGCTTAGGGTACGGGTTCGGGGAGGGCTTCGGGTACGGTGTTGGTTATGGGTTAGGGTTAGGGTTAGGGTTAGGGTTAGTGTTAGGGCTCGTTTTAGGGTATTGGTTAGGATTAGGGTACGTGTTAGTGTTAGGGTAGGGGTTAGGGTTAGGGTACGCGTTAGTGTTAGGTTAGTTATTAAACCTATACCACTCTCTAGATACCCCTTAGCACGTAAAGGAATATTATTTGGAGGTCCAGCCATGGAGAAGAGTTTAGACACTAGGATAAGAAAAGGAACACACCCATTATAAAGAAATCACATTAGGATTCTCTTTTTAAGCTGTTCCTTAAAACACTAGTGCTTAGGAAATCTATTGGAGGCAGAAGCAGTCAAGGGTAGCCTAGGGTTAGGGTTAGGCTTAGGGTACGGCTTAGGGTACGGTTTAGGGTACGGGTTCGGGGAGGGCTTCGGGTACGGCGTAGGGTATGGGTTAGGGTTAGGGTTAGGGTTAGTGTTAGGGTTAGGGCTCGGTTTAGGGTACGGGTTAGGATTAGGGTACGTGTTAGGGTTAGGGTAGGGGTTAGGGATAGGGTACGCATTAGGGTTAGGGTAGTGATTAAACGTATCCCACTCTCTAGATACCCTTTAGCACGTAAAGGAATATTATTTGGGGGTCCAGCCATGGAGAAGAGTTTAGACACTAGGATAAAATAAGGAACACACCCATTATAAAGAAATCACATTAGGATTCTCTTTTTAAGCTGTTCCTTAAAACACTAGTGCTTAGGAAATCTATTGGAGGCAGAAGCAGTCAAGGGTAGCCTAGGGTTAGGGTTAGGCTTGGGGTTAGGCTTAGGGTACGGCTTAGGGTACGGGTTCGGTGAGGGCTTCGGGTACGGAGTAGGGTATGGGTTAGGGTTAGGGTTAGGGTTAGTGTTAGGGTTAGGGCTCGGTTTAGGGTACGGGTTAGGATTAGGGTACGTGTTAGGGTTAGGGTAGGGTTTAGGGTTAGGGTACGCGTTAGGGTTAGGGTAGTTATTAAACCTATCCCACTCTCTAGATACACCTTAGCACGTCAAGGAATATTATTTGGCGGTCCAGCCATGGAGAAGAGTTTAGACACTAGGATAAGATAAGGAACACACCCATTATAAAGAAATCACATTAGGATTCTCTTTTTAAGCTGTTCCTTAAAACACTAGTGCTTAGGAAATCTATTGGAGGCAGAAGCAGTCAAGGGTAGCCTAGGGTTAGGGTTAGGCTTAGGGTACGGCTTAGGGTACGGTTTAGGGTACGGGTTCGGGGAGGGCTTCGGGTACGGCGTAGGGTATGGGTTAGGGTTAGGGTTAGGGTTAGTGTTAGGGTTAGGGCTCGGTTTAGGGTACGGGTTAGGATTAGGGTACGTGTTAGGGTTAGGGTAGGGGTTAGGGTTAGGGTACGCATTAGGGTTAGGGTAGTGATTAAACCTATCCCACTCTCTAGATACCCCTTAGCACGTAAAGGAATATTATTTGGGGGTCCAGCCATGGAGAAGAGTTTAGACACTAGGTTAAGATAAGGAACACACCCATTATAAAGAAATCACATTAGGATTCTCTTTTTAAGCTGTTCCTTAAAACACTAGTGCTTAGGAAATCTATTGGAGGCAGAAGCAGTCAAGGGTAGCCTAGGGTTAGAATTAGGCTTAGGGTACGGCTTAGGGTACGGATTCGGGGAGGGCTTCGGGTATGGCGTAGGGTATGGGTTAGGGTTAGGGTTAGGGTTAGTGTTAGGGTTAGGGCTCGGTTTAGGGTACGGGTTAGGATTAGGGTACATGTTAGGGTTAGGGTAGGGGTTAGGGTTAGGGTACGCGTTAGGGTTAGGGTAGTTATTAAACCTATCCCACTCTCTAGATACACCTTAGCACGTAAAGGAATATTATTTGGGGGTCCAGCCATGGAGAAGAGTTTAGACACTAGGATAAGATAAGGAACACACCCATTATAAAGAAATCACATTAGGATTCTCTTTTTAAGCTGTTCCTTAAAACACTAGTGCTTAGGAAATCTATTGGAGGCAGAAGCAGTCAAGGGTAGCCTAGGGTTAGGGTTAGGCTTAGGGTTAGGCTTAGGGTACGGCTTAGGGTACGGGTTCGGTGAGGGCTTCGGGTACGGCGTAGGGTATGGGTTAGGGTTAGGGTTAGGGTTAGTGTTAGGGTTAGGGCTCGGTTTAGGGTACGGGTTAGGATTAGGGTACGTGTTAGGGTTAGGGTAGGGGTTAGGGTTAGGGTACGCGTTAGGGTTAGGGTAGTTATTAAACCTATCCCACTCTCTAGATACCCCTTAGCACGTAAAGGAATATTATTTGGGGGTCCAGCCATGGAGAAGAGTTTAGACACTAGGATAAGATAAGGAACACACCCATTATAAAGAAATCACATTAGGATTCTCTTTTTAAGCTGTTCCTTAAAACACTAGTGCTTAGGAAATCTATTGGAGGCAGAAGCAGTCAAGGGTAGCCTAGGGTTAGGGTTAGGCTTAGGGTACGGCTTAGGGTACGGATTCGGGGAGGGCTTCGGGTATGGCGTAGGGTATGGGTTAGGGTTAGGGTTAGGGTTAGTGTTAGGGTTAGGGCTCGGTTTAGGGTACGGGTTAGGATTAGGGTTAGGGTTAGGGTTAGGGTTAGGGTTAGGGTTAGGGTTAGGGTTAGGGTTAGTGTACGCGTTAGGGTTAGGGTAGTTATTAAACCTATCCCACTCTCTAGATACCCCTTAGCACGTAAAGGAATATTATTTGGCGGTCCTGCCATGGAGAAGAGTTTAGACACTAGGATAAGATAAGGAACACACCCATTATAAAGAAATCACATTAGGATTCTCTTTTTAAGCTGTTCCTTAAAACACTAGTGCTTAGGAAATCTATTGGAGGCAGAAGCAGTCAAGGGTAGCCTAGGGTTAGGGTTAGGCTTAGGGTACGGCTTAGGGTACGGCTTAGGGTACGGGTTTGGGGAGGGGTTCGGGAACGGCGTAGGGTTTGGGTTAGGGTTAGGGTTAGTGTTAGGGTTAGGGCTCGGTTTAGGGTACGGGTTAGGATTAGGGTACATGTTAGGGTTAGGGTAGGGGTTAGGGTTAGGGTACGCGTTAGGGTTAGGGTAGTTATTAAACCTATCCCACTCTCTAGATACACCTTAGCACGTAAAGGAATATTATTTGGGGGTCCAGCCATCGAGAAGAGTTTAGACACTAGGATAAGATAAGGAACACACCCATTATAAAGAAATCACATTAGGATTCTCTTTTTAACCTGTTCCTTAAAACACTAGTGCTTAGGAAATCTATTGGAGGCAGAAGCAGTCAAGGGTAGCCTAGGGTTAGGCTTAGGCTTAGGGTTAGGCTTAGGGCACGGCTTAGGGTACGGGTTCGGGGAGGGCTTCGGGTACGGCGTAGGTTATGGGTTAGGGTTAGGGTTAGGGTTAGTGTTAGTGTTAGGGCTCGTTTTAGGGTATTGGTTAGGATTAGGGTACGTGTCAGTGTTAGGGTAGGGGTTAGGGTTAGGGTACGCGTTAGTGTTAGGTTAGTTATTAAACCTATCCCACTCTCTAGATACCCCTTAGCACGTAAAGGAATATTATTTGGAGGTCCAGCCATGGAGAAGAGTTTAGACACTAGGATAAGATAAGGAACACACCCATTATAAAGAAATCACATTAGGATTCTCTTTTTAAGCTGTTCCTTAAAACACTAGTGCTTAGGAAATCTATTGGAGGCAGAAGCAGTCAAGGGTAGCCTAGGGTTAGGGTTAGGCTTAGGGTTAGGCTTAGGGTACGGCTTAGGGTACGGGTTCGGTGAGGGCTTCGGGTACGGCGTAGGGTGTGGGTTAGGGTTAGGGTTAGGGTTAGTGTTAGGGGTAGGGCTCGGTTTAGGGTACGGGTTAGGATTAGGGTACGTGTTAGGGTTAGGGTAGGGGTTAGGGTTAGGGTACGCGTTAGGGTTAGGGTAGTTATTAAACCTATCCCACACTCTAGATACACCTTAGCACGTCAAGGAATATTATTTGGCGGTCCAGCCATGGAGAAGAGTTTAGACACTAGGATAAGATAAGGAACACACCCATTATAAAGAAATCACATTAGGATTCTCTTTTTAAGCTGTTCCTTAAAACACTAGTGCTTAGGAAATCTATTGGAGGCAGAAGCAGTCAAGGGTAGCCTAGGGTTAGGGTTAGGCTTAGGTTACGGCTTAGGGTACGGATTCGGGGAGGGCTTCGGGTATGGCGTAGGGTATGGGTTAGGGTTAGGGTTAGGGTTAGTGTTAGGGTTAGGGCTCGGTTTAGGGTACGGGTTAGGATTAGGGTACATGTTAGGGTTAGGGTAGGGGTTAGGGTTAGGGTACGCGTTAGGGTTAGGGTAGTTATTAAACCTATCCCACTCTCTAGATACACCTTAGCACGTAAAGGAATATTATTTGGGGGTCCAGCCATCGAGAAGAGTTTAGACACTAGGATAATATAAGGAACACACCCATTATAAAGAAATCACATTAGGATTCTCTTTTTAAGCTGTTCCTTAAAACACTAGTGCTTAGGAAATCTATTGGAGGCAGAAGCAGTCAACGGTAGCCTAGGGTTAGGCTTAGGCTTAGGGTACGGCTTAGGGTACGGGTTCGGGGAGGACTTCGGGTACGGCGTAGGTTATGGGTTAGGGTTCGGGTTAGGGTTAGTGTTAGGGTTAGGGCTCGGTTTAGGGTACGGGTTAGGATTAGGGTACATGTTAGGGTTAGGGTAGGGGTTAGGGTTAGTGTACGCGTTAGGGTTAGGGTAGTTATTAAACCTATCCCACTCTCTAGATACCCCTTAGCACGTAAAGGAATATTATTTGGCGGTCCAGCCATGGAGAAGAGTTTAGACACTAGGATAAGATAAGGAACACACCCATTATAAAGAAATCACATTAGGATTCTCTTTTTAAGCTGTTCCTTAAAACACTAGTGCTTAGGAAATCTATTGGAGGCAGAAGCAGTCAAGGGTAGCCTAGGGTTAGGCTTAGGCTTAGGGTACGGCTTAGGGTACGGCTTAGGGTACGGGTTTGGGGAGGGGTTCGGGAACGGCGTAGGGTTTGGGTTAAGGTTAGGGTTAGTGTTAGGGTTAGGGCTCGGTTTAGGGTACGGGTTAGGATTAGGGTACATGTTAGGGTTAGGGTAGGGGTTAGGGTTAGGGTACGCGTTAGGGTTAGGGTAGTTATTAAACCTATCCCACTCTCTAGATACACCTTAGCACGTAAAGGAATATTATTTGGGGGTCCAGCCATCGAGAAGAGTTTAGACACTAGGATAAGATAAGGAACACACCCATTATAAAGAAATCACATTAGGATTCTCTTTTTAAGCTGTTCCTTAAAACACTAGTGCTTAGGAAATCTATTGGAGGCAGAAGCAGTCAAGGGTAGCCTAGGGTTAGGCTTAGGCTTAGGGTACGGCTTAGGGTACGGCTTAGGGTACGGGTTCGGGGAGGGCTTCGGGTACGGCGTAGGTTATGGGTTAGGGTTAGGGTTAGGGTTAGTGTTAGTGTTAGGGCTCGTTTTAGGGTATTGGTTAGGATTAGGGTACGTGTTAGTGTTAGGGTAGGGGTTAGGGTTAGGGTACGCGTTAGTGTTAGGTTAGTTATTAAACCTATCCCACTCTCTAGATACCCCTTAGCACGTAAAGGAATATTATTTGGAGGTCCAGCCATGGAGAAGAGTTTAGACACTAGGATAAGATAAGGAACACACCCATTATAAAGAAATCACATTAGGATTCTCTTTTTAAGCTGTTCCTTAAAACACTAGTGCTTAGGAAATCTATTGGAGGCAGAAGCAGTCAAGGGTAGCCTAGGGTTAGGGTTAGGCTTAGGGTTAGGCTTAGGGTACGGCTTAGGGTACGGGTTCGGTGAGGGCTTCGGGTACGGCGTAGGGTGTGGGTTAGGGTTAGGGTTAGGGTTAGTGTTAGGGTTAGGGCTCGGTTTAGGGTACGGGTTAGGATTAGGGTACGTGTTAGGGTTAGGGTAGGGGTTAGGGTTAGGGTACGCGTTAGGGTTAGGGTAGTTATTAAACCTATCCCACTCTCTAGATACCCCTTAGCACGTAAAGGAATATTATTTGGGGGTCCAGCCATGGAGAAGAGTTTAGACACTAGGATAAGATAAGGAACACACCCATTATAAAGAAATCACATTAGGATTCTCTTTTTAAGCTGTTCCTTAAAACACTAGTGCTTAGGAAATCTATTGGAGGCAGAAGCAGTCAAGGGTAGCCTAGGGTTAGGGTTAGGCTTAGGGTACGGCTTAGGGTACGGCTTAGGGTACGGGTTCGGGGAGGGCTTCGGTTACGGCGTAGGGTATGGGTTAGGGTTAGGGTGAGTGTTAGGGTTAGGGCTCGGTTTAGGGTACGGGTTAGGATTAGGGTACGTGTTAGGGTTAGGGTAGGGGTTAGGGTTAGGGTACGCGTTAGGGTTAGGGTAGTTATTAAACCTATCCCACTCTCTAGATACCCCTTAGCACGTAAAGGAATATTATTTGGGGGTCCAGCCATGGAGAAGAGTTTAGACACTAGGATAAGATAAGGAACACACCCATTATAAAGAAATCACATTAGGATTCTCTTTTTAAGCTGTTCCTTACACCACTAGTGCTTAGGAAATCTATTGGAGGCAGAAGCAGTCAAGGGTAGCCTAGGGTTAGGGTTAGGCTTAGGGTACGGCTTAGGGTACGGCTTAGGGTACGGATTTGGGGAGGGCTTCGGGTACGGCGTAGGGTATGGGTTAGGGTTAGGGTTAGGGTTAGTGTTAGTGTTAGGGCTCGTTTTAGGGTATTGGTTAGGATTAGGGTACGTGTTAGTGTTAGGGTAGGGGTTAGGGTTCGGGTACACGTTAGTGTTAGGGTAGTTATTAAACCTATCCCACTCTCTAGATACCCCTTAGCACGTAAAGGAATATTATTTGGAGGTCCAGCCATGGAGAAGAGTTTAGACACTAGGATAAGATAAGGAACACACCCATTATAAAGAAATCACATTAGGATTCTCTTTTTAAGCTGTTCCTTAAAACACTAGTGCTTAGGAAATCTATTGGAGGCAGAAGCAGTCAAGGGTAGCCTAGGGTTAGGGTTAGGCTTAGGGTTAGGCTTAGGGTACGGCTTAGGGTACGGGTTCGGTGAGGGCTTCGGGTACGGCGTAGTGTATGGGTTAGGGTTAGGGTTAGGGTTAGTGTTAGGGTTAGGGCTCGGTTTAGGGTACGGGTTAGGATTAGGGTACGTGTTAGGGTTAGGGTAGGGGTTAGGGTTAGGGTACGCGTTAGGGTTAGGGTAGTTATTAAACCTATCCCACTCTCTAGATACCCCTTAGCACGTAAAGGAATATTATTTGGGGGTCCAGCCATGGAGAAGAGTTTAGACACTAGGATAAGATAAGGACCACACCCATTATAAAGAAATCACCTTAGGATTCTCTTTTTAATCTGTTCCTTAAAACACTAGTGCTTAGGAAATCTATTGGAGGCAGAAGCAGTCAAGGGTAGCCTAGGGTTAGGGTTAGGCTTAGGGTACGGCTTAGGGTACGGGTTCGGGGAGGGCTTCGGGTACGGCGTAGGGTATGGGTTAGGGTTAGGGTGAGTGTTAGGGTTAGGGCTCGGTTTAGGGTACGGGTTAGGATTAGGGTACGTGTTAGGGTTAGGGTAGGGGTTAGGGTTAGGGTACGCGTTAGGGTTAGGGTAGTTATTAAACCTATCCCACTCTCTAGATACCCCTTAGCACGTAAAGGAATATTATTTGGGGGTCCAGCCATGGAGAAGAGTTTAGACACTAGGATAAGATAAGGAACACACTCATTATAAAGAAATCACATTAGGATTCTCTTTTTAAGCTGTTCCTTAAAACACTAGTGCTTAGGAAATCTATTGGAGGCAGAAGCAGTCAAGGGTAGCCTAGGGTTAGGGTTAGGCTTGGGGTGAGGCTTAGAGTACGGCTTAGGGTATGGGTTCGGGGAGGGCTTCGGGTACGGCGTAGGGTATGGGTTAGGGTTAGGGTTAGGGTTAGTGTTAAGGTTAGGGCTCGGTTTAGGGTACGGGTTAGGATTAGGGTACATGTTAGGGTTAGGGTAGGGGTTAGGTTTAGGGTACGCGTTAGGGTTAGGGTAGTTATTAAACCTATTCCACTCTCTAGATACACCTTAGCACGTAAAGGAATATTATTTGGGGGTCCAGCCATGGAGAAGAGTTTAGACACTAGGATAAGATAAGGAACACACCCATTATAAAGAAATCACATTAGGATTCTCTTTTTAAGCTGTTCCTTAAAACACTAGTGCTTAGGAAATCTATTGGAGGCAGAAGCAGTCAAGGGTAGCCTAGGGTTAGGGTTAGGCTTAGGGTACGGCTTAGGGTACGGCTTAGGGTACGGATTTGGGGAGGGCTTCGGGTACGGCGTAGGGTATGGGTTAGGGTTAGGGTTAGGGTTAGTGTTAGTGTTAGGGCTCGTTTTAGGGTATTGGTTAGGATTAGGGTACGTGTTAGTGTTAGGGTAGGGGTTAGGGTTAGGGTACGCGTTAGTGTTAGGGTAGTTATTAAACCTATCCCACTCTCTAGATACCCCTTAGCACGTAAAGGAATATTATTTGGAGGTCCAGCCATGGAGAAGAGTTTAGACACTAGGATAAGATAAGGAACACACCCATTATAAAGAAATCACATTAGGATTCTCTTTTTAAGCTGTTCCTTAAAACACTAGTGCTTAGGAAATCTATTGGAGGCAGAAGCAGTCAAGGGTAGCCTAGGGTTAGGGTTAGGCTTAGGGTACGGCTTAGGGTACGGCTTAGGGTACGGGTTCGGGGAGGGCTTCGGGTACGGCGTAGGGTATGGGTTAGGGTAGGGGTTAGGGTTAGGGTACGCGTTAGTGTTAGGGTAGTTATTAAACCTATCCCAGTCTCTAGATACCCCTTAGCACGTAAAGGAAAATTATTTGGAGGTCCAGCCATGGAGAAGAGTTTAGACACTAGGATAAGATAAGAACACACCCATTATAAAGAAATCACATTAGGATTCTCTTTTTAAGCTGTTCCTTAAAACACTAGTGCTTAGGAAATCTATTGGAGGCAGAAGCAGTCAAGGGTAGCCTAGGGTTAGGGTTAGGCTTAGGGTTAGGCTTAGGGTACGGCTTAGGGTACGGGTTCGGTGAGGGCTTCGGGTACGGCGTAGGGTATGGGTTAGGGTTAGGGTTAGGGTTAGTGTTAGGTTTAGGGCTCGGTTTAGGGTACGGTTTAGGATTAGGGTACTTGTTAGGGTTAGGGTAGGGGTTAGGGTTAGGGTACGCGTTAGGGTTAGGGTAGTTATTAAACCTATCCCACTCTCTAGATACACCTTAGCACGTCAAGGAATATTATTTGGCGGTCCAGCAATGGAGAAGAGTTTAGACACTAGGATAAGATAAGGAACACACCCATTATAAAGAAATCACATTAGGATTCTCTTTTTAAGCTGTTCCTTAAAACACTAGTGCTTAGGAAATCTATTGGAGGCAGAAGCAGTCAAGGGTAGCCTAAAGTTAGGGTTAGGCTTAGGTTACGGCTTAGGGTACGGCTTAGGGTACGGGTTCGGGAAGGGCTTCGGGTACGGCGTAGGGTATGGGTTAGGAATAGGGTTAGGGTTAGTGTTAGCGTTAGGGCTCGGTTTAGGGTATTGGTTAGGATTACGGTACGTGTTAGGGTTAGGGTAGGGGTTAGGGTTAGGGTACGCGTTAGTGTTAGGGTAGTTATTAAACCTATCCCACTCTCTAGATACACCTTAGCACGTAAAGGAATATTATTTGGAGGTCCAGCCATGGAGAAGAGTTTAGACACTAGGATAAGATAAGGAACACACCCATTATAAAGAAATCACATTAGGATTCTCTTTTTAAGCTGTTCCTTAAAACACTAGTGCTTAGGAAATCTATTGGAGGCAGAAGCAGTCAAGGGTAGCCTAGGGTTAGGGTTAGGCTTGGGGTGAGGCTTAGAGTACGGCTTAGGGTACGGGTTCGGGGAGGGCTTCGGGTACGGCGTAGGGTATGGGTTAGGGTTAGGGTTAGGGTTAGTGTTAGGGTTAGGGCTCGGTTTAGGGTACGGGTTAGGATTAGGGTACATGTTAGGGTTAGGGTAGGGGTTAGGTTTAGGGTACGCGTTAGGGTTAGGGTAGTTATTAAACCTATTCCACTCTCTAGATACACCTTAGCACGTAAAGGAATATTATTTGGGGGTCCAGCCATGGAGAAGAGTTTAGACACTAAGATAAGATAAGGAACACACCCATTATAAAGAAATCACATTAGTATTCTCTTTTTAAGCTGTTCCTTAAAACACTAGTGCTTAGGAAATCTATTGGAGGCAGAAGCAGTCAAGGGTAGCCTAGGGTTAGGGTTAGGCTTAGGGTACGGCTTAGGGTACGGCTTAGGGTACGGATTTGGGGAGGGCTTCGGGTACGGCGTAGGGTATGGGTTAGGGTTAGGGTTAGGGTTAGTGTTAGTGTTAGGGCTCGTTTTAGGGTATTGGTTAGGATTAGGGTACGTGTTAGTGTTAGGGTAGGGGTTAGGGTTAGGGTACGCGTTAGTGTTAGGGTAGTTATTAAACCTATCCCACTCTCTAGATACCCCTTAGCACGTAAAGGAATATTATTTGGAGGTCCAGCCATGGAGAAGAGTTTAGACACTAGGATAAGATAAGGAACACACCCATTAAAAAGAAATCACATTAGGATTCTCTTTTTAAGCTGTTCCTTAAAACACTAGTGCTTAGGAAATCTATTGGAGGCAGAAGCAGTCAAGGGTAGCCTAGGGTTAGGGTTAGGCTTAGGGTTAGGCTTAGGGTACGGCTTAGGGTACGGGTTCGGTGAGGGCTTCGGGTACGGCGTAGGGTATGGGTTAGGGTTAGGGTTAGGGTTAGTGTTAGGGTTAGGGCTCGGTTTAGGGTACGGGTTAGGATTAGGGTACGTGTTAGGGTTAGGGTAGGGGTTAGGGTTAGGGTACGCGTTAGGGTTAGGGTAGTTATTAAACCTATCCCACTCTCTAGATACCCCTTAGCACGTAAAGGAATATTATTTGGGGGTCCAGCCATGGAGAAGAGTTTATACACTAGGATAAGATAAGGACCACACCCATTATAAAGAAATCACATTAGGATTCTCTTTTTAAGCTGTTCCTTAAAATACTAGTGCTTAGGAAATCTATTGGAGGCAGAAGCAGTCAAGGGTAACCAAGGTTTAGGGTTAGGCGTGGGGTTAGGCTTAGGGTACGGCTTAGGGTACGGGTTCGGGAAGGGCTTAGGGTACGGCGTAGGGTATGGGTTAGGGTTAGGGTTAGGGTTAGTGTTAGGGTTAGGGCTCGGTTTAGGGTATTGGTTAGGATTAGGGTACGTGTTAGTGTTAGGGTAGGGGTTAGGGTTAGGGTACGCGTTAGTGTTAGGGTAGTTATTAAACCTATCCCACTCTCTAGATACCCCTTAGCACGTAAAGGAATATTATATGGAGGTCCAGCCATGGAGAAGAGTTTAGACACTAGGATAAGATAAGGAACACACCCATTATAAAGAAATCACATTAGGATTCTCTTTTTAAGCTGTTCCTTAAAACACTAGTGCTTAGGAAATCTATTGGAGGCAGAAGCACTCAAGGGTAGCCTAGGGTTAGGGTTAGGCTTAGGGTACGGCTTAGGGTACGGCTTAGGGTACGGGTTCGGGGAGGGCTTCGGGTACGGCGTAGGGTATGGGTTAGAGTTAGGGTGAGTGTTAGGGTTAGGGCTCGGTTTAGGGTACGGGTTAGGATTAGGGTACGTGTTAGGGTTAGGGTAGGGGTTAGGGTTAGGGTACGCGTTAGTTTTAGGGTAGTTATTAAACCTATCCCACTCTCTAGATACCCCTTAGCACGTAGAGGAATATTATTTGGGGGTCCAGCCATGGAGAAGAGTTTAGACACTAAGATAATATAAGGAACACACACATTATAAAGAAATCACATTAGGATTCTCTTTTTAAGCTGTTCCTTAAAACACTAGTGCGTAGGAACTCTATTGGAGGCAGAAGCACTCAAGGGTAGCCTAGGGTTAGGGTTAGGCTTAGGGTTAGGCTTAGGGTACGGCTTAGGGTACGGCTTAGGGTACGGGTTTGGGGAGGGCTTCGGGTACGGCGTAGGGTATGGGTTAGGGTTAGGGTTAGGGTTAGTGTTAGGGTTAGGGCTCGGTTTAGGGTATTGTTTAGGATTAGGGTACGTGTTAGGGTTAGGGTAGGGGTTAGGGTTAGGGTACGTGTTAGGGTTAGGGTAGTTATTAAACCTATCCCACTCTCTAGATACACCTTGGCACGTAAAGGAATATTATTTGGGGGTCCAGCCATGGAGAAGAGTTTAGACACTAAGATAAATAAGGAACACACCCATTATAAAGAAATCACATTAGGATTCTCTTTTTAAGCTGTTCCTTAAAACACTAGTGCTTAGGAAATCTATTGGAGTCAGAAGCAGTCAAGGGTAGCCTAGGGATAGGGTTAGGCTTAGGGTTAGGCTTAGGATACGGCTTACGGTACGGGTTCGGGGAGGGCTTCGGGTACGGCGTAGGGTATGGGTTAGAGTTAGGGTTTGGGTTAGTGTTAGGGTAGGTCTCGGGTTAGGTTATGAGTTAGGATTAGGGTACGTGTTAGGGTTAGGGTAGGGGTTAGGGTTAGGGTAGGTCTCGGGTTAGGTTATGGGTTAGGATTAGGGTACTTGTTAGGGTTAGGGTAGGGGTTAGGGTTAGGGTACGCGTTAGAGTTAGGGTACTTATTAAACCTATCCCACTCTCTAGATACCCCTTAGCACGTAAAGGAATATTATTTGGAGGTCCAGCCATGGAGAAGAGTTTAGACACTAGGATAAGATAAGGAACACACCCATTATAAATAAATCACATTAGGATTCTCTTTTTAAGCTGTTCCTTAAAACACTAGTGCTTAGGAAATCTATTGGAGGCAGAAGCAGTCAAGGGTAGCCTAGGGTTAGGGTTAGGCTTAGGGTAAGGCTTAGGGTACGGGTTTGGGGAGGGCTTCGGGTACGGTGTAGTGTATGGGTTAGGGTTAGGGTTAGGGTTAGTGTTAGGGTTAGGGCTCGGTTTAGGGTACGGTTTAGGATTAGGGTACGTGTTAGGGGTAGGGTAGGGGTTAGGGTTAGGGTAGTTATTAAACCTATCCCACTCTCTATATACCCCTTAGCACGTAAAGGAATATTATTTGGGGGTCCAGCAATGGAGAAGACTTTAGACACTAGGATAAGATAAGGAACACACCCATTATAAAGAAATCACATTAGGATTCTCTTTTTAAGCTGTTCCTTAAAACACTAGTGCTTAGGAAATCTATTGGAGGCAGAAGCAGACAAGGGTAGCCTAGGGTTAGTGTTAGGCTTAGGGTTAGGCTTAGGGTACGGCTTATGGTACGGGTTCGGGGAGGGCTTCGGGTACGGCGTAGGGTATGGGTTAGGGTTAGTGTTAGGGTTAGTGTTAGGGTTAGGGCTCGGTTTAGTGTATTGTTTAGGATTAGGGTACGTGTTCGGGTTAGGGTAGGGGTTAGGGTTAGGGTACGCGTTAGGGTTAGGTTAGTTATTAAACCTAACCCACTCTCTAGATACCCCTTAGCACGTAAAGGAATATTATTTGGTGGTCCAGCCATGGAGAAGAGTTTAGACCCTAGGATAAGATAAGGAACACACCCATTATAAAGAAATCACATTAGGATTCTCTTTTAAAGCTGTTCCTTAAAACACTAGTGCTTAGGAAATCTATTTGAGGCTGAAGCAGTCAAGGGTAGCCTAGGGTTAGGGTTAGGGTTAGGGTTAGTCTTAGGGTACGGCTTAGGGTACGGGTTCGGAGAGGGCTTCGCGTACGGCGTAGGGTATGGGTTAGGGTTAGGGTTAGTGTTAGGGTTAGGGCTCGGTTTAGGGTACGGGTTAGGATTAGGGTACGTGTTAGGGTTAGGGTAGTTATTAAACCTATCCCACTCTCTAGATACACCTTAGCACGTAAAGGAATATTATTTGGGGGTCCAGCCATGGAGAAGAGTTTAGACACTTGGATAAGATAAGGAACACACCCATTATAAAGAAATCACATTAGGATTCTCTTTTTAAGCTGTTCCTTAAAACACTACTGCTTAGGAAATCTATTGGAGGCAGAAGCAGTCAAGGGTAGCCTAGGGTTAGGGTTAGACTTAGGGTACGGCTTAGGGTACGGCTTAGGGTACGGGTTCGGGGAAGGCTTCGGGTACGGCGTAGGGTATGGGTTAGGGTTAGGGTTAGGGTTAGTGTTAGGGTTAGGGCTCGGTTTAGTGTATTGGTTAGGATTAGGGTACGAGTTAGGGTTAGGGTAAGGGTTAGGGTTAGGGTACGCGTTAGTGTTAGGGTAGTTATTAAACCTATCCCACTCTCTAGATACCCCTTAGCACGTAAAGGAATATTATTTGGAGGTCCAGCCATGGAGAAGAGTTTAGACACTAGGATAAGATAAGGAACACACCCATTATAAATAAATCACATTAGGATTCTCTTTTTAAGCTGTTCCTTAAAACACTAGTGCTTAGGAAATCTATTGGAGGCAGAAGCAGTCAAGGGTAGCCTAGGGTTAGGGTTAGGCTTAGGGTAAGGCTTAGGGTACGGGTTCGGGGAGGGCTTCGGGTACAGTGTAGTGTATGGGTTAGGGTTAGGCTTAGGGTTAGTGTTAGGGTTAGGGCTCGGTTTAGGGTACGGTTTGGATTAGGGTACGTGTTAGGGTTAGGGTAGGGGTTAGGGTTAGGGTACGTGTTAGGGTTAGGGTTATTAAACCTATCCCAATCTCTAGATACCCCTTAGCACGTAGAGGAATATTATTTGGGGATCCAGCCATGGAGAAGAGTTTAGACACTAGGCTAAGATAAGGAACACACCCTTTATAGAGAAATCACATTAGGATTCTCTTTTTAAGCTGTTCCTTAAAACACTAGTGCTTAGGAAATCTATTGGAGGCAGAAGCAGTCAAGGGTAGCCTAGGGTTAGGGTTAGGCTTAGGGTTAGGCTTAGGGTACGGCTTAGGGTACGGGTTCGGTGAGGGCTTCGGGTACGGCGTAGGGTGTGGGTTAGGGTTAGGGTTAGGGTTAGTGTTAGGGTTAGGGCTCGGTTTAGGGTACGGGTTAGGATTAGGGTACGTGTTAGGGTTAGGGTAGGGGTTAGGGTTAGGGTACGCGTTAGGGTTAGGGTAGTTATTAAACCTATCCCACACTCTAGATACACCTTAGCACGTCAAGGAATATTATTTGGCGGTCCAGCCATGGAGAAGAGTTTAGACACTAGGATAAGATAAGGAACACACCCATTATAAAGAAATCACATTAGGATTCTCTTTTTAAGCTGTTCCTTAAAACACTAGTGCTTAGGAAATCTATTGGAGGCAGAAGCAGTCAAGGGTAGCCTAGGGTTAGGGTTAGGCTTAGGTTACGGCTTAGGGTACGGATTCGGGGAGGGCTTCGGGTATGGCGTATGGTATGGGTTAGGGTTAGGGTTAGGGTTAGTGTTAGGGTTAGGGCTCGGTTTAGGGTACGGGTTAGGATTAGGGTACATGTTAGGGTTAGGGTAGGGGTTAGGGTTAGGGTACGCGTTAGGGTTAGGGTAGTTATTAAACCTATCCCACTCTCTAGATACACCTTAGCACGTAAAGGAATATTATTTGGGGGTCCAGCCATCGAGAAGAGTTTAGACACTAGGATAATATAAGGAACACACCCATTATAAAGAAGTCACATTAGGATTCTCTTTTTAAGCTGTTCCTTAAAACACTAGTGCTTAGGAAATCTATTGGAGGCAGAAGCAGTCAAGGGTAGCCTAGGGTTAGGCTTAGGCTTAGGGTACGGCTTAGGGTACGGGTTCGGGGAGGACTTCGGGTACGGCGTAGGTTATGGGTTAGGGTTCGGGTTAGGGTTAGTGTTAGGGTTAGGGCTCGGTTTAGGGTACGGGTTAGGATTAGGGTACATGTTAGGGTTAGGGTAGGGGTTAGGGTTAGTGTACGCGTTAGGGTTAGGGTAGTTATTAAACCTATCCCACTCTCTAGATACCCCTTAGCACGTAAAGGAATATTATTTGGCGGTCCAGCCATGGAGAAGAGTTTAGACACTAGGATAAGATAAGGAACACACCCATTATAAAGAAATCACATTAGGATTCTCTTTTTAAGCTGTTCCTTAAAACACTAGTGCTTAGGAAATCTATTGGAGGCAGAAGCAGTCAAGGGTAGCCTAGGGTTAGGGTTAGGCTTAGGGTTAGGCTTAGGGTACGGCTTAGGGTACGGGTTCGGTGAGGGCTTCGGGTACGGCGTAGGGTGTGGGTTAGGGTTAGGGTTAGGGTTAGTGTTAGGGTTAGGGCTCGGTTTAGGGTACGGGTTAGGATTAGGGTACGTGTTAGGGTTAGGGTAGGGGTTAGGGTTAGGGTACGCGTTAGGGTTAGGGTAGTTATTAAACCTATCCCACTCTCTAGATACCCCTTACCACGTAAAGGTATATTATTTGGGGGTCCAGCCATGGAGAAGAGTTTAGACACTAGGATAAGATAAGGACCACACCCATTATAAAGAAATCACATTAGGATTCTCTTTTTAAGCTGTTCCTTAAAACACTAGTGCTTAGGAAATCTATTGGAGGCAGAAGCAGTCAAGGGTAGCCTAGGGTTAGGGTTAGGCTTAGGGTACGGCTTAGGGTACGGCTTAGGGTACGGGTTCGGGGAGGGCTTCGGGTACGGCGTAGGGTATGGGTTAGGGTTAGGGTGAGTGTTAGGGTTAGGGCTCGGTTTAGGGTACGGGTTAGGATTAGGGTACGTGTTAGGGTTAGGGTAGGGGTTAGGGTTAGGGTACGCGTTAGGGTTAGGGTAGTTATTAAACCTATCCCACTCTCTAGATACCCCTTAGCACGTAAAGGAATATTATTTGGGGGTCCAGCCATGGAGAAGAGTTTAGACACTAGGATAAGATAAGGAACACACCCATTATAAAGAAATCACATTAGGATTCTCTTTTTAAGCTGTTCCTTACACCACTAGTGCTTAGGAAATCTATTGGAGGCAGAAGCAGTCAAGGGTAGCCTAGGGTTAGGGTTAGGCTTAGGGTACGGCTTAGGGTACGGCTTAGGGTACGGGTTCGGTGAGGGCTTCGGGTACGGCGTAGTGTATGGGTTAGGGTTAGGGTTAGGGTTAGTGTTAGGGTTAGGGCTCGGTTTAGGGTACGGGTTAGGATTAGGGTACGTGTTAGGGTTAGGGTAGGGGTTAGGGTTAGGGTACGCGTTAGGGTTAGGGTAGTTATTAAACCTATCCCACTCTCTAGATACCCCTTAGCACGTAAAGGAATATTATTTGGGGGTCCAGCCATGGAGAAGAGTTTAGACACTAGGATAAGATAAGGACCACACCCATTATAAAGAAATCACCTTAGGATTCTCTTTTTAATCTGTTCCTTAAAACACTAGTGCTTAGGAAATCTATTGGAGGCAGAAGCAGTCAAGGGTAGCCTAGGGTTAGGGTTAGGCTTAGGGTACGGCTTAGGGTACGGGTTCGGGGAGGGCTTCGGGTACGGCGTAGGGTATGGGTTAGGGTTAGGGTGAGTGTTAGGGTTAGGGCTCGGTTTAGGGTACGGGTTAGGATTAGGGTACGTGTTAGGGTTAGGGTAGGGGTTAGGGTTAGGGTACGCGTTAGGGTTAGGGTAGTTATTAAACCTATCCCACTCTCTAGATACCCCTTAGCACGTAAAGGAATATTATTTGGGGGTCCAGCCATGGAGAAGAGTTTAGACACTAGGATAAGATAAGGAACACACTCATTATAAAGAAATCACATTAGGATTCTCTTTTTAAGCTGTTCCTTAAAACACTAGTGCTTAGGAAATCTATTGGAGGCAGAAGCAGTCAAGGGTAGCCTAGGGTTAGGGTTAGGCTTGGGGTGAGGCTTAGAGTACGGCTTAGGGTACGGGTTCGGGGAGGGCTTCGGGTACGGCGTAGGGTATGGGTTAGGGTTAGGGTTAGGGTTAGTGTTAAGGTTAGGGCTCGGTTTAGGGTACGGGTTAGGATTAGGGTACATGTTAGGGTTAGGGTAGGGGTTAGGTTTAGGGTACGCGTTAGGGTTAGGGTAGTTATTAAACCTATTCCACTCTCTAGATACACCTTAGCACGTAAAGGAATATTATTTGGGGGTCCAGCCATGGAGAAGAGTTTAGACACTAGGATAAGATAAGGAACACACCCATTATAAAGAAATCACATTAGGTTTCTCTTTTTAAGCTGTTCCTTAAAACACTAGTGCTTAGGAAATCTATTGGAGGCAGAAGCAGTCAAGGGTAGCCTAGGGTTAGGGTTAGGCTTAGGGTACGGCTTAGGGTACGGCTTAGGGTACGGATTTGGGGAGGGCTTCGGGTACGGCGTAGGGTATGGGTTAGGGTTAGGGTTAGGGTTAGTGTTAGTGTTAGGGCTCGTTTTAGGGTATTGGTTAGGATTAGGGTACGTGTTAGTGTTAGGGTAGGGGTTAGGGTTAGGGTACGCGTTAGTGTTAGGGTAGTTATTAAACCTATCCCACTCTCTAGATACCCCTTAGCACGTAAAGGAATATTATTTGGAGGTCCAGCCATGGAGAAGAGTTTAGACACTAGGATAAGATAAGGAACACACCCATTATAAAGAAATCACATTAGGATTCTCTTTTTAAGCTGTTCCTTAAAACACTAGTGCTTAGGAAATCTATTGGAGGCAGAAGCAGTCAAGGGTAGCCTAGGGTTAGGGTTAGGCTTAGGGTACGGCTTAGG
This sequence comes from Balaenoptera physalus, assembly GCF_965194825.1. Lineage (NCBI taxonomy): Eukaryota > Metazoa > Chordata > Mammalia > Artiodactyla > Balaenopteridae > Balaenoptera > Balaenoptera physalus. The sequence continues at coordinate 826,951 of NW_028126333.1, forward strand.
GTACGGCTTAGGGTACGGGTTCGGGGAGGGCTTCGGGTACGGCGTAGGGTATGGGTTAGGGTAGGGGTTAGGGTTAGGGTACGCGTTAGTGTTAGGGTAGTTATTAAACCTATCCCAGTCTCTAGATACCCCTTAGCACGTAAAGGAAAATTATTTGGAGGTCCAGCCATGGAGAAGAGTTTAGACACTAGGATAAGATAAGAACACACCCATTATAAAGAAATCACATTAGGATTCTCTTTTTAAGCTGTTCCTTAAAACACTAGTGCTTAGGAAATCTATTGGAGGCAGAAGCAGTCAAGGGTAGCCTAGGGTTAGGGTTAGGCTTAGGGTTAGGCTTAGGGTACGGCTTAGGGTACGGGTTCGGTGAGGGCTTCGGGTACGGCGTAGGGTATGGGTTAGGGTTAGGGTTAGGGTTAGTGTTAGGTTTAGGGCTCGGTTTAGGGTACGGTTTAGGATTAGAGTACTTGTTAGGGTTAGGGTAGGGGTTAGGGTTAGGGTACGCGTTAGGGTTAGGGTAGTTATTAAACCTATCCCACTCTCTAGATACACCTTAGCACGTCAAGGAATATTATTTGGCGGTCCAGCAATGGAGAAGAGTTTAGACACTAGGATAAGATAAGGAACACACCCATTATAAAGAAATCACATTAGGATTCTCTTTTTAAGCTGTTCCTTAAAACACTAGTGCTTAGGAAATCTATTGGAGGCAGAAGCAGTCAAGGGTAGCCTAAAGTTAGGGTTAGGCTTAGGGTACGGCTTAGGGTACGGCTTAGGGTACGGGTTCGGGAAGGGCTTCGGGTACGGCGTAGGGTATGGGTTAGGAATAGGGTTAGGGTTAGTGTTAGCGTTAGGGCTCGGTTTAGGGTATTGGTTAGGATTACGGTACGTGTTAGGGTTAGGGTAGGGGTTAGGGTTAGGGTACGCGTTAGTGTTAGGGTAGTTATTAAACCTATCCCACTCTCTAGATACACCTTAGCACGTAAAGGAATATTATTTGGAGGTCCAGCCATGGAGAAGAGTTTAGACACTAGGATAAGATAAGGAACACACCCATTATAAAGAAATCACATTAGGATTCTCTTTTTAAGCTGTTCCTTAAAACACTAGTGCTTAGGAAATCTATTGGAGGCAGAAGCAGTCAAGGGTAGCCTAGGGTTAGGGTTAGGCTTGGGGTGAGGCTTAGAGTACGGCTTAGGGTACGGGTTCGGGGAGGGCTTCGGGTACGGCGTAGGGTATGGGTTAGGGTTAGGGTTAGGGTTAGTGTTAGGGTTAGGGCTCGGTTTAGGGTACGGGTTAGGATTAGGGTACATGTTAGGGTTAGGGTAGGGGTTAGGTTTAGGGTACGCGTTAGGGTTAGGGTAGTTATTAAACCTATTCCACTCTCTAGATACACCTTAGCACGTAAAGGAATATTATTTGGGGGTCCAGCCATGGAGAAGAGTTTAGACACTAAGATAAGATAAGGAACACACCCATTATAAAGAAATCACATTAGTATTCTCTTTTTAAGCTGTTCCTTAAAACACTAGTGCTTAGGAAATATATTGGAGGCAGAAGCAGTCAAGGGTAGCCTAGGGTTAGGGTTAGGCTTAGGGTACGGCTTAGGGTACGGCTTAGGGTACGGATTTGGGGAGGGCTTCGGGTACGGCGTAGGGTATGGGTTAGGGTTAGGGTTAGGGTTAGTGTTAGTGTTAGGGCTCGTTTTAGGGTATTGGTTAGGATTAGGGTACGTGTTAGTGTTAGGGTAGGGGTTAGGGTTAGGGTACGCGTTAGTGTTAGGGTAGTTATTAAACCTATCCCACTCTCTAGATACCCCTTAGCACGTAAAGGAATATTATTTGGAGGTCCAGCCATGGAGAAGAGTTTAGACACTAGGATAAGATAAGGAACACACCCATTAAAAAGAAATCACATTAGGATTCTCTTTTTAAGCTGTTCCTTAAAACACTAGTGCTTAGGAAATCTATTGGAGGCAGAAGCAGTCAAGGGTAGCCTAGGGTTAGGGTTAGGCTTAGGGTTAGGCTTAGGGTACGGCTTAGGGTACGGGTTCGGTGAGGGCTTCGGGTACGGCGTAGGGTATGGGTTAGGGTTAGGGTTAGGGTTAGTGTTAGGGTTAGGGCTCGGTTTAGGGTACGGGTTAGGATTAGGGTACGTGTTAGGGTTAGGGTAGGGGTTAGGGTTAGGGTACGCGTTAGGGTTAGGGTAGTTATTAAACCTATCCCAATCTCTAGATACCCCTTAGCACGTAAAGGAATATTATTTGGGGGTCCAGCCATGGAGAAGAGTTTATACACTAGGATAAGATAAGGACCACACCCATTATAAAGAAATCACATTAGGATTCTCTTTTTAAGCTGTTCCTTAAAATACTAGTGCTTAGGAAATCTATTGGAGGCAGAAGCAGTCAAGGGTAACCAAGGGTTAGGGTTAGGCGTGGGGTTAGGCTTAGGGTACGGCTTAGGGTACGGGTTCGGGAAGGGCTTCGGGTACGGCGTAGGGTATGGGTTAGGGTTAGGGTTAGGGTTAGTGTTAGGGTTAGGGCTCGGTTTAGGGTATTGGTTAGGATTAGGGTACGTGTTAGTGTTAGGGTAGGGGTTAGGGTTAGGGTACGCGTTAGTGTTAGGGTAGTTATTAAACCTATCCCACTCTCTAGATACCCCTTAGCACGTAAAGGAATATTATTTGGAGGTCCAGCCATGGAGAAGAGTTTAGACACTAGGATAAGATAAGGAACACACCCATTATAAAGAAATCACATTAGGATTCTCTTTTTAAGCTGTTCCTTAAAACACTAGTGCTTAGGAAATCTATTGGAGGCAGAAGCACTCAAGGGTAGCCTAGGGTTAGGGTTAGGCTTAGGGTACGGCTTAGGGTACGGCTTAGGGTACGGGTTCGGGGAGGGCTTCGGGTACGGCGTAGGGTATGGGTTAGGGTTAGGGTGAGTGTTAGGGTTAGGGCTCGGTTTAGGGTACGGGTTAGGATTAGGGTACGTGTTAGGGTTAGGGTAGGGGTTAGGGTTAGGGTACGCGTTAGTTTTAGGGTAGTTATTAAACCTATCCCACTCTCTAGATACCCCTTAGCACGTAGAGGAATATTATTTGGGGGTCCAGCCATGGAGAAGAGTTTAGACACTAAGATAATATAAGGAACACACACATTATAAAGAAATCACATTAGGATTCTCTTTTTAAGCTGTTCCTTAAAACACTAGTGCGTAGGAACTCTATTGGAGGCAGAAGCACTCAAGGGTAGCCTAGGGTTAGGGTTAGGCTTAGGGTTAGGCTTAGGGTACGGCTTAGGGTACGGCTTAGGTTACGGGTTTGGGGAGGGCTTCGGGTACGGCGTAGGGTATGGGTTAGGGTTAGGGTTAGGGTTAGTGTTAGGGTTAGGGCTCGGTTTAGGGTATTGTTTAGGATTAGGGTACGTGTTAGGGTTAGGGTAGGGGTTAGGGTTAGGGTACGTGTTAGGGTTAGGGTAGTTATTAAACCTATCCCACTCTCTAGATACACCTTGGCACGTAAAGGAATATTATTTGGGGGTCCAGCCATGGAGAAGAGTTTAGACACTAAGATAAATAAGGAACACACCCATTATAAAGAAATCACATTAGGATTCTCTTTTTAAGCTGTTCCTTAAAACACTAGTGCTTAGGAAATCTATTGGAGTCAGAAGCAGTCAAGGGTAGCCTAGGGATAGGGTTAGGCTTAGGGTTAGGCTTAGGATACGGCTTACGGTACGGGTTCGGGGAGGGCTTCGGGTACGGCGTAGGGTATGGGTTAGAGTTAGGGTTTGGGTTAGTGTTAGGGTAGGTCTCGGGTTAGGTTATGAGTTAGGATTAGGGTACGTGTTAGGGTTAGGGTAGGGGTTAGGGTTAGGGTAGGTCTCGGGTTAGGTTATGGGTTAGGATTAGGGTACTTGTTAGGGTTAGGGTAGGGGTTAGGGTTAGGGTACGCGTTAGAGTTAGGGTACTTATTAAACCTATCCCACTCTCTAGATACCCCTTAGCACGTAAAGGAATAGTATTTGGAGGTCCAGCCATGGAGAAGAGTTTAGACACTAGGATAAGATAAGGAACACACCCATTATAAAGAAATCACATTAGGATTCTCTTTTTAAGCTTTTCCTTAAAACACTAGTGCTTAGGAAATCTATTGGAGGCAGAAGCATTCAAGGGTAGCCTAGGGTTAGGGTTAGGCTTAGGGTAAGGCTTAGGGTACGGGTTTGGGGAGGGCTTCGGGTACGGCGTAGGGTATGGGTTAGGGTTAGGGTTAGGGTTAGTGTTAAGGTTAGGGCTCGGTTTAGGGTACGGGTTAGGATTAGGGTACATGTTAGGGTTAGGGTAGGGGTTAGGTTTAGGGTACGCGTTAGGGTTAGGGTAGTTATTAAACCTATTCCACTCTCTAGATACACCTTAGCACGTAAAGGAATATTATTTGGGGGTCCAGCCATGGAGAAGAGTTTAGACACTAGGATAAGATAAGGAACACACCCATTATAAAGAAATCACATTAGGATTCTCTTTTTAAGCTGTTCCTTAAAACACTAGTGCTTAGGAAATCTATTGGAGGCAGAAGCAGTCAAGGGTAGCCTAGGGTTAGGGTTAGGCTTAGGGTACGGCTTAGGGTACGGCTTAGGGTACGGATTTGGGGAGGGCTTCGGGTACGGCGTAGGGTATGGGTTAGGGTTAGGGTTAGGGTTAGTGTTAGTGTTAGGGCTCGTTTTAGGGTATTGGTTAGGATTAGGGTACGTGTTAGTGTTAGGGTAGGGGTTAGGGTTAGGGTACGCATTAGTGTTAGGGTAGTTATTAAACCTATCCCACTCTCTAGATACCCCTTAGCACGTAAAGGAATATTATTTGGAGGTCCAGCCATGGAGAAGAGTTTAGACACTAGGATAAGATAAGGAACACACCCATTATAAAGAAATCACATTAGGATTCTCTTTTTAAGCTGTTCCTTAAAACACTAGTGCTTAGGAAATCTATTGGAGGCAGAAGCAGTCAAGGGTAGCCTAGGGTTAGGGTTAGGCTTAGGGTACGGCTTAGGGTACGGCTTAGGGTACGGGTTCGGGGAGGGCTTCGGGTACGGCGTAGGGTATGGGTTAGGGTAGGGGTTAGGGTTAGGGTACGCGTTAGTGTTAGGGTAGTTATTAAACCTATCCCAGTCTCTAGATACCCCTTAGCACGTAAAGGAAAATTATTTGGAGGTCCAGCCATGGAGAAGAGTTTAGACACTAGGATAAGATAAGAACACACCCATTATAAAGAAATCACATTAGGATTCTCTTTTTAAGCTGTTCCTTAAAACACTAGTGCTTAGGAAATCTATTGGAGGCAGAAGCAGTCAAGGGTAGCCTAGGGTTAGGGTTAGGCTTAGGGTTAGGCTTAGGGTACGGCTTAGGGTACGGGTTCGGTGAGGGCTTCGGGTACGGCGTAGGGTATGGGTTAGGGTTAGGGTTAGGGTTAGTGTTAGGTTTAGGGCTCGGTTTAGGGTACGGTTTAGGATTAGGGTACTTGTTAGGGTTAGGGTAGGGGTTAGGGTTAGGGTACGCGTTAGGGTTAGGGTAGTTATTAAACCTATCCCACTCTCTAGATACACCTTAGCACGTCAAGGAATATTATTTGGCGGTCCAGCAATGGAGAAGAGTTTAGACACTAGGATAAGATAAGGAACACACCCATTATAAAGAAATCACATTAGGATTCTCTTTTTAAGCTGTTCCTTAAAACACTAGTGCTTAGGAAATCTATTGGAGGCAGAAGCAGTCAAGGGTAGCCTAAAGTTAGGGTTAGGCTTAGGGTACGGCTTAGGGTACGGCTTAGGGTACGGGTTCGGGAAGGGCTTCGGGTACGGCGTAGGGTATGGGTTAGGAATAGGGTTAGGGTTAGTGTTAGCGTTAGGGCTCGGTTTAGGGTATTGGTTAGGATTACGGTACGTGTTAGGGTTAGGGTAGGGGTTAGGGTTAGGGTACGCGTTAGTGTTAGGGTAGTTATTAAACCTATCCCACTCTCTAGATACACCTTAGCACGTAAAGGAATATTATTTGGAGGTCCAGCCATGGAGAAGAGTTTAGACACTAGGATAAGATAAGGAACACACCCATTATAAAGAAATCACATTAGGATTCTCTTTTTAAGCTGTTCCTTAAAACACTAGTGCTTAGGAAATCTATTGGAGGCAGAAGCAGTCAAGGGTAGCCTAGGGTTAGGGTTAGGCTTGGGGTGAGGCTTAGAGTACGGCTTAGGGTACGGGTTCGGGGAGGGCTTCGGGTACGGCGTAGGGTATGGGTTAGGGTTAGGGTTAGGGTTAGTGTTAGGGTTAGGGCTCGGTTTAGGGTACGGGTTAGGATTAGGGTACATGTTAGGGTTAGGGTAGGGGTTAGGTTTAGGGTACGCGTTAGGGTTAGGGTAGTTATTAAACCTATTCCACTCTCTAGATACACCTTAGCACGTAAAGGAATATTATTTGGGGGTCCAGCCATGGAGAAGAGTTTAGACACTAAGATAAGATAAGGAACACACCCATTATAAAGAAATCACATTAGTATTCTCTTTTTAAGCTGTTCCTTAAAACACTAGTGCTTAGGAAATCTATTGGAGGCAGAAGCAGTCAAGGGTAGCCTAGGGTTAGGGTTAGGCTTAGGGTACGGCTTAGGGTACGGCTTAGGGTACGGATTTGGGGAGGGCTTCGGGTACGGCGTAGGGTATGGGTTAGGGTTAGGGTTAGGGTTAGTGTTAGTGTTAGGGCTCGTTTTAGGGTATTGGTTAGGATTAGGGTACGTGTTAGTGTTAGGGTAGGGGTTAGGGTTAGGGTACGCGTTAGTGTTAGGGTAGTTATTAAACCTATCCCACTCTCTAGATACCCCTTAGCACGTAAAGGAATATTATTTGGAGGTCCAGCCATGGAGAAGAGTTTAGACACTAGGATAAGATAAGGAACACACCCATTAAAAAGAAATCACATTAGGATTCTCTTTTTAAGCTGTTCCTTAAAACACTAGTGCTTAGGAAATCTATTGGAGGCAGAAGCAGTCAAGGGTAGCCTAGGGTTAGGGTTAGGCTTAGGGTTAGGCTTAGGGTACGGCTTAGGGTACGGGTTCGGTGAGGGCTTCGGGTACGGCGTAGGGTATGGGTTAGGGTTAGGGTTAGGGTTAGTGTTAGGGTTAGGGCTCGGTTTAGGGTACGGGTTAGGATTAGGGTACGTGTTAGGGTTAGGGTAGGGGTTAGGGTTAGGGTACGCGTTAGGGTTAGGGTAGTTATTAAACCTATCCCACTCTCTAGATACCCCTTAGCACGTAAAGGAATATTATTTGGGGGTCCAGCCATGGAGAAGAGTTTATACACTAGGATAAGATAAGGACCACACCCATTATAAAGAAATCACATTAGGATTCTCTTTTTAAGCTGTTCCTTAAAATACTAGTGCTTAGGAAATCTATTGGAGGCAGAAGCAGTCAAGGGTAACCAAGGGTTAGGGTTAGGCGTGGGGTTAGGCTTAGGGTACGGCTTAGGGTACGGGTTCGGGAAGGGCTTCGGGTACGGCGTAGGGTATGGGTTAGGGTTAGGGTTAGGGTTAGTGTTAGGGTTAGGGCTCGGTTTAGGGTATTGGTTAGGATTAGGGTACGTGTTAGTGTTAGGGTAGGGGTTAGGGTTAGGGTACGCGTTAGTGTTAGGGTAGTTATTAAACCTATCCCACTCTCTAGATACCCCTTAGCACGTAAAGGAATATTATTTGGAGGTCCAGCCATGGAGAAGAGTTTAGACACTAGGATAAGATAAGGAACACACCCATTATAAAGAAATCACATTAGGATTCTCTTTTTAAGCTGTTCCTTAAAACACTAGTGCTTAGGAAATCTATTGGAGGCAGAAGCACTCAAGGGTAGCCTAGGGTTAGGGTTAGGCTTAGGGTACGGCTTAGGGTACGGCTTAGGGTACGGGTTCGGGGAGGGCTTCGGGTACGGCGTAGGGTATGGGTTAGGGTTAGGGTGAGTGTTAGGGTTAGGGCTCGGTTTAGGGTACGGGTTAGGATTAGGGTACGTGTTAGGGTTAGGGTAGGGGTTAGGGTTAGGGTACGCGTTAGTTTTAGTGTAGTTATTAAACCTATCCCACTCTCTAGATACCCCTTAGCACGTGGAGGAATATTATTTGGGGGTCCAGCCATGGAGAAGAGTTTAGACACTAAGATAATATAAGGAACACACACATTATAAAGAAATCACATTAGGATTCTCTTTTTAAGCTGTTCCTTAAAACACTAGTGCGTAGGAACTCTATTGGAGGCAGAAGCACTCAAGGGTAGCCTAGGGTTAGGGTTAGGCTTAGGGTTAGGCTTAGGGTACGGCTTAGGGTACGGCTTAGGGTACGGGTTTGGGGAGGGCTTCGGGTACGGCGTAGGGTATGGGTTAGGGTTAGGGTTAGGGTTAGTGTTAGGGTTAGGGCTCGGTTTAGGGTATTGTTTAGGATTAGGGTACGTGTTAGGGTTAGGGTAGGGGTTAGGGTTAGGGTACGTGTTAGGGTTAGGGTAGTTATTAAACCTATCCCACTCTCTAGATACACCTTGGCACGTAAAGGAATATTATTTGGGGGTCCAGCCATGGAGAAGAGTTTAGACACTAAGATAAATAAGGAACACACCCATTATAAAGAAATCACATTAGGATTCTCTTTTTAAGCTGTTCCTTAAAACACTAGTGCTTAGGAAATCTATTGGAGTCAGAAGCAGTCAAGGGAAGCCTAGGGATAGGGTTAGGCTTAGGGTTAGGCTTAGGATACGGCTTACGGTACGGGTTCGGGGAGGGCTTCGGGTACGGCGTAGGGTATGGGTTAGAGTTAGGGTTTGGGTTAGTGTTAGGGTAGGTCTCGGGTTAGGTTATGAGTTAGGATTAGGGTACGTGTTAGGGTTAGGGTAGGGGTTAGGGTTAGGGTAGGTCTCGGGTTAGGTTATGTGTTAGGATTAGGGTACTTGTTAGGGTTAGGGTAGGGGTTAGGGTTAGGGTACGCGTTAGAGTTAGGGTACTTATTAAACCTATCCCACTCTCTAGATACCCCTTAGCACGTAAAGGAATATTATTTGGAGGTCCAGCCATGGAGAAGAGTTTAGACACTAGGATAAGATAAGGAACACACCCATTATAAAGAAATCACATTAGGATTCTCTTTTTAAGCTTTTCCTTAAAACACTAGTGCTTAGGAAATCTATTGGAGGCAGAAGCATTCAAGGGTAGCCTAGGGTTAGGGTTAGGCTTAGGGTAAGGCTTAGGGTACGGGTTTGGGGAGGGCTTCGGGTACGGTGTAGTGTATGAGTTAGGGTTAGGGTTAGGGTTAGTGTTAGGGTTAGGGCTCGGTTTAGGGTACGGTTTAGGATTAGGGTACGTGTTAGGGGTAGGGTAGGGGTTAGGGTTAGGGTAGTTATTAAACCTATCCCACTCTCTATATACCCCTTAGCACGTAAAGGAATATTATTTGGGGGTCCAGCAATGGAGAAGACTTTAGACAGTAGGATAAGATAAGGAACACACCCATTATAAAGAAATCACATTAGGATTCTCTTTTTAAGCTGTTCCTTAAAACACTAGTGCTTAGGAAATCTATTGGAGGCAGAAGCAGACAAGGGTAGCCTAGGGTTAGTGTTAGGCTTAGGGTTAGGCTTAGGGTACGGCTTATGGTACGGGTTCGGGGAGGGCTTCGGGTACGGCGTAGGGTATGGGTTAGGGTTAGTGTTAGGGTTAGTGTTAGGGTTAGGGCTCGGTTTAGTGTATTGTTTAGGATTAGGGTACGTGTTCGGGTTAGGGTAGGGGTTAGGGTTAGGGTACGCGTTAGGGTTAGGTTAGTTATTAAACCTAACCCACTCTCTAGATACCCCTTAGCACGTAAAGGAATATTATTTGGTGGTCCAGCCATGGAGAAGAGTTTAGACCCTAGGATAAGATAAGGAACACACCCATTATAAAGAAATCACATTAGGATTCTCTTTTAAAGCTGTTCCTTAAAACACTAGTGCTTAGGAAATCTATTTGAGGCTGAAGCAGTCAAGGGTAGCCTAGGGTTAGGGTTAGGGTTAGGGTTAGTCTTAGGGTACGGCTTAGGGTACGGGTTCGGAGAGGGCTTCGCGTACGGCGTAGGGTATGGGTTAGGGTTACGGTTAGTGTTAGGGTTAGGGCTCGGTTTAGGGTACGGGTTAGGATTAGGGTACGTGTTAGGGTTAGGGTAGTTATTAAACCTATCCCACTCTCTAGATACACCTTAGCACGTAAAGGAATATTATTTGGGGGTCCAGCCATGGAGAAGAGTTTAGACACTTGGATAAGATAAGGAACACACCCATTATAAAGAAATCACATTAGGATTCTCTTTTTAAGCTGTTCCTTAAAACACTACTGCTTAGGAAATCTATTGGAGGCAGAAGCAGTCAAGGGTAGCCTAGGGTTAGGGTTAGACTTAGGGTACGGCTTAGGGTACGGCTTAGGGTACGGGTTCGGGGAAGGCTTCGGGTACGGCGTAGGGTATGGGTTAGGGTTAGGGTTAGGGTTAGTGTTAGGGTTAGGGCTCGGTTTAGTGTATTGGTTAGGATTAGGGTACGAGTTAGGGTTAGGGTAAGGGTTAGGGTTAGGGTACGCGTTAGTGTTAGGGTAGTTATTAAACCTATCCCACTCTCTAGATACCCCTTAGCACGTAAAGGAATATTATTTGGAGGTCCAGCCATGGAGAAGAGTTTAGACACTAGGATAAGATAAGGAACACACCCATTATAAAGAAATCACATTAGGATTCTCTTTTTAAGCTGTTCCTTAAAACACTAGTGCTTAGGAAATCTATTGGAGGCAGAAGCAGTCAAGGGTAGCCTAGGGTTAGGGTTAGGCTTAGGGTAAGGCTTAGGGTACGGGTTCGGGGAGGGCTTCGGGTACAGTGTAGTGTATGGGTTAGGGTTAGGCTTAGGGTTAGTGTTAGGGTTAGGGCTCGGTTTAGGGTACGGTTTAGGATTAGGGTACGTGTTAGGGTTAGGGTAGGGGTTAGGGTTAGGGTACGTGTTAGGGTTAGGGTTATTAAACCTATCCCAATCTCTAGATACCCCTTAGCACGTAGAGGAATATTATTTGGGGATCCAGCCATGGAGAAGAGTTTAGACACTAGGCTAAGATAAGGAACACACCCTTTATAGAGAAATCACATTAGGATTCTCTTTTTAAGCTGTTCCTTAAAACACTAGTGCTTAGGAAATCTATTGGAGGCAGAAGCAGTCAAGGGTAGCCTAATGTTAGCGTTAGGCTTAGGGTTAGGCTAAGGGTACGGCTTAGGGTTCGGGTTCGGGGAGGGCTTTGGGTACGGCGTAGGGTATGGGTTAGGGTTAGTGTTAGTGTTAGGGTTAGGGCTCGGTTTAGGGTACGGTTTAGGTTTAGGGTACGTGTTAGGGTTAGGGTAGGGGTTAGGGTTAGGGTACGTGTTAGGGTTAGGGTTGTTATTAAACCTATCCCACTCTCTAGATACCCCTTAGCACGTTAAGGAATATTATTTCGGGGTCCAGGCATGGAGAAGAGTTTAGACACTAGGATAAGATAAGGAACACACCCATTATAAAGAAATCACATTAGGATTCTCTTTTTAACCTGTTCCTTAAAACACTAGTGCTTAGGAAATCTATTGGAGGCAGAAGCAGTCAAGGGTAGCCTAGGGTTAGGGTTAGGCTTAGGGTAAGGCTTAGGGTACGGGTTCGGGGAGGGCTTCGGGTACGGCGTAGGGTATGGGTTAGGGTTAGGGTTAGGGTTAGTGTTAGGGTTAGGGCTCGGTTTAGGGTACGGGTTAGGATTAGGGTACGTGTTAGGGTTAGGGTAGTTATTAAACCTATCCCACTCTCTAGATACCCCTTAGCACGTAAAGGAATATTATTTGGGGGTCCAGCCATGGAGAAGAGTTTAGACACTAGGATAAGATAAGGAACACACCCATTATAAAGAAATCACATTAGGATTCTCTTTTTAAGCTGTTCCTTAAAACACTACTGCTTAGGAAATCTATTGGAGGCAGAAGCAGTCAAGGGTAGCCTAGGGTTAGGGTTAGACTTAGGGTACGGCTTAGGGTACGGCTTAGGGTACGGGTTCGGGGAGGGCTTCGGGTACGGCGTAGGGTATGGGTTAGGGTTATGGTTAGGGTTAGTGTTAGGGTTAGGGCTCGGTTTAGTGTATTGGTTAGGATTAGGGTACGTGTTAGGGTTAGGGTAAGGGTTAGGGTTAGGGTACGCATTAGTGTTACGGTAGTTATTAAAACTATCCCACTCTCTAGATACCCCTTAGCACGTAAAGGAATATTATTTGGAGGTCCAGCCATGGAGAAGAGTTTAGACACTAGGATAAGATAAGGAACACACCCATTATAAATAAATCACTTTAGGATTCTCTTTTTAAGCTGTTCCTTAAAACACTAGTGCTTAGGAAATCTATTGGAGGCAGAAGCAGTCAAGGGTAGCCTAGGGTTAGGGTTAGGCTTAGGGTTAGGCTTAGGGTACGGCTTAGGGTACGGGTTCGGGGAGGGCTTCGGGTACGGCGTAGGGTATGGGTTAGGGTTAGGGTTAGGGTTAGTGTTAGGGTTAGGGCTCGGTTTAGGGTACGGTTTAGGATTAGGTTACGTGTTAGTGTTAGGGTAGGGGTTAGGCTTAGGGTACGTGTTAGGGTTAGGGTAGTTATTAAACCTATCCCACTCTCTAGATACCCCTTAGCACGTAAAGAATATTATTTGGGGGTCCAGCCATGGAGAAGAGTTAAACACTAGGATAAGATAAGGAACACACCCATTATAAAGAAATCACATTAGGATTCTCTTTTTATGCTGTTCCTTAAAACACTAGTGCTTAGGAAATCTATTGGAGGCAGAAGCAGTCAAGGGTAGCCTAGGGTTAGGGTTAGGCTTAGGGTTAGGCTTAGGGTACGGCTTAGGGTACGGTTTCGGGGAGGGCTTCGGGTACGGCGTAGGGTATGGGTTAGGGTTAGGGTTAGGGTTAGTGTTAGGGTTAGGGCTCGGTTTAGGGTATTGGTTAGGATTAGGGTACTTGTTAGGGTTAGGGTAGGGGTTAGGGTTATGGTACGCGTTAGGGTTAAGGTAGTTATTAAACCTATCCCACTCTCTAGATACCCCTTAGAACATAAAGGAATATTATTTGGAGGTCCAGCCATGGAGAAGAATTTAGACACTAGGATAAGATAAGGAACACACACATTATAAAGAAATCACTTTAGGATTCTATTTTTAAGCTGTTCCTGAAAACACTAGTGCTTAGGAAATCTATTGGCGGCAGAAGCAGTCAAGGGTAGCCTAGGGTTAGGGTTAGGCTTATGGTTAGGCTTAGGATACAGCTTAGGGTACGGGTTTGGGGAGGGCTTCGGGTACGGCCTAGGGTATGGGTTAGGGTTAGGGTTGGGGTTAGTGTTAGGGTTAGGTCTCGGTTTAGGGTACGGGTTAGGATTAGGGTACGTGTTAGGGTTAGGGTAGGGGTTAGGGTTAGGGTACACGTTAGAGTTAGGGTAGTTATTAAACCTATCCCACTCTCTAGATACACCTTAGCAAGTAAAGGAATATTATTTTGGGGTCCACCCATGGAGAAGAGTTTAGACACTAAGATAATATAAGGAACACACACATTATAAAGAAATCACATTAGGATTCTCTTTTTAAGCTGTTCCTTAAAACACTAGTGCGTAGGAAATCTATTGGAGGCAGAAGCAGTCAAGGGCAGCCTAGGGTTAGGGTTAGGCTTAGGGTTAGGCTTCGGGTACGGCTTAGGGTACGGGTTTGGGGAGGGCTTCGGGGACGGCGTAGGGTATGGGTTAGGGTTAGGGTTAGGGTTAGTGTTAGGGTTAGGGCTCGGTTTAGGTTATTGTTTAGGATTAGGGTACGTGTTAGGGTTAGGGTAGGGGTTAGGGTTAGGGTACGTGTTAGGGTTAGGGTAGTTATTAAACCTATCCCACTCTCTAGATACCCCTTAGCACGTAAAGGAATATTTTTTGGGGATCCAGCCATGGAGAAGAGTTTAGACACTAGGCTAAGATAAGGAACACACCCTTTATAGAGAAATCACATTAGGATTCTCTTTTTAAGCTGTTCCTTAAAACACTAGTGCTTAGGAAATCTATTGGAGGCAGAAGCAGTCAAGGGTAGCCTAATGTTAGGGTTAGGCTTAGGGTTAGGCTAAGGGTACGGCTTAGGGTTCGGGTTCGGGGAGGGCTTCGGGTACGGCGTAGGGTATGGGTTAAGGTTAGTGTTAGTGTTAGGGTTAGGGCTCGGTTTAGGGTACGGTTTAGGTTTAGGGTACGTGTTAGGGTTAGGGTAGGGGTTAGGGTTAGGGTACGTGTTAGGGTTAGGGTTGTTATTAAACCTATCCCACTCTCTAGATACCCCTTAGCACGTTAAGGAATATTATTTGGGGGTCCAGGCATGGAGAAGAGTTTAGACACTAGGATAAGATAAGGAACACACCCATTATAAAGAAATCACATTAGGATTCTCTTTTTAACCTGTTCCTTAAAACACTAGTGCTTAGGAAATCTATTGGAGGCAGAAGCAGTCAAGGGTAGCCTAGGGTTAGGGTTAGGCTTAGGGTGAGGCTTAGGGTACGGCTTAGGGTACGGTTTCGGAGAGGGCTTCGGGTACGACGTAGGGTATGGGTTAGGGTGAGTGTTAGGGTTAGTGTTAGGGTTAGGGCTCGGTTTAGTGTATTGTTTAGGATTAGGGTACGTGTTAGGGTTAGGGTAGGGGTTAGGGTTAGGGTACGCGTTAGGGTTAGGTTAGTTATTAAACCTATCCCACTCTCTAGATACCCCTTAGCACGTAAAGGAATATTATTTGGTGGTCCAGCCATGGAGAAGAGTTTAGAACCTAGGATAAGATAAGGAACACACCCATTATAAAGAAATCACATTAGGATTCTCTTTTAAAGCTGTTCCTTAAAACACTAGTGCTTAGGAAATCTATTGGAGGCAGAAGCAGTCAAGGGTAGCCTAGGGTTAGGGTTAGGGTTAGGGTTAGGCTTAGGGTACGGCTTAGGGTACGGGCTCGGTGAGGGGTTCGGGTAAGGAGTAGGGTATGGGTTAGGGTTAGGGTTAGGGTTAGTGTTAGGGTTAGGGCTCGGTTTAGGGTACGGGTTAGGATTAGGGTACGTGTTAGGGTTAGGGTAGGGGTTAGGGTTAGGGTACGCGTTAGGGTTAGGGTAGTTATTAAACCTATCCCACTCTCTAGATACCCCTTAGCACGTAAAGGAATATTATTTGGGGATCCAGCCATGGAGAAGAGTTTAGACACTAGGCTAAGATAAGGAACACACCCTTTATAGAGAAATCACATTAGGATTCTCTTTTTAAGCTGTTCCTTAAAACACTAGTGGTTAGGAAATCTATTGGAGGCAGAAGCAGTCAAGGGTAGCCTAATGTTAGGGTTAGGCTTAGGGTTAGGCTAAGGGTACGGCTTAGGGTTCGGGTTTGGGGAGGGCTTCGGGTACGGCGTAGGGTATGGGTTAAGGTTAGGGTTAGGGTTAGTGTTAGGGTTAGGGCTCGGTTTAGGGTACGGTTTAGGATTAGGTTACGTGTTAGGGTTAGGGTAGGGGTTAGGCTTAGGGTACGTGTTAGGGTTAGGGTAGTTATTAAACCTATCCCACTCTCTAGATACCCCTTAACACGTAAAGAATATTATTTGGGGGTCCAGCCATGGAGAAGAGTTAAACACTAGGATAAGATAAGGAACACACCCATTATAAAGAAATCACATTACGATTCTCTTTTTATGCTGTTCCTTAAAACACTAGTGCTTAGGAAATCTATTGGAGGCAGAAGCAGTCAAGGGTAGCCTAGGGTTAGGGTTAGGCTTAGGGTGAGGCTTAGGGTACGGCTTAGGGTACGGGTTCGGGGAGGGCTTCGGGTACGGCGTAGGGTATGGGTTAGGGTTAGGGTTAGGGTTAGTGTTAGGGTTAGGGCTCGGTTTAGTGTATTGGTTAGGATTAGGGTACGTGTTAGGGTTAGGGTAAGGGTTAGGGTTAGGGTACGCGTTAGTGTTAGGGTTGTTATTAAACCTATCCCACTCTCTAGATACCCCTTAGAACATAAAGGAATATTATTTGGAGGTCCAGCCATGGAGAAGAATTTAGACACTAGGATAAGATAAGGAACACACACATTATAAAGAAATCACTTTAGGATTCTATTTTTAAGCTGTTCCTTAAAACACTAGTGCTTAGGAAATCTATTGGCGGCAGAAGCAGTCAAGGGTAGCCTAGGGTTAGGGTTAGGCTTATGGTTAGGCTTAGGATACAGCTTAGGGTACGGGTTTGGGGAGGGCTTCGGGTACGGCCTAGGGTATGGGTTAGGGTTAGGGTTGGGGATAGTGTTAGGGTTAGGTCTCGGTTTAGGGTACGGGTTAGGATTAGGGTACGTGTTAGGGTTAGGGTAGGGGTTAGGGTTAGGGTACACGTTAGAGTTAGGGTAGTTATTAAACCTATCCCACTCTCTAGATACACCTTAGCAAGTAAAGGAATATTATTTTGGGGTCCACCCATGGAGAAGAGTTTAGACACTAAGATAATATAAGGAACACACCCATTATAAAGAAATCACTTTAGGATTCTCTTTTTAAGCTGTTCCTTAAAACACTAGTGCGTAGGAAATCTATTGGAGGCAGAAGCAGTCAAGGGTAGCCTAGGGTTAGGGTTAGGCTTAGGGTTAGGCTTAGGGTACGGCTTAGGGTACGGGTTTGGGGAGGGCTTTGGGGACGGCGTAGGGTATGGGTTAGGGTTAGGGTTAGGGTTAGTGTTAGGGTTAGGGCTCTGTTTAGGGTATTGTTTAGGATTAGGGTACGTGTTAGGGTTAGGGTAGGGGTTAGGGTTAGGGTACGTGTTAGGGTTAGGGTAGTTATTAAACCTATCCCACTCTCTAGATACACCTTAGCACGTAAAGGAATATTACTTGGGGGTCCAGCCATGGAGAAGAGTTTAGACACTAGGATAAATAAGGAACACACCCATTATAAAGAAATCACATTAGGATTCTCTTTTTAAGCTGTTCCTTAAAACACTAGTGCTTAGGAAATCTATTGGAGTCAGAAGCTGTCAAGGGTAGCCTAGGGTTAGGGTTAGGCTTAGGGTTAGGCTTAGGATACGGCTTACGGTACGGGTTCGGGTACGGCGTAGGGTATGGGTTAGAGTTAGGGTTAGGGTTAGTGTTAGGGTAGGTCTCGGGTTAGGTTATGAGTTAGGATTAGGGTACGTGTTAGGGTTAGGGTAGGGGTTAGGGTTAGGGTAGGTCTCGGGTTAGGTTATGGGTTAGGATTAGGGTACTTGTTAGGGTTAGGGTAGGGGTTAGGGTTAGGGTACGCGTTAGAGTTAGGGTATTTATTAAACCTATCCCACTCTGTAGATACCCCTTAGCACGTAAAGGAATATTATTTGGAGGTCCAGCCATGGAGAAGAGTTTAGACACTAGGATAAGATAAGGAACACACCCATTATAAAGAAATCACATTAGGATTCTCTTTTTAAGTTGTTCCTTAAAACACTAGTGCTTAGGAAATCTATTGGAGGCAGAAGCAGTCAAGGGTAGCCTAGGGTTAGGGTTAGGCTTAGGGTAAGGCTTAGGGTACGGGTTTGGGGAGGGCTTCGGGTACGGTGTAGTGTATGGGTTAGGGTTAGGGTTAGGGTTAGTGTTAGGGTTAGGGCTCGGTTTAGGATACGGTTTAGGATTAGGGTACGTGTTAGGGTTGGGGTAGGGGTTAGGGTTAGGGTAGTTATTAAACCTATCCCACTCTCTATATACCCCTTAGCACGTAAAGGAATATTATTTGGGGGTCCAGCAATGGAGAAGACTTTAGACACTAGGATAAGATAAGGAACACACCCATTATAAAGAAATCACATTAGGATTCTCATTTTAAGCTGTTCCTTAAAACACTAGTGCTTAGGAAATCTATTGGAGGCAGAAGCAGACAAGGGTAGCCTAGGGTTAGTGTTAGGCTTAGGGTTAGGCTTAGGGTACGGCTTAGGGTACGGGTTCGGGGAGGGCTTCGGGTACGGCGTAGGGTATGGGTTAGGGTTAGTGTTAGGGTTAGTGTTAGGGTTAGGGCTCGGTTTAGTGTATTGTTTAGGATTAGGGTACGTGTTAGGGTTAGGGTAGGGGTTAGGGTTAGGGTACGCGTTAGGGTTAGGTTAGTTATTAAACCTATCCCACTCTCTAGATACCCCTTAGCACGTAAAGGAATATTATTTGGTGGTCCAGCCATGGAGAAGAGTTTAGACCCTAGGATAAGATAAGGAACACACCCATTACAAAGAAATCACATTAGGATTCTCTTTTAAAGCTGTTCCTTAAAACACTAGTGCTTAGGAAATCTATTTGAGGCTGAAGCAGTCGAGGGTAGCCTAGGGTTAGGGTTAGGCTTAGGGTTAGTCTTAGGGTACGGCTTAGGGTACGGGTTCGGAGAGGGCTTCGCGTATGGCGTAGGGTATGGGTTAGGGTTAGGGTTAGGGTTAGTGTTAGGGTTAGGGCTCGGTTTAGGGTACGGGTTAGGATTAGGGTACGTGTTAGTGTTAGGGTAGGGGTTAGGGTTAGGGTACGCGTTAGGGTTAGGGTAGTTATTAAACCTATCCCACTCTCTAGATACCCCTTAGCACATAAAGGAATATTATTTGGGGGTCCAGCCATGGAGAAGAGTTTAGACACTAAGATAAGATAAGGAACACACACATTATAAAGAAATCACATTATGATTCTCTTTTTAAGCTGTTCCTTAAACCACTAGTGCTTAGGAAATCTATTGGAGGCAGAAGCAGTCAAGGGTAGCCTAGGGTTAGGGTTAGGGTTAGGGTTAGGCTTAGGGTACGGCTTAGGGTACGGGCTCGTGGAGGGGTTCGGGTAAGGCGTAGGGTATGGGTTAGGGTTAGGGTTAGTGTTAGGGTTAGGGCTCGGTTTAGGGTACGGGTTAGGATTAGGGTACGTGTTAGGGTTAGGGTAGTTATTAAACCTATCCCACTCTCTAGATACCCCTTAGCACGTAAAGGAATATTATTTGGGGGTCCAGCCATGGAGAAGAGTTTAGACACTAGGATAAGATAAGGAACACACCCATTATAAAGAAATCACATTAGGATTCTCTTTTTAAGCTGTTCCTTAAAACACTACTGCTTAGGAAATCTATTGGAGGCAGAAGCAGTCAAGGGTAGCCTAGGGTTAGGGTTAGACTTAGGGTACGGCTTAGGATACGGCTTAGGGTACGGGTTCGGGGAGGGCTTCGGGTACGGCGTAGGGTATGGGTTAGGGTTATGGTTAGGGTTAGTGTTAGGGTTAGGGCTCGGTTTAGTGTATTGGTTAGGATTAGGGTACGTGTTAGGGTTAGGGTAAGGGTTAGGGTTAGGGTACGCGTTAGTGTTACGGTAGTTATTAAAACTATCCCACTCTCTAGATACCCCTTAGCACGTAAAGGAATATTATTTGGAGGTCCAGCCATGGAGAAGAGTTTAGACATTAGGATAAGATAAGGAACACACCCATTATAAATAAATCACATTAGGATTCTCTTTTTAAGCTGTTCCTTAAAACACTAGTGCTTAGGAAATCTATTGGAGGCAGAAGCAGTCAAGGGTAGCCTAGGGTTAGGGTTAGGCTTAGGGTTAGGCTTAGGGTACGGCTTAGGGTACGGGTTCGGGGAGGGCTTCGGATACGGCGTAGGGTATGGGTTAGGGTTAGGCTTAGGGTACGTGTTAGGGTTAGGGTAGTTATTAAACCTATCCCACTCTCTAGATACCCCTTAGCACGTAAAGAATATTATTTGGGGGTCCAGCCATGGAGAAGAGTTAAACACTAGGATAAGATAAGGAACACACCCATTATAAAGAAATCACATTAGGATTCTCTTTTTATGCTGTTCCTTAAAACACTAGTGCTTAGGAAATCTATTGGAGGCAGAAGCAGTCAAGGGTAGCCTAGGGTTAGGGTTAGGCTTAGGGTTAGGCTTAGGGTACGGCTTAGGGTACGGTTTCGGGGAGGGCTTCGGGTACGGCGTAGGGTATGGGTTAGGGTTAGGGTTAGGGTTAGTGTTAGGGTTAGGGCTCGGTTTAGGGTATTGGTTAGGATTAGGGTACTTGTTAGGGTTAGGGTAGGGGTTAGGGTTATGGTACGTGTTAGGGTTAAGGTAGTTATTAAACCTATCCCACTCTCTAGATACCCCTTAGAACATAAAGGAATATTATTTGGAGGTCCAGCCATGGAGAAGAATTTAGACACTAGGATAAGATAAGGAACACACACATTATAAAGAAATCACTTTAGGATTCTATTTTTAAGCTGTTCCTGAAAACACTAGTGCTTAGGAAATCTATTGGCGGCAGAAGCAGTCAAGGGTAGCCTAGGGTTAGGGTTAGGCTTATGGTTAGGCTTAGGATACAGCTTAGGGTACGGGTTTGGGGAGGGCTTCGGGTACGGCCTAGTGTATGGGTTAGGGTTAGGGTTGGGGTTAGTGTTAGGGTTAGGTCTCGGTTTAGGGTACGGGTTAGGATTAGGGTACGTGTTAGGGTTAGGGTAGGGGTTAGGGTTAGGGTACACGTTAGAGTTAGGGTAGTCATTAAACCTATCCCACTCTCTAGATACACCTTAGCAAGTAAAGGAATATTACTTTGGGGTCCACCCATGGAGAAGAGTTTAGACACTAAGATAATATAAGGAACACACACATTATAAAGAAATCACATTAGGATTCTCTTTTTAAGCTGTTCCTTAAAACACTAGTGCGTAGGAAATCTATTGGAGGCAGAAGCAGTCAAGGGCAGCCTAGGGTTAGGGTTAGGCTTAGGGTTAGGCTTCGGGTACGGCTTAGGGTACGGGTTTGGGGAGGGCTTCGGGGATGGCGTAGGGTATGGGTTAGGGTTAGGGTTAGGGTTAGTGTTAGGGTTAGGGCTCGGTTTAGGGTATTGTTTAGGATTAGGGTACGTGTTAGGGTTAGGGTAGGGGTTAGGGTTAGGGTACGTGTTAGGGTTAGGGTAGTTATTAAACCTATCCCACTCTCTAGATACACCTTAGCACGTAAAGGAATATTATTTGGAGGTCCAGCCATGGAGAAGAGTTTAGACATTAGGATAAGATAAGGAACACACCCATTATAAATAAATCACATTAGGATTCTCTTTTTAAGCTGTTCCTTAAAACACTAGTGCTTAGGAAATCTATTGGAGGCAGAAGCAGTCAAGGGTAGCCTAGGGTTAGGGTTAGGCTTAGGGTTAGGCTTAGGGTACGGCTTAGGGTACGGGTTCGGGGAGGGCTTCGGGTACGGCGTAGGGTATGGGTTAGGGTTAGGGTTAGGGTTAGTGTTAGGGTTTGGGCTCGGTTTAGGGTACGGTTTAGGATTAGGTTACGTGTTAGTGTTAGGGTAGGGGTTAGGCTTAGGGTACGTGTTAGGGTTAGGGTAGTTATTACACCTATCCCACTCTCTAGATACCCCTTAGCACGTAAAGAATATTATTTGGGGGTCCAGCCATGGAGAAGAGTTAAACACTAGGATAAGATAAGGAACACACCCATTATAAAGAAATCACATTAGGATTCTCTTTTTATGCTGTTCCTTAAAACACTAGTGCTTAGGAAATCTATTGGAGGCAGAAGCAGTCAAGGGTAGCCTAGGGTTAGGGTTAGGCTTAGGGTACGGCTTAGGGTACGGCTTAGGGTACGGGTTCGGGGAGGGCTTCGGGTACGGCGTAGGGTATGGGTTAGGGTTAGGGTTAGGGTTAGTGTTAGGGTTAGGGCTCGGTTTAGGGTATTGGTTAGGATTAGGGTACTTGTTAGGGTTAGGGTAGGGGTTAGGGTTATGGTACGTGTTAGGGTTAAGGTAGTTATTAAACCTATCCCACTCTCTAGATACCCCTTAGAACATAAAGGAATATTATTTGGAGGTCCAGCCATGGAGAAGAATTTAGACACTAGGATAAGATAAGGAACACACACATTATAAAGAAATCACTTTAGGATTCTATTTTTAAGCTGTTCCTGAAAACACTAGTGCTTAGGAAATCTATTGGCGGCAGAAGCAGTCAAGGGTAGCCTAGGGTTAGGGTTAGGCTTATGGTTAGGCTTAGGATACAGCTTAGGGTACGGGTTTGGGGAGGGCTTCGGGTACGGCCTACGGTATGGGTTAGGGTTAGGGTTGGGGTTAGTGTTAGGGTTAGGTCTCGGTTTAGGGTACGGGTTAGGATTAGGGTACGTGTTAGGGTTAGGGTAGGGGTTAGGGTTAGGGTACACGTTAGAGTTAGGGTAGTTATTAAACCTATCCCACTCTCTAGATACACCTTAGCAAGTAAAGGAATATTATTTTGGGGTCCACCCATGGAGAAGAGTTTAGACACTAAGATAATATAAGGAACACACACATTATAAAGAAATCACATTAGGATTCTCTTTTTAAGCTGTTCCTTAAAACACTAGTGGGTAGGAAATCTATTGGAGGCAGAAGCAGTCAAGGGTAGCCTAGGGTTAGGGTTAGGCTTAGGGTTAGGCTTAGGGTACGGCTTAGGGTACGGGTTTGGGGAGGGCTTCGGGGACGGCGTAGGGTATGGGTTAGGGTTAGGGTTAGGGTTAGTGTTAGGGTTAGGGCTCGGTTTAGGGTATTGTTTAGGTTTAGGGTACGTGTTAGGGTTAGGGTAGGGGTTAGGGTTAGGGTACGTGTTAGGGTTAGGGTAGTTATTAAACCTATCCCACTCTCTAGATACACCTTAGCACGTAAAGGAATATTATTTGTGGGTCCAGCCATGGAGAAGAGTTTAGACACTAGGATAAATAAGGAACACACCCATTATAAAGAAATCACATTAGGATTCTCTTTTTAAGCTGTTCCTTAAAACACTAGGGCTTAGGAAATCTATTGGAGTCAGAAGCAGTCAAGGGTAGCCTAGGGTTAGGGTTAGGCTTAGGGATAGGCTTAGGATACGGCTTACGGTACGGGTTCGGGGAGGGCTTCGGGTACAGCGTAGGGTATGGGTTAGAGTTAGGGTTAGGGTTAGTGTTAGGGTAGGTCTCGGGTTAGGTTATGAGTTAGGATTAGGGTACGTGTTAGTGTTAGGGTAGGGGTTAGGGTTAGGGTACGCGTTAGGGTTAGGGTAGTTATTAAACCTATCCCACTCTCTAGATACCCCTTAGCACATAAAGGAATATTATTTGGGGGTCCAGCCATGGAGAAGAGTTTAGACACTAAGATAATATAAGGAACACACACATTATAAAGAAATCACATTAGGATTCTCTTTTTAAGCTGTTCCTTAAACCACTAGTGCTTAGGAAATCTATTGGAGGCAGAAGCAGTCAAGGGTAGCCTAGGGTTAGGGTTAGGGTTAGGGTTAGGCTTAGGGTACGGCTTAGGGTACGGGCTCGGGGAGGGGTTCGGGTACGGCGTAGGGTATGGGTTAGGGTTAGGGTTAGTGTTAGGGTTAGGGCTCGGTTTAGGGTACGGGTTAGGATTAGGGTACGTGTTAGGGTTAGGGTAGTTATTAAACCTATCCCACTCTCTAGATACCCCTTAGCACGTAAAGGAATATTATTTGGAGGTCCAGCCATGGAGAAGAGTTTAGACATTAGGATAAGATAAGGAACACACCCATTATAAATAAATCACATTAGGATTCTCTTTTTAAGCTGTTCCTTAAAACACTAGTGCTTAGGAAATCTATTGGAGGCAGAAGCAGTCAAGGGTAGCCTAGGGTTAGGGTTAGGCTTAGGGTTAGGCTTAGGGTACGGCTTAGGGTACGGGTTCGGGGAGGGCTTCGGGTACGGCGTAGGGTATGGGTTAGGGTTAGGCTTAGGGTACGTGTTAGGGTTAGGGTAGTTATTAAACCTATCCCACTCTCTAGATACACCTTAGCACGTAAAGGAATATTATTTGGAGGTCCAGCCATGGAGAAGAGTTTAGACATTAGGATAAGATAAGGAACACACCCATTATAAATAAATCACATTAGGATTCTCTTTTTAAGCTGTTCCTTAAAACACTAGTGCTTAGGAAATCTATTGGAGGCAGAAGCAGTCAAGGGTAGCCTAGGGTTAGGGTTAGGCTTAGGGTTAGGCTTAGGGTACGGCTTAGGGTACGGGTTCGGGGAGGGCTTCGGGTACGGCGTAGGGTATGGGTTAGGGTTAGGGTTAGGGTTAGTGTTAGGGTTTGGGCTCGGTTTAGGGTACGGTTTAGGATTAGGTTACGTGTTAGTGTTAGGGTAGGGGTTAGGCTTAGGGTACGTGTTAGGGTTAGGGTAGTTATTACACCTATCCCACTCTCTAGATACCCCTTAGCACGTAAAGAATATTATTTGGGGGTCCAGCCATGGAGAAGAGTTAAACACTAGGATAAGATAAGGAACACACCCATTATAAAGAAATCACATTAGGATTCTCTTTTTATGCTGTTCCTTAAAACACTAGTGCTTAGGAAATCTATTGGAGGCAGAAGCAGTCAAGGGTAGCCTAGGGTTAGGGTTAGGCTTAGGGTACGGCTTAGGGTACGGCTTAGGGTACGGGTTCGGGGAGGGCTTCGGGTACGGCGTAGGGTATGGGTTAGGGTTAGGGTTAGGGTTAGTGTTAGGGTTAGGGCTCGGTTTAGGGTATTGGTTAGGATTAGGGTACTTGTTAGGGTTAGGGTAGGGGTTAGGGTTATGGTACGTGTTAGGGTTAAGGTAGTTATTAAACCTATCCCACTCTCTAGATACCCCTTAGAACATAAAGGAATATTATTTGGAGGTCCAGCCATGGAGAAGAATTTAGACACTAGGATAAGATAAGGAACACACACATTATAAAGAAATCACTTTAGGATTCTATTTTTAAGCTGTTCCTGAAAACACTAGTGCTTAGGAAATCTATTGGCGGCAGAAGCAGTCAAGGGTAGCCTAGGGTTAGGGTTAGGCTTATGGTTAGGCTTAGGATACAGCTTAGGGTACGGGTTTGGGGAGGGATTCGGGTACGGCCTAGGGTATGGGTTAGGGTTAGGGTTGGGGTTAGTGTTAGGGTTAGGTCTCGGTTTAGGGTACGGGTTAGGATTAGGGTACGTGTTAGGGTTAGGGTAGGGGTTAGGGTTAGGGTACACGTTAGAGTTAGGGTAGTTATTAAACCTATCCCACTCTCTAGATACACCTTAGCAAGTAAAGGAATATTATTTTGGGGTCCACCCATGGAGAAGAGTTTAGACACTAAGATAATATAAGGAACACACACATTATAAAGAAATCACATTAGGATTCTCTTTTTAAGCTGTTCCTTAAAACACTAGTGGGTAGGAAATCTATTGGAGGCAGAAGCAGTCAAGGGTAGCCTAGGGTTAGGGTTAGGCTTAGGGTTAGGCTTAGGGTACGGCTTAGGGTACGGGTTTGGGGAGGGCTTCGGGGACGGCGTAGGGTATGGGTTAGGGTTAGGGTTAGGGTTAGTGTTAGGGTTAGGGCTCGGTTTAGGGTATTGTTTAGGTTTAGGGTACGTGTTAGGGTTAGGGTAGGGGTTAGGGTTAGGGTACGTGTTAGGGTTAGGGTAGTTATTAAACCTATCCCACTCTCTAGATACACCTTAGCACGTAAAGGAATATTATTTGTGGGTCCAGCCATGGAGAAGAGTTTAGACACTAGGATAAATAAGGAACACACCCATTATAAAGAAATCACATTAGGATTCTCTTTTTAAGCTGTTCCTTAAAACACTAGGGCTTAGGAAATCTATTGGAGTCAGAAGCAGTCAAGGGTAGCCTAGGGTTAGGGTTAGGCTTAGGGATAGGCTTAGGATACGGCTTACGGTACGGGTTCGGGGAGGGCTTCGGGTACAGCGTAGGGTATGGGTTAGAGTTAGGGTTAGGGTTAGTGTTAGGGTAGGTCTCGGGTTAGGTTATGAGTTAGGATTAGGGTACGTGTTAGTGTTAGGGTAGGGGTTAGGGTTAGGGTACGCGTTAGGGTTAGGGTAGTTATTAAACCTATCCCACTCTCTAGATACCCCTTAGCACATAAAGGAATATTATTTGGGGGTCCAGCCATGGAGAAGAGTTTAGACACTAAGATAATATAAGGAACACACACATTATAAAGAAATCACATTAGGATTCTCTTTTTAAGCTGTTCCTTAAACCACTAGTGCTTAGGAAATCTATTGGAGGCAGAAGCAGTCAAGGGTAGCCTAGGGTTAGGGTTAGGGTTAGGGTTAGGCTTAGGGTACGGCTTAGGGTACGGGCTCGGGGAGGGGTTCGGGTACGGCGTAGGGTATGGGTTAGGGTTAGGGTTAGTGTTAGGGTTAGGGCTCGGTTTAGGGTACGGGTTAGGATTAGGGTACGTGTTAGGGTTAGGGTAGTTATTAAACCTATCCCACTCTCTAGATACACCTTAGCACGTAAAGGAATATTATTTGGGGGTCCAGCCATGGAGAAGAGTTTAGACACTAGGGTAAGATAAGGAACACAGCCATTATAAAGAAATCACATTAGGATTCTCTTTTTAAGCTCTTCCTTAAAACACTACTGCTTAGGAAATCTATTGGAGGCAGAAGCAGTCAAGGGTAGCCTAGGGTTAGGGTTAGACTTAGGGTACGGCTTAGGGTACGGCTTAGGGTACGGGTTCGGGGAGGTCTTCGGGTACGGCGTAGGGTATGGGTTAGGGTTAGTGTTAGTGTTAGGGTGAGGGCTCGGTTTAGGGTACGGTTTAGGTTTAGGGTACGTGTTAGGGTTAGGGTAGGGGTTAGGGTTAGGGTACGTGTTAGGGTTAGGGTTGTTATTAAACCTATCCCACTCTCTAGATACCCCTTAGCACGTTAAGGAATATTATTTGCGGGTCCAGGCATGGAGAAGAGTTTAGACACTAGGATAAGATAAGGAACACACCCATTATAAAGAAATCACATTAGGATTCTCTTTTTAACCTGTTCCTTAAAACACTAGTGCTTAGGAAATCTATTGGAGGCAGAAGCAGTCAATGGTAGCCTAGGGTTAGGGTTAGGCTTAGGGTAAGGCTTAGGGTACGGCTTCGGGGAGGGCTTCGGGTACGGTGCAGTGTATGGGTTAGGGTTAGGGTTAGGGTTAGTGTTAGGGTTAGGGCTCGCTTTAGGGTACGGTTTAGGATTAGGGTACGTGTTAGGGTTAGGGTAGGGGTTAGGGTTAGGGTACGTGTTAGGGTTAGGGTTATTAAACCTATCCCACTCTCTAGATACCCCTTAGCACGTAAAGGAATATTATTTGGGGATCCAGCCATGGAGAAGAGTTTAGACACTAGGCTAAGATAAGGAACACACCCTTTATAGAGAAATCACATTAGGATTCTCTTTTTAAGCTGTTCCTTAAAACACTAGTGCTTAGGAAATCTATTGGAGGCAGAAGCAGTCAAGGGTAGCCTAGTGTTAGGGTTAGGCTAAGGGTACGGCTTAGGTTTCGGGTTCGGGGAGGGCTTCGGGTACGGCGTAGGGTATGGGTTAGGGTTAGTGTTAGTGTTAGGGTTAGGGCTCGGTTTAGGGTACGGTTTAGGTTTAGGGTACGTGTTAGGGTTAGGGTAGGGGTTAGGGTTAGGGTACGTGTTAGGGTTAGGGTTGTTATTAAACCTATCCCACTCTCTAGATACCCCTTAGCACGTTAAGGAATATTATTTGGGGGTCCAGCCATGGAGAAGAGTTTAGACACTAGGATAAGATAAGGAACACACCCATTATAAAGAAATCACATTAGGATTCTCTTTTTAACCTGTTCCTTAAAACACTAGTGCTTAGGAAATCTATTGGAGGCAGAAGCAGTCAAGGGTAGCCTAGGGTTAGGGTTAGGCTTAGGGTACGGCTTAGGGTACGGCTTAGGGTACGGGTTCGGGGAGGGCTTCGGGTACGGCGTAGGGTATGGGTTAGGGTTAGGGTTAGGGTTAGTGTTAGGGTTAGGGCTCGGTTTAGGGTACGGTTTAGGATTAGATTACGTGTTAGGGTTAGGGTAGGGGTTAGGCTTAGGGTACGTGTTAGGGTTAGGGTAGTTATTAAACCTATCCCACTCTCTAGATACCCCTTAGCACGTAAAGAATATTATTTGGGTGTCCAGCCATGGAGAAGAGTTAAACACTAGGATAAGATAAGGAACACACCCATTATAAAGAAATCACATTAGGATTCTCTTTTTATGCTGTTTCTTAAAACACTAGTGCTTAGGAAATCTATTGGAGGCAGAAGCAGTCAAGGGTAGCCTAGGGTTAGGGTTAGGGTTAGGGTTAGGCTTAGGGTACGGGCTCGGGGAGAGGTTCGGGTAAGGAGTAGGGTATGGGTTAGGGTTAGGGTTAGGGTTAGTGTTAGGGTTAGAGCTCGGTTTAGGGTACGGGTTAGGATTAGGGTACGTGTTAGGGTTAGGGTAGGGGTTAGGGTTAGGGTACACGTTAGGGTTAGGGTAGTTATTAAACCTATCCCACTCTCTAGATACACCTTAGCACGTAAAGTAATATTATTTGGGGGTCCAGCCATGGAGAAGAGTTTAGACACTAGGATAAGATAAGGAACACACCCATTATAAAGAAATCACATTAGGATTCTCTTTTTAAGCTGTTCCTTAAAACACTACTGCTTAGGAAATCTATTGGAGGCAGAAGCAGTCAAGGGTAGCCTAGGGTTAGGGTTAGACTTAGGGTACGGCTTAGGGTACGGCTTATGGTACGGGTTTGGGGAGGGCTTCGGGTACGGCGTAGGGTATGGGTTAGGGTTAGGGTTAGGGTTAGTGTTAGGGTTAGGGCTCGGTTTAGTGTATTGGTTAGGATTAGGGTACGTGTTAGGGTTAGGGTAAGGGTTAGGGTTAGGGTACGCGTTAGTGTTAGGGTAGTTATTAAACCTATCCCACTCTCTAGATACCCCTTAGCACGTAAAGGAATATTATTTGGAGGTCCAGCCATGGAGAAGAGTTTAGACACTAGGATAAGATAAGGAACACACCCATTATAAATAAATCACATTAGGATTCTCTTTTTAAGCTGTTCCTTAAAACACTAGTGCTTAGGAAATCTATTGGAGGCAGAAGCAGTCAAGGGTAGCCTAGGGTTAGGGTTAGGCTTAGGGTAAGGCTTAGGGTACTGGTTCGGGGAGGGCTTCGGGTACGGTGTAGTGTATGGGTTAGGGTTAGGGTTAGGGTTAGTGTTAGGGTTAGGGCTCGGTTTAGGGTACGGTTTAGGATTAGGGTACGTGTTAGGGTTAGGGTAGGGGTTAGGGTTAGGGTACGTGTTAGGGTTAGGGTTATTAAACCTATCCCACTCTCTAGATACCCCTTAGCACGTAAAGGAATATTATTTGGGGATCCAGCCATGGAGAAGAGTTTAGACACTAGGCTAAGATAAGGAACACACCCTTTATAGAGAAATCACATTAGGATTCTCTTTTTAAGCTGTTCCTTAAAACACTAGTGCTTAGGAAATCTATTGGAGGCAGAAGCAGTCAAGGGTAGCCTAATGTTAGGGTTAGGCTTAGGGTTAGGCTAAGGGTACGGCTTAGGGTTCGGGTTCGGGGAGGGCTTCGGGTACGGCATAGGGTATGGGTTAGGGTTAGTGTTAGTGTTAGGGTTAGGGCTCGGTTTAGGGTACGGTTTAGGTTTAGGGTACGTGTTAGGGTTAGGGTAGGGGTTAGGGTTAGGGTACGTGTTAGGGTTAGGGTTGTTATTAAACCTATCCCACTCTCTAGATACTCCTTAGCACGTTAAGGAATATTATTTGGGGGTCCAGGCATGGAGAAGAGTTTAGACACTAGGATAAGATAAGGAACACACCCATTATAAAGAAAACACATTAGGATTCTCTTTTTAACCTGTTCCTTAAAACACTAGTGCTTAGGAAATCTATTGGAGGCAGAAGCAGTCAAGGGTAGCCTAGGGTTAGGGTTAGGCTTAGGGTAAGGCTTAGGGTACGGGTTCGGGGAGGGCTTCGGGTACGGTGCAGTGTATGGGTTAGGGTTAGGGTTAGGGTTAGTGTTAGGGTTAGGGCTCGGTTTAGGTTACGGGTTAGGATTAGGGTACGTGTTAGGGTTAGGGTAGGGGTTAGGGTTAGGGTACACGTTACAGTTAGGGTAGTTATTAAACCTATCCCACTCTCTAGATACACCTTAGCAAGTAAAGGAATATTATTTTGGGGTCCACCCATGGAGAAGAGTTTAGACACTAAGATAATATAAGGAACACACACATTATAAAGAAATCACATTAGGATTCTCTTTTTAAGCTGTTCCTTAAAACACTAGTGCGTAGGAAATCTATTGGAGGCAGAAGCAGTCAAGGGTAGCCTAGGGTTAGGGTTAGGCTTAGGGTTAGGCTTAGGGTACGGCTTAGGGTACGGTTTCGGGGAGGGCTTCGGGTACGGCGTAGGGTATGGGTTAGGGTTAGGGTTAGGGTTAGTGTTAGGGTTAGGGCTCGGTTTAGGGTATTGGTTAGGATTAGGGTACTTGTTAGGGTTAGGGTAGGGGTTAGGGTTATGGTACGCGTTAGGGTTAAGGTAGTTATTAAACCTATCCCACTCTCTAGATACCCCTTAGAACATAAAGGAATATTATTTGGAGGTCCAGCCATGGAGAAGAATTTAGACACTAGGATAAGATAAGGAACACACACATTATAAAGAAATCACTTTAGGATTCTATTTTTAAGCTGTTCCTGAAAACACTAGTGCTTAGGAAATCTATTGGCGGCAGAAGCAGTCAAGGGTAGCCTAGGGTTAGGGTTAGGCTTATGGTTAGGCTTAGGATACAGCTTAGGGTACGGGTTTGGGGAGGGCTTCGGGTACGGCCTAGGGTATGGGTTAGGGTTAGGGTTGGGGTTAGTGTTAGGGTTAGGTCTCGGTTTAGGGTACGGGTTAGGATTAGGGTACGTGTTAGGGTTAGGGTAGGGGTTAGGGTTAGGGTACACGTTAGAGTTAGGGTAGTTATTAAACCTATCCCACTCTCTAGATACACCTTAGCAAGTAAAGGAATATTATTTTGGGGTCCACCCATGGAGAAGAGTTTAGACACTAAGATAATATAAGGAACACACACATTATAAAGAAATCACATTAGGATTCTCTTTTTAAGCTGTTCCTTAAAACACTAGTGCGTAGGAAATCTATTGGAGGCAGAAGCAGTCAAGGGCAGCCTAGGGTTAGGGTTAGGCTTAGGGTTAGGCTTCGGGTACGGCTTAGGGTACGGGTTTGGGGAGGGCTTCGGGGACGGCGTAGGGTATGGGTTAGGGTTAGGGTTAGGGTTAGTGTTAGGGTTAGGGCTCGGTTTAGGGTATTGTTTAGGATTAGGGTACGTGTTAGGGTTAGGGTAGGGGTTAGGGTTAGGGTACGTGTTAGGGTTAGGGTAGTTATTAAACCTATCCCACTCTCTAGATACCCCTTAGCACGTAAAGGAATATTATTTGGGGATCCAGCCATGGAGAAGAGTTTAGACACTAGGCTAAGATAAGGAACACACCCTTTATAGAGAAATCACATTAGGATTCTCTTTTTAAGCTGTTCCTTAAAACACTAGTGCTTAGGAAATCTATTGGAGGCAGAAGCAGTCAAGGGTAGCCTAATGTTAGGGTTAGGCTTAGGGTTAGGCTAAGGGTACGGCTTAGGGTTCGGGTTCGGGGAGGGCTTCGGGTACGGCGTAGGGTATGGGTTAAGGTTAGTGTTAGTTTTAGGGTTAGGGCTCGGTTTAGGGTACGGTTTAGGTTTAGGGTACGTGTTAGGGTTAGGGTAGGGGTTAGGGTTAGGGTACGTGTTAGGGTTAGGGTTGTTATTAAACCTATCCCACTCTCTAGATACCCCTTAGCACGTTAAGGAATATTATTTGGGGGTCCAGGCATGGAGAAGAGTTTAGACACTAGGATAAGATAAGGAACACACCCATTATAAAGAAATCACATTAGGATTCTCTTTTTAAGCTGTTCCTTAAAACACTAGTGCTTAGGAAATCTATTGGAGGCAGAAGCAGTCAAGGGTAGCCTAGGGTTAGGGTTAGGCTTAGGGTAAGGCTTAGGGTACGGGTTCGGGGAGGGCTTCGGGTACGGCGTAGGGTTTGGGTTAGGGTTAGGGTTAGGGTTAGTGTTAGGGTTAGGGCTCGGTTTAGGGTATTGTTTAGGATTAGGGTACGTGTTAGGGTTAGGGTAGGGGTTAGGGTTAGGGTACGTGTTAGGGTTAGGGTAGTTATTAAACCTATCCCACTCTCTAGATACACCTTAGCACGTAAAGGAATATTACTTGGGGGTCCAGCCATGGAGAAGAGTTTAGACACTAGGATAAATAAGGAACACACCCATTATAAAGAAATCACATTAGGATTCTCTTTTTAAGCTGTTCCTTAAAACACTAGTGCTTAGGAAATCTATTGGAGTCAGAAGCAGTCAAGGGTAGCCTAGGGTTAGGGTTAGGCTTAGGGTTAGGCTTAGGATACGGATTACGGTACGGGTTCGGGTACGGCGTAGGGTATGGGTTAGAGTTAGGGTTAGGGTTAGTGTTAGGGTAGGTCTCGGGTTAGGTTATGAGTTAGGATTAGGGTACGTGTTAGGGTTAGGGTAGGGGT
The DNA here is from genome assembly GCF_965194825.1 of Balaenoptera physalus. NCBI lineage: Eukaryota > Metazoa > Chordata > Mammalia > Artiodactyla > Balaenopteridae > Balaenoptera > Balaenoptera physalus. The sequence goes on from NW_028126333.1 coordinate 859,447, forward strand.
TAGGGTTAGGGTAGGTCTCGGGTTAGGTTATGGGTTAGGATTAGGGTACTTGTTAGGGTTAGGGTAGGGGTTAGGGTTAGGGTACGCGTTAGAGTTAGGGTACTTATTAAACCTATCCCACTCTCTAGATACCCCTTAGCACGTAAAGGAATATTATTTGGAGGTCCAGCCATGGAGAAGAGTTTAGACACTAGGATAAGATAAGGAACACACCCATTATAAAGAAATCACATTAGGATTCTCTTTTTAAGTTGTTCCTTAAAACACTAGTGCTTAGGAAATCTATTGGAGGCAGAAGCAGTCAAGGGTAGCCTAGGGTTAGGGTTAGGCTTAGGGTAAGGCTTAGGGTACGGGTTTGGGGAGGGCTTCGGGTACGGTGTAGTGTATGGGTTAGGGTTAGGGTTAGGGTTAGTGTTAGGGTTAGGGCTCGGTTTAGGGTACGGTTTAGGATTAGGGTACGTGTTAGGGTTGGGGTAGGGGTTAGGGTTAGGGTAGTTATTAAACCTATCCCACTCTCTATATACCCCTTAGCACGTAAAGGAATATTATTTGGGGGTCCAGCAATGGAGAAGACTTTAGACACTAGGATAAGATAAGGAACACACCCATTATAAAGAAATCACATTAGGATTCTCATTTTAAGCTGTTCCTTAAAACACTAGTGCTTAGGAAATCTATTGGAGGCAGAAGCAGACAAGGGTAGCCTAGGGTTAGTGTTAGGCTTAGGGTTAGGCTTAGGGTACGGCTTAGGGTACGGGTTCGGGGAGGGCTTCGGGTACGGCGTAGGGTATGGGTTAGGGTTAGTGTTAGGGTTAGTGTTAGGGTTAGGGCTCGGTTTAGTGTATTGTTTAGGATTAGGGTACGTGTTAGGGTTAGGGTAGGGGTTAGGCTTAGGGTACGCGTTAGGGTTAGGTTAGTTATTAAACCTATCCCACTCTCTAGATACCCCTTAGCACGTAAAGGAATATTATTTGGTGGTCCAGCCATGGAGAAGAGTTTAGACCCTAGGATAAGATAAGGAACACACCCATTACAAAGAAATCACATTAGGATTCTCTTTTAAAGCTGTTCCTTAAAACACTAGTGCTTAGGAAATCTATTTGAGGCTGAAGCAGTCAAGGGTAGCCTAGGGTTAGGGTTAGGCTTAGGGTTAGTCTTAGGGTACGGCTTAGGGTACGGGTACGGAGAGGGCTTCGCGTATGGCGTAGGGTATGGGTTAGGGTTAGGGTTAGGGTTAGTGTTAGGGTTAGGGCTCGGTTTAGGGTACGGGTTAGGATTAGGGTACGTGTTAGGGTTAGGGTAGGGGTTAGGGTTAGGGTACGCGTTAGGGTTAGGGTAGTTATTAAACCTATCCCACTCTCTAGATACCCCTTAGCACATAAAGGAATATTATTTGGGGGTCCAGCCATGGAGAAGAGTTTAGACACTAAGATAATATAAGGAACACACACATTATAAAGAAATCACATTAGTATTCTCTTTTTAAGCTGTTCCTTAAACCACTAGTGCTTAGGAAATCTATTGGAGGCAGAAGCAGTCAAGGGTAGCCTAGGGTTAGGGTTAGGGTTAGGGTTAGGCTTAGGGTACGGCTTAGGGTACGGGCTCATGGAGGGGTTCGGGTAAGGCGTAGGGTATGGGTTAGGGTTAGGGTTAGTGTTAGGGTTAGGGCTCGGTTTAGGGTACGGTTTAGGATTAGGGTACGTGTTAGGGTTAGGGTAGTTATTAAACCTATCCCACTCTCTAGATACCCCTTAGCACGTAAAGGAATATTATTTGGGGGTCCAGCCATGGAGAAGAGTTTAGACACTAGGATAAGATAAGGAACACACCCATTATAAAGAAATCACATTAGGATTCTCTTTTTAAGCTGTTCCTTAAAACACTACTGCTTAGGAAATCTATTGGAGGCAGAAGCAGTCAAGGGTAGCCTAGGGTTAGGGTTAGACTTAGGGTACGGCTTAGGGTACGGCTTAGGGTACGGGTTCGGGGAGGGCTTCGGGTACGGCGTAGGGTATGGGTTAGGGTTATGGTTAGGGTTAGTGTTAGGGTTAGGGCTCGGTTTAGTGTATTGGTTAGGATTAGGGTACGTGTTAGGGTTAGGGTAAGGGTTAGGGTTAGGTTACGCGTTAGTGTTACGGTAGTTATTAAAACTATCCCACTCTCTAGATACCCCTTAGCACGTAAAGGAATATTATTTGGAGGTCCAGCCATGGAGAAGAGTTTAGACACTAGGATAAGATAAGGAACACACCCATTATAAATAAATCACATTAGGATTCTCTTTTTAAGCTGTTCCTTAAAACACTACTGCTTAGGAAATCTATTGGAGGCAGAAGCAGTCAAGGGTAGCCTAGGGTTAGGGTTAGACTTAGGGTACGGCTTAGGGTACGGCTTAGGGTACGGGTTTGGGGAGGGCTTCGGGTACGGCGTAGGGTATGGGTTAGGGTTAGGGTTAGGGTTAGTGTTAGGGTTAGGGCTCGGTTTAGTGTATTGGTTAGGATTAGGGTACGTGTTAGGGTTAGGGTAAGGGTTAGGGTTAGGGTACGCGTTAGTGTTAGGGTAGTTATTAAACCTATCCCACTCTCTAGATACCCCTTAGCACGTAAAGGAATATTATTTGGAGGTCCAGCCATGGAGAAGAGTTTAGACACTAGGATAAGATAAGGAACACACCCATTATAAATAAATCACATTAGGATTCTCTTTTTAAGCTGTTCCTTAAAACACTAGTGCTTAGGAAATCTATTGGAGGCAGAAGCAGTCAAGGGTAGCCTAGGGTTAGGGTTAGGCTTAGGGTAAGGCTTAGGGTACTGGTTCGGGGAGGGCTTCGGGTACGGTGTAGTGTATGGGTTAGGGTTAGGGTTAGGGTTAGTGTTAGGGTTAGGGCTCGGTTTAGGGTACGGTTTAGGATTAGGGTACGTGTTAGGGTTAGGGTAGGGGTTAGGGTTAGGGTACGTGTTAGGGTTAGGGTTATTAAACCTATCCCTCTCTCTCGATACCCCTTAGCACGTAAAGGAATATTATTTGGGGATCCAGCCATGGAGAAGAGTTTAGACACTAGGCTAAGATAAGGAACACACCCTTTATAGAGAAATCACATTAGGATTCTCTTTTTAAGCTGTTCCTTAAAACACTAGTGCTTAGGAAATCTATTGGAGGCAGAAGCAGTCAAGGGTAGCCTAATGTTAGGGTTAGGCTTAGGGTTAGGCTAAGGGTACGGCTTAGGGTTCGGGTTCGGGGAGGGCTTCGGGTACGGCATAGGGTATGGGTTAGGGTTAGTGTTAGTGTTAGGGTTAGGGCTCGGTTTAGGGTACGGTTTAGGTTTAGGGTACGTGTTAGGGTTAGGGTAGGGGTTAGGGTTAGGGTACGTGTTAGGGTTAGGGTTGTTATTAAACCTATCCCACTCTCTAGATACTCCTTAGCACGTTAAGGAATATTATTTGGGGGTCCAGGCATGGAGAAGAGTTTAGACACTAGGATAAGATAAGGAACACACCCATTATAAAGAAAACACATTAGGATTCTCTTTTTAACCTGTTCCTTAGAACACTAGTGCTTAGGAAATCTATTGGAGGCAGAAGCAGTCAAGGGTAGCCTAGGGTTAGGGTTAGGCTTAGGGTAAGGCTTAGGGTATGGGTTCGGGGAGGGCTTCGGGTACGGTGCAGTGTATGGGTTAGGGTTAGGGTTAGGGTTAGTGTTAGGGTTAGGGCTCGGTTTAGGTTACGGGTTAGGATTAGGGTACGTGTTAGGGTTAGGGTAGGGGTTAGGGTTAGGGTACACGTTACAGTTAGGGTAGTTATTAAACCTATCCCACTCTCTAGATACACCTTAGCAAGTAAAGGAATATTATTTTGGGGTCCACCCATGGAGAAGAGTTTAGACACTAAGATAATATAAGGAACACACACATTATAAAGAAATCACATTAGGATTCTCTTTTTAAGCTGTTCCTTAAAACACTAGTGCGTAGGAAATCTATTGGAGGCAGAAGCAGTCAAGGGTAGCCTAGGGTTAGGGTTAGGCTTAGGGTTAGGCTTAGGGTACGGCTTAGGGTACGGTTTCGGGGAGGGCTTCGGGTACGGCGTAGGGTATGGGTTAGGGTTAGGGTTAGGGTTAGTGTTAGGGTTAGGGCTCGGTTTAGGGTATTGGTTAGGATTAGGGTACTTGTTAGGGTTAGGGTAGGGGTTAGGGTTATGGTACGCGTTAGGGTTAAGGTAGTTATTAAACCTATCCCACTCTCTAGATACCCCTTAGAACATAAAGGAATATTATTTGGAGGTCCAGCCATGGAGAAGAATTTAGACACTAGGATAAGATAAGGAACACACACATTATAAAGAAATCACTTTAGGATTCTATTTTTAAGCTGTTCCTGAAAACACTAGTGCTTAGGAAATCTATTGGCGGCAGAAGCAGTCAAGGGTAGCCTAGGGTTAGGGTTAGGCTTATGGTTAGGCTTAGGATACAGCTTAGGGTACGGGTTTGGGGAGGGCTTCGGGTACGGCCTAGGGTATGGGTTAGGGTTAGGGTTGGGGTTAGTGTTAGGGTTAGGTCTCGGTTTAGGGTACGGGTTAGGATTAGGGTACGTGTTAGGGTTAGGGTAGGGGTTAGGGTTAGGGTACACGTTAGAGTTAGGGTAGTTATTAAACCTATCCCACTCTCTAGATACACCTTAGCAAGTAAAGGAATATTATTTTGGGGTCCACCCATGGAGAAGAGTTTAGACACTAAGATAATATAAGGAACACACACATTATAAAGAAATCACATTAGGATTCTCTTTTTAAGCTGTTCCTTAAAACACTAGTGCGTAGGAAATCTATTGGAGGCAGAAGCAGTCAAGGGTAGCCTAGGGTTAGGGTTAGGCTTAGGGTTAGGCTTAGGGTACGGCTTAGGGTACGGTTTCGGGGAGGGCTTCGGGTACGGCGTAGGGTATGGGTTAGGGTTAGGGTTAGGGTTAGTGTTAGGGTTAGGGCTCGGTTTAGGGTATTGGTTAGGATTAGGGTACTTGTTAGGGTTAGGGTAGGGGTTAGGGTTATGGTACGCGTTAGGGTTAAGGTAGTTATTAAACCTATCCCACTCTCTAGATACCCCTTAGAACATAAAGGAATATTATTTGGAGGTCCAGCCATGGAGAAGAATTTAGACACTAGGATAAGATAAGGAACACACACATTATAAAGAAATCACTTTAGGATTCTATTTTTAAGCTGTTCCTGAAAACACTAGTGCTTAGGAAATCTATTGGCGGCAGAAGCAGTCAAGGGTAGCCTAGGGTTAGGGTTAGGCTTATGGTTAGGCTTAGGATACAGCTTAGGGTACGGGTTTGGGGAGGGCTTCGGGTACGGCCTAGGGTATGGGTTAGGGTTAGGGTTGGGGTTAGTGTTAGGGTTAGGTCTCGGTTTAGGGTACGGGTTAGGATTAGGGTACGTGTTAGGGTTAGGGTAGGGGTTAGGGTTAGGGTACACGTTAGAGTTAGGGTAGTTATTAAACCTATCCCACTCTCTAGATACACCTTAGCAAGTAAAGGAATATTATTTTGGGGTCCACCCATGGAGAAGAGTTTAGACACTAAGATAATATAAGGAACACACACATTATAAAGAAATCACATTAGGATTCTCTTTTTAAGCTGTTCCTTAAAACACTAGTGCGTAGGAAATCTATTGGAGGCAGAAGCAGTCAAGGGCAGCCTAGGGTTAGGGTTAGGCTTAGGGTTAGGCTTCGGGTACGGCTTAGGGTACGGGTTTGGGGAGGGCTTCGGGGACGGCGTAGGGTATGGGTTAGGGTTAGGGTTAGGGTTAGTGTTAGGGTTAGGGCTCGGTTTAGGGTATTGTTTAGGATTAGGGTACGTGTTAGGGTTAGGGTAGGGGTTAGGGTTAGGGTACGTGTTAGGGTTAGGGTAGTTATTAAACCTATCCCACTCTCTAGATACCCCTTAGCACGTAAAGGAATATTATTTGGGGATCCAGCCATGGAGAAGAGTTTAGACACTAGGCTAAGATAAGGAACACACCCTTTATAGAGAAATCACATTAGGATTCTCTTTTTAAGCTGTTCCTTAAAACACTAGTGCTTAGGAAATCTATTGGAGGCAGAAGCAGTCAAGGGTAGCCTAATGTTAGGGTTAGGCTTAGGGTTAGGCTAAGGGTACGGCTTAGGGTTCGGGTTCGGGGAGGGCTTCGGGTACGGCGTAGGGTATGGGTTAAGGTTAGTGTTAGTTTTAGGGTTAGGGCTCGGTTTAGGGTACGGTTTAGGTTTAGGGTACGTGTTAGGGTTAGGGTAGGGGTTAGGGTTAGGGTACGTGTTAGGGTTAGGGTTGTTATTAAACCTATCCCACTCTCTAGATACCCCTTAGCACGTTAAGGAATATTATTTGGGGGTCCAGGCATGGAGAAGAGTTTAGACACTAGGATAAGATAAGGAACACACCCATTATAAAGAAATCACATTAGGATTCTCTTTTTAAGCTGTTCCTTAAAACACTAGTGCTTAGGAAATCTATTGGAGGCAGAAGCAGTCAAGGGTAGCCTAGGGTTAGGGTTAGGCTTAGGGTAAGGCTTAGGGTACGGGTTCGGGGAGGGCTTCGGGTACGGCGTAGGGTTTGGGTTAGGGTTAGGGTTAGGGTTAGTGTTAGGGTTAGGGCTCGGTTTAGGGTATTGTTTAGGATTAGGGTACGTGTTAGGGTTAGGGTAGGGGTTAGGGTTAGGGTACGTGTTAGGGTTAGGGTAGTTATTAAACCTATCCCACTCTCTAGATACACCTTAGCACGTAAAGGAATATTACTTGGGGGTCCAGCCATGGAGAAGAGTTTAGACACTAGGATAAATAAGGAACACACCCATTATAAAGAAATCACATTAGGATTCTCTTTTTAAGCTGTTCCTTAAAACACTAGTGCTTAGGAAATCTATTGGAGTCAGAAGCAGTCAAGGGTAGCCTAGGGTTAGGGTTAGGCTTAGGGTTAGGCTTAGGATACGGATTACGGTACGGGTTCGGGTACGGCGTAGGGTATGGGTTAGAGTTAGGGTTAGGGTTAGTGTTAGGGTAGGTCTCGGGTTAGGTTATGAGTTAGGATTAGGGTACGTGTTAGGGTTAGGGTAGGGGTTAGGGTTAGGGTAGGTCTCGGGTTAGGTTATGGGTTAGGATTAGGGTACTTGTTAGGGTTAGGGTAGGGGTTAGGGTTAGGGTACGCGTTAGAGTTAGGGTACTTATTAAACCTATCCCACTCTCTAGATACCCCTTAGCACGTAAAGGAATATTATTTGGAGGTCCAGCCATGGAGAAGAGTTTAGACACTAGGATAAGATAAGGAACACACCCATTATAAAGAAATCACATTAGGATTCTCTTTTTAAGTTGTTCCTTAAAACACTAGTGCTTAGGAAATCTATTGGAGGCAGAAGCAGTCAAGGGTAGCCTAGGGTTAGGGTTAGGCTTAGGGTAAGGCTTAGGGTACGGGTTTGGGGAGGGCTTCGGGTACGGTGTAGTGTATGGGTTAGGGTTAGGGTTAGGGTTAGTGTTAGGGTTAGGGCTCGGTTTAGGGTACGGTTTAGGATTAGGGTACGTGTTAGGGTTGGGGTAGGGGTTAGGGTTAGGGTAGTTATTAAACCTATCCCACTCTCTATATACCCCTTAGCACGTAAAGGAATATTATTTGGGGGTCCAGCAATGGAGAAGACTTTAGACACTAGGATAAGATAAGGAACACACCCATTATAAAGAAATCACATTAGGATTCTCATTTTAAGCTGTTCCTTAAAACACTAGTGCTTAGGAAATCTATTGGAGGCAGAAGCAGACAAGGGTAGCCTAGGGTTAGTGTTAGGCTTAGGGTTAGGCTTAGGGTACGGCTTAGGGTACGGGTTCGGGGAGGGCTTCGGGTACGGCGTAGGGTATGGGTTAGGGTTAGTGTTAGGGTTAGTGTTAGGGTTAGGGCTCGGTTTAGTGTATTGTTTAGGATTAGGGTACGTGTTAGGGTTAGGGTAGGGGTTAGGCTTAGGGTACGCGTTAGGGTTAGGTTAGTTATTAAACCTATCCCACTCTCTAGATACCCCTTAGCACGTAAAGGAATATTATTTGGTGGTCCAGCCATGGAGAAGAGTTTAGACCCTAGGATAAGATAAGGAACACACCCATTACAAAGAAATCACATTAGGATTCTCTTTTAAAGCTGTTCCTTAAAACACTAGTGCTTAGGAAATCTATTTGAGGCTGAAGCAGTCAAGGGTAGCCTAGGGTTAGGGTTAGGCTTAGGGTTAGTCTTAGGGTACGGCTTAGGGTACGGGTACGGAGAGGGCTTCGCGTATGGCGTAGGGTATGGGTTAGGGTTAGGGTTAGGGTTAGTGTTAGGGTTAGGGCTCGGTTTAGGGTACGGGTTAGGATTAGGGTACGTGTTAGGGTTAGGGTAGGGGTTAGGGTTAGGGTACGCGTTAGGGTTAGGGTAGTTATTAAACCTATCCCACTCTCTAGATACCCCTTAGCACATAAAGGAATATTATTTGGGGGTCCAGCCATGGAGAAGAGTTTAGACACTAAGATAATATAAGGAACACACACATTATAAAGAAATCACATTAGTATTCTCTTTTTAAGCTGTTCCTTAAACCACTAGTGCTTAGGAAATCTATTGGAGGCAGAAGCAGTCAAGGGTAGCCTAGGGTTAGGGTTAGGGTTAGGGTTAGGCTTAGGGTACGGCTTAGGGTACGGGCTCATGGAGGGGTTCGGGTAAGGCGTAGGGTATGGGTTAGGGTTAGGGTTAGTGTTAGGGTTAGGGCTCGGTTTAGGGTACGGTTTAGGATTAGGGTACGTGTTAGGGTTAGGGTAGTTATTAAACCTATCCCACTCTCTAGATACCCCTTAGCACGTAAAGGAATATTATTTGGGGGTCCAGCCATGGAGAAGAGTTTAGACACTAGGATAAGATAAGGAACACACCCATTATAAAGAAATCACATTAGGATTCTCTTTTTAAGCTGTTCCTTAAAACACTACTGCTTAGGAAATCTATTGGAGGCAGAAGCAGTCAAGGGTAGCCTAGGGTTAGGGTTAGACTTAGGGTACGGCTTAGGGTACGGCTTAGGGTACGGGTTCGGGGAGGGCTTCGGGTACGGCGTAGGGTATGGGTTAGGGTTATGGTTAGGGTTAGTGTTAGGGTTAGGGCTCGGTTTAGTGTATTGGTTAGGATTAGGGTACGTGTTAGGGTTAGGGTAAGGGTTAGGGTTAGGTTACGCGTTAGTGTTACGGTAGTTATTAAAACTATCCCACTCTCTAGATACCCCTTAGCACGTAAAGGAATATTATTTGGAGGTCCAGCCATGGAGAAGAGTTTAGACACTAGGATAAGATAAGGAACACACCCATTATAAATAAATCACATTAGGATTCTCTTTTTAAGCTGTTCCTTAAAACACTACTGCTTAGGAAATCTATTGGAGGCAGAAGCAGTCAAGGGTAGCCTAGGGTTAGGGTTAGACTTAGGGTACGGCTTAGGGTACGGCTTAGGGTACGGGTTTGGGGAGGGCTTCGGGTACGGCGTAGGGTATGGGTTAGGGTTAGGGTTAGGGTTAGTGTTAGGGTTAGGGCTCGGTTTAGTGTATTGGTTAGGATTAGGGTACGTGTTAGGGTTAGGGTAAGGGTTAGGGTTAGGGTACGCGTTAGTGTTAGGGTAGTTATTAAACCTATCCCACTCTCTAGATACCCCTTAGCACGTAAAGGAATATTATTTGGAGGTCCAGCCATGGAGAAGAGTTTAGACACTAGGATAAGATAAGGAACACACCCATTATAAATAAATCACATTAGGATTCTCTTTTTAAGCTGTTCCTTAAAACACTAGTGCTTAGGAAATCTATTGGAGGCAGAAGCAGTCAAGGGTAGCCTAGGGTTAGGGTTAGGCTTAGGGTAAGGCTTAGGGTACTGGTTCGGGGAGGGCTTCGGGTACGGTGTAGTGTATGGGTTAGGGTTAGGGTTAGGGTTAGTGTTAGGGTTAGGGCTCGGTTTAGGGTACGGTTTAGGATTAGGGTACGTGTTAGGGTTAGGGTAGGGGTTAGGGTTAGGGTACGTGTTAGGGTTAGGGTTATTAAACCTATCCCTCTCTCTAGATACCCCTTAGCACGTAAAGGAATATTATTTGGGGATCCAGCCATGGAGAAGAGTTTAGACACTAGGCTAAGATAAGGAACACACCCTTTATAGAGAAATCACATTAGGATTCTCTTTTTAAGCTGTTCCTTAAAACACTAGTGCTTAGGAAATCTATTGGAGGCAGAAGCAGTCAAGGGTAGCCTAATGTTAGGGTTAGGCTTAGGGTTAGGCTAAGGGTACGGCTTAGGGTTCGGGTTCGGGGAGGGCTTCGGGTACGGCATAGGGTATGGGTTAGGGTTAGTGTTAGTGTTAGGGTTAGGGCTCGGTTTAGGGTACGGTTTAGGTTTAGGGTACGTGTTAGGGTTAGGGTAGGGGTTAGGGTTAGGGTACGTGTTAGGGTTAGGGTTGTTATTAAACCTATCCCACTCTCTAGATACTCCTTAGCACGTTAAGGAATATTATTTGGGGGTCCAGGCATGGAGAAGAGTTTAGACACTAGGATAAGATAAGGAACACACCCATTATAAAGAAAACACATTAGGATTCTCTTTTTAACCTGTTCCTTAGAACACTAGTGCTTAGGAAATCTATTGGAGGCAGAAGCAGTCAAGGGTAGCCTAGGGTTAGGGTTAGGCTTAGGGTAAGGCTTAGGGTATGGGTTCGGGGAGGGCTTCGGGTACGGTGCAGTGTATGGGTTAGGGTTAGGGTTAGGGTTAGTGTTAGGGTTAGGGCTCGGTTTAGGTTACGGGTTAGGATTAGGGTACGTGTTAGGGTTAGGGTAGGGGTTAGGGTTAGGGTACACGTTACAGTTAGGGTAGTTATTAAACCTATCCCACTCTCTAGATACACCTTAGCAAGTAAAGGAATATTATTTTGGGGTCCACCCATGGAGAAGAGTTTAGACACTAAGATAATATAAGGAACACACACATTATAAAGAAATCACATTAGGATTCTCTTTTTAAGCTGTTCCTTAAAACACTAGTGCGTAGGAAATCTATTGGAGGCAGAAGCAGTCAAGGGTAGCCTAGGGTTAGGGTTAGGCTTAGGGTTAGGCTTAGGGTACGGCTTAGGGTACGGTTTCGGGGAGGGCTTCGGGTACGGCGTAGGGTATGGGTTAGGGTTAGGGTTAGGGTTAGTGTTAGGGTTAGGGCTCGGTTTAGGGTATTGGTTAGGATTAGGGTACTTGTTAGGGTTAGGGTAGGGGTTAGGGTTATGGTACGCGTTAGGGTTAAGGTAGTTATTAAACCTATCCCACTCTCTAGATACCCCTTAGAACATAAAGGAATATTATTTGGAGGTCCAGCCATGGAGAAGAATTTAGACACTAGGATAAGATAAGGAACACACACATTATAAAGAAATCACTTTAGGATTCTATTTTTAAGCTGTTCCTGAAAACACTAGTGCTTAGGAAATCTATTGGCGGCAGAAGCAGTCAAGGGTAGCCTAGGGTTAGGGTTAGGCTTATGGTTAGGCTTAGGATACAGCTTAGGGTACGGGTTTGGGGAGGGCTTCGGGTACGGCCTAGGGTATGGGTTAGGGTTAGGGTTGGGGTTAGTGTTAGGGTTAGGTCTCGGTTTAGGGTACGGGTTAGGATTAGGGTACGTGTTAGGGTTAGGGTAGGGGTTAGGGTTAGGGTACACGTTAGAGTTAGGGTAGTTATTAAACCTATCCCACTCTCTAGATACACCTTAGCAAGTAAAGGAATATTATTTTGGGGTCCACCCATGGAGAAGAGTTTAGACACTAAGATAATATAAGGAACACACACATTATAAAGAAATCACATTAGGATTCTCTTTTTAAGCTGTTCCTTAAAACACTAGTGCGTAGGAAATCTATTGGAGGCAGAAGCAGTCAAGGGCAGCCTAGGGTTAGGGTTAGGCTTAGGGTTAGGCTTCGGGTACGGCTTAGGGTACGGGTTTGGGGAGGGCTTCGGGGACGGCGTAGGGTATGGGTTAGGGTTAGGGTTAGGGTTAGTGTTAGGGTTAGGGCTCGGTTTAGGGTATTGTTTAGGATTAGGGTACGTGTTAGGGTTAGGGTAGGGGTTAGGGTTAGGGTACGTGTTAGGGTTAGGGTAGTTATTAAACCTATCCCACTCTCTAGATACCCCTTAGCACGTAAAGGAATATTATTTGGGGATCCAGCCATGGAGAAGAGTTTAGACACTAGGCTAAGATAAGGAACACACCCTTTATAGAGAAATCACATTAGGATTCTCTTTTTAAGCTGTTCCTTAAAACACTAGTGCTTAGGAAATCTATTGGAGGCAGAAGCAGTCAAGGGTAGCCTAATGTTAGGGTTAGGCTTAGGGTTAGGCTAAGGGTACGGCTTAGGGTTCGGGTTCGGGGAGGGCTTCGGGTACGGCGTAGGGTATGGGTTAAGGTTAGTGTTAGTTTTAGGGTTAGGGCTCGGTTTAGGGTACGGTTTAGGTTTAGGGTACGTGTTAGGGTTAGGGTAGGGGTTAGGGTTAGGGTACGTGTTAGGGTTAGGGTTGTTATTAAACCTATCCCACTCTCTAGATACCCCTTAGCACGTTAAGGAATATTATTTGGGGGTCCAGGCATGGAGAAGAGTTTAGACACTAGGATAAGATAAGGAACACACCCATTATAAAGAAATCACATTAGGATTCTCTTTTTAAGCTGTTCCTTAAAACACTAGTGCTTAGGAAATCTATTGGAGGCAGAAGCAGTCAAGGGTAGCCTAGGGTTAGGGTTAGGCTTAGGGTAAGGCTTAGGGTACGGGTTCGGGGAGGGCTTCGGGTACGGCGTAGGGTTTGGGTTAGGGTTAGGGTTAGGGTTAGTGTTAGGGTTAGGGCTCGGTTTAGGGTATTGTTTAGGATTAGGGTACGTGTTAGGGTTAGGGTAGGGGTTAGGGTTAGGGTACGTGTTAGGGTTAGGGTAGTTATTAAACCTATCCCACTCTCTAGATACACCTTAGCACGTAAAGGAATATTACTTGGGGGTCCAGCCATGGAGAAGAGTTTAGACACTAGGATAAATAAGGAACACACCCATTATAAAGAAATCACATTAGGATTCTCTTTTTAAGCTGTTCCTTAAAACACTAGTGCTTAGGAAATCTATTGGAGTCAGAAGCAGTCAAGGGTAGCCTAGGGTTAGGGTTAGGCTTAGGGTTAGGCTTAGGATACGGATTACGGTACGGGTTCGGGTACGGCGTAGGGTATGGGTTAGAGTTAGGGTTAGGGTTAGTGTTAGGGTAGGTCTCGGGTTAGGTTATGAGTTAGGATTAGGGTACGTGTTAGGGTTAGGGTAGGGGTTAGGGTTAGGGTAGGTCTCGGGTTAGGTTATGGGTTAGGATTAGGGTACTTGTTAGGGTTAGGGTAGGGGTTAGGGTTAGGGTACGTGTTAGAGTTAGGGTACTTATTAAACCTATCCCACTCTCTAGATACCCCTTAGCACGTAAAGGAATATTATTTGGAGGTCCAGCCATGGAGAAGAGTTTAGACACTAGGATAAGATAAGGAACACACCCATTATAAAGAAATCACATTAGGATTCTCTTTTTAAGTTGTTCCTTAAAACACTAGTGCTTAGGAAATCTATTGGAGGCAGAAGCAGTCAAGGGTAGCCTAGGGTTAGGGTTAGGCTTAGGGTAAGGCTTAGGGTACGGGTTTGGGGAGGGCTTCGGGTACGGTGTACTGTATGGGTTAGGGTTAGGGTTAGGGTTAGTGTTAGGGTTAGGGCTCGGTTTAGGGTACGGTTTAGGATTAGGGTACGTGTTAGGGTTGGGGTAGGGGTTAGGGTTAGGGTAGTTATTAAACCTATCCCACTCTCTATATACCCCTTAGCACGTAAAGGAATATTATTTGGGGGTCCAGCAATGGAGAAGACTTTAGACACTAGGATAAGATAAGGAACACACCCATTATAAAGAAATCACATTAGGATTCTCATTTTAAGCTGTTCCTTAAAACACTAGTGCTTAGGAAATCTATTGGAGGCAGAAGCAGACAAGGGTAGCCTAGGGTTAGTGTTAGGCTTAGGGTTAGGCTTAGGGTACGGCTTAGGGTACGGGTTCGGGGAGGGCTTCGGGTACGGCGTAGGGTATGGGTTAGGGTTAGTGTTAGGGTTAGTGTTAGGGTTAGGGCTCGGTTTAGTGTATTGTTTAGGATTAGGGTACGTGTTAGGGTTAGGGTAGGGGTTAGGCATAGGGTACGCGTTAGGGTTAGGTTAGTTATTAAACCTATCCCACTCTCTAGATACCCCTTAGCACGTAAAGGAATATTATTTGGTGGTCCAGCCATGGAGAAGAGTTTAGACCCTAGGATAAGATAAGGAACACACCCATTACAAAGAAATCACATTAGGATTCTCTTTTAAAGCTGTTCCTTAAAACACTAGTGCTTAGGAAATCTATTTGAGGCTGAAGCAGTCAAGGGTAGCCTAGGGTTAGGGTTAGGCTTAGGGTTAGGCTTAGGGTACGGCTTAGGGTACGGGTTCGGAGAGGGCTTCGCGTATGGCGTAGGGTATGGGTTAGGGTTAGGGTTAGGGTTAGTGTTAGGGTTAGGGCTCGGTTTAGGGTACGGGTTAGGATTAGGGTACGTGTTAGGGTTAGGGTAGGGGTTAGGGTTAGGGTACGCGTTAGGGTTAGGGTAGTTATTAAACCTATCCCACTCTCTAGATACCCCTTAGCACATAAAGGAATATTATTTGGGGGTCCAGCCATGGAGAAGAGTTTAGACACTAAGATAATATAAGGAACACACACATTATAAAGAAATCACATTAGTATTCTCTTTTTAAGCTGTTCCTTAAACCACTAGTGCTTAGGAAATCTATTGGAGGCAGAAGCAGTCAAGGGTAGCCTAGGGTTAGGGTTAGGGTTAGGGTTAGGCTTAGGGTACGGCTTAGGGTACGGGCTCATGGAGGGGTTCGGGTAAGGCGTAGGGTATGGGTTAGGGTTAGGGTTAGTGTTAGGGTTAGGGCTCGGTTTAGGGTACGGTTTAGGATTAGGGTACGTGTTAGGGTTAGGGTAGTTATTAAACCTATCCCACTCTCTAGATACCCCTTAGCACGTAAAGGAATATTATTTGGGGGTCCAGCCATGGAGAAGAGTTTAGACACTAGGATAAGATAAGGAACACACCCATTATAAAGAAATCACATTAGGATTCTCTTTTTAAGCTGTTCCTTAAAACACTACTGCTTAGGAAATCTATTGGAGGCAGAAGCAGTCAAGGGTAGCCTAGGGTTAGGGTTAGACTTAGGGTACGGCTTAGGGTACGGCTTAGGGTACGGGTTCGGGGAGGGCTTCGGGTACGGCGTAGGGTATGGGTTAGGGTTATGGTTAGGGTTAGTGTTAGGGTTAGGGCTCGGTTTAGTGTATTGGTTAGGATTAGGGTACGTGTTAGGGTTAGGGTAAGGGTTAGGGTTAGGTTACGCGTTAGTGTTACGGTAGTTATTAAAACTATCCCACTCTCTAGATACCCCTTAGCACGTAAAGGAATATTATTTGGAGGTCCAGCCATGGAGAAGAGTTTAGACACTAGGATAAGATAAGGAACACACCCATTATAAATAAATCACATTAGGATTCTCTTTTTAAGCTGTTCCTTAAAACACTAGTGCTTAGGAAATCTATTGGAGGCAGAAGCAGTCAAGGGTAGCCTAGGGTTAGGGTTAGGCTTAGGGTTAGGCTTAGGGTACGGCTTAGGGTACGGGTTCGGGGAGGGCTTCGGGTACGGCGTAGGGTATGGGTTAGGGTTAGGGTTAGGGTTAGTGTTAGGGTTAGGGCTCGGTTTAGGGTACGGTTTAGGATTAGGTTACGTGTTAGTGTTAGGTTAGGGGTTAGGCTTAGGGTACGTGTTAGGGTTAGGGTAGTTATTAAACCTATCCCACTCTCTAGATACCCCTTAGCACGTAAAGAATATTATTTGGGGGTCCAGCCATGGAGAAGAGTTAAACACTAGGATAAGATAAGGAACACACCCATTATAAAGAAATCACTTTAGGATTCTATTTTTAAGCTGTTCCTGAAAACACTAGTGCTTAGGAAATCTATTGGCGGCAGAAGCAGTCAAGGGTAGCCTAGGGTTAGGGTTAGGCTTATGGTTAGGCTTAGGATACAGCTTAGGGTACGGGTTTGGGGAGGGCTTCGGGTACGGCCTAGGGTATGGGTTAGGGTTGGGGTTAGTGTTAGGGTTAGGTCTCGGTTTAGGGTACGGGTTAGGATTAGGGTACGTGTTAGGGTTAGGGTAGGGGTTAGGGTTAGGGTACACGTTAGAGTTAGGGTAGTTATTAAACCTATCCCACTCTCTAGATACACCTTAGCAAGTAAAGGAATATTATTTTGGGGTCCACCCATGGAGAAGAGTTTAGACACTAAGATAATATAAGGAACACACACATTATAAAGAAATCACATTAGGATTCTCTTTTTAAGCTGTTCCTTAAAACACTAGTGCGTAGGAAATCTATTGGAGGCAGAAGCAGTCAAGGGCAGCCTAGGGTTAGGGTTAGGCTTAGGGTTAGGCTTCGGGTACGGCTTAGGGTACGGGTTTGGGGAGGGCTTCGGGGACGGCGTAGGGTATGGGTTAGGGTTAGGGTTAGGGTTAGTGTTAGGGTTAGGGCTCGGTTTAGGGTATTGTTTAGGATTAGGGTACGTGTTAGGGTTAGGGTAGGGGTTAGGGTTAGGGTACATGTTAGGGTTAGGGTAGTTATTAAACCTATCCCACTCTCTAGATACCCCTTAGCACGTAAAGGAATATTTTTTGGGGATCCAGCCATGGAGAAGAGTTTAGACACTAGGCTAAGATAAGGAACACACCCTTTATAGAGAAATCACATTAGGATTCTCTTTTTAAGCTGTTCCTTAAAACACTAGTGCTTAGGAAATCTATTGGAGGCAGAAGCAGTCAAGGGTAGCCTAATGTTAGGGTTAGGCTTAGGGTTAGGCTAAGGGTACGGCTTAGGGTTCGGGTTCGGGGAGGGCTTCGGGTACGGCGTAGTGTATGGGTTAAGGTTATTGTTAGTGTTAGGGTTAGGGCTCGGTTTAGGGTACGGTTTAGGTTTAGGGTACGTGTTAGGGTTAGGGTAGGGGTTAGGGTTAGGGTACGTGTTAGGGTTAGGGTTGTTATTAAACCTATCCCACTCTCTAGATACCCCTTAGCACGTTAAGGAATATTATTTGGGGGTCCAGGCATGGAGAAGAGTTTAGACACTAGGATAAGATAAGGAACACACCCATTATAAAGAAATCACATTAGGATTCTCTTTTTAACCTGTTCCTTAAAACACTAGTGCTTAGGAAATCTATTGGAGGCAGAAGCAGTCAAGGGTAGCCTAGGGTTAGGGTTAGGCTTAGGGTAAGGCTTAGGGTACGGGTTCGGGGAGGGCTTCGGGTACGGCGTAGGGTATGGGTTAGGGTTAGGGTTAGGGTTAGTGTTAGGGTTAGGGCTCGGTTTAGGGTACGGTTTAGGATTAGGTTACGTGTTAGGGTTAGGGTAGGGGTTAGGCTTAGGGTACGTGTTAGGGTTAGGGTAGTTATTAAACCTATCCCACTCTCTAGATACCCCTTAGCACGTAAAGAATATTATTTGGGGGTCCAGCCATGGAGAAGAGTTAAACACTAGGATAAGATAAGGAACGCACCCATTATAAAGAAATCACATTAGGTTTCTCTTTTTATGCTGTTCCTTAAAACACTAGTGCTTAGGAAATCTATTGGAGGCAGAAGCAGTCAAGGGTAGCCTAGGGTTAGGGTTAGGCTTAGGGTGAGGCTTAGGGTACGGCTTAGGGTACGGTTTCGGAGAGGGCTTCGGGTACGACGTAGGGTATGGGTTAGGGTGAGTGTTAGGGTTAGTGTTAGGGTTAGGGCTCGGTTTAGTGTATTGTTTAGGATTAGGGTACGTGTTAGGGTTAGGGTAGGGGTTAGGGTTAGGGTACGCGTTAGGGTTAGGTTAGTTATTAAACCTATCCCACTCTCTAGATACCCCTTAGCACGTAAAGGAATATTATTTGGTGGTCCAGCCATGGAGAAGAGTTTAGACCCTAGGATAAGATAAGGAACACACCCATTATAAAGAAATCACATTAGGATTCTCTTTTAAAGCTGTTCCTTAAAACACTAGTGCTTAGGAAATCTATTGGAGGCAGAAGCAGTCAAGGGTAGCCTAGGGTTAGGGTTAGGGTTAGGGTTAGGCTTAGGGTACGGCTTAGGGTACGGGCTCGGTGAGGGGTTCGGGTAAGGAGTAGGGTATGGGTTAGGGTTAGGGTTAGGGTTAGTGTTAGGGTTAGGGCTCGGTTTAGGGTACGGGTTAGGATTAGGGTACGTGTTAGGGTTAGGGTAGGGGTTAGGGTTAGGGTACGCGTTAGGGTTAGGGTAGTTATTAAACCTATCCCACTCTCTAGATACCCCTTAGCACGTAAAGGAATATTATTTGGGGATCCAGCCATGGAGAAGAGTTTAGACACTAGGCTAAGATAAGGAACACACCCTTTATAGAGAAATCACATTAGGATTCTCTTTTTAAGCTGTTCCTTAAAACACTAGTGCTTAGGAAATCTATTGGAGGCAGAAGCAGTCAAGGGTAGCCTAATGTTAGGGTTAGGCTTAGGGTTAGGCTAAGGGTACGGCTTAGGGTTCGGGTTTGGGGAGGGCTTCGGGTACGGCGTAGGGTATGGGTTAAGGTTAGTGTTAGTGTTAGGGTTAGGGCTCGGTTTAGGGTACGGTTTAGGTTTAGGGTACGTGTTAGGGTTAGGGTAGGGGTTAGGGTTAGGGTACGTGTTAGGGTTAGGGTTGTTATTAAACCTATCCCACTCTCTAGATACCCCTTAGCACGTTAAGGAATATTATTTGGGGGTCCAGGCATGGAGAAGAGTTTAGACACTAGGATAAGATAAGGAACACACCCATTATAAAGAAATCACATTAGGATTCTCTTTTTAACCTGTTCCTTAAAACACTAGTGCTTAGGAAATCTATTGGAGGCAGAAGCAGTCAAGGGTAGCCTAGGGTTAGGGTTAGGCTTAGGGTAAGGCTTAGGGTACGGGTTCGGGGAGGGCTTCGGGTACGGCGTAGGGTATGGGTTAGGGTTAGGGTTAGGGTTAGTGTTAGGGTTAGGGCTCGGTTTAGGGTACGGTTTAGGATTAGGTTACGTGTTAGGGTTAGGGTAGGGGTTAGGCTTAGGGTACGTGTTAGGGTTAGGGTAGTTATTAAACCTATCGCACTCTCTAGATACCCCTTAGCACGTAAAGAATATTATTTGGGGGTCCAGCCATGGAGAAGAGTTAAACACTAGGATAAGATAAGGAACACACCCATTATAAAGAAATCACATTAGGATTCTCTTTTTATGCTGTTCCTTAAAACACTAGTGCTTAGGAAATCTATTGGAGGCAGAAGCAGTCAAGGGTAGCCTAGGGTTAGGGTTAGGCTTAGGGTTAGGCTTAGGGTACGGCTTAGGGTACGGTTTCGGGGAGGGCTTCGGGTACGGCGTAGGGTATGGGTTAGGGTTAGGGTTAGGGTTAGTGTTAGGGTTAGGGCTCGGTTTAGGGTATTGGTTAGGATTAGGGTACTTGTTAGGGTTAGGGTAGGGGTTAGGGTTATGGTACGTGTTAGGGTTAAGGTAGTTATTAAACCTATCCCACTCTCTAGATACCCCTTAGAACATAAAGGAATATTATTTGGAGGTCCAGCCATGGAGAAGAATTTAGACACTAGGATAAGATAAGGAACACACACATTATAAAGAAATCACTTTAGGATTCTATTTTTAAGCTGTTCCTGAAAACACTAGTGCTTAGGAAATCTATTGGCGGCAGAAGCAGTCAAGGGTAGCCTAGGGTTAGGGTTAGGCTTATGGTTAGGCTTAGGATACAGCTTAGGGCACGGGTTTGGGGAGGGCTTCGGGTACGGCCTAGGGTATGGGTTAGGGTTAGGGTTGGGGTTAGTGTTAGGGTTAGGTCTCGGTTTAGGGTACGGGTTAGGATTAGGGTACGTGTTAGGGTTAGGGTAGGGGTTAGGGTTAGGGTACACGTTAGGGTTAGGGTAGTTATTAAACCTATCCCACTCTCTAGATACACCTTAGCACGTAAAGTAATATTATTTGGGGGTCCAGCCATGGAGAAGAGTTTAGACACTAGGATAAGATAAGGAACACACCCATTATAAAGAAATCACATTAGGATTCTCTTTTTAAGCTGTTCCTTAAAACACTACTGCTTAGGAAATCTATTGGAGGCAGAAGCAGTCAAGGGTAGCCTAGGGTTAGGGTTAGACTTAGGGTACGGCTTAGGGTACGGCTTATGGTACGGGTTTGGGGAGGGCTTCGGGTACGGCGTAGGGTATGGGTTAGGGTTAGGGTTAGGGTTAGTGTTAGGGTTAGGGCTCGGTTTAGTGTATTGGTTAGGATTAGGGTACGTGTTAGGGTTAGGGTAAGGGTTAGGGTTAGGGTACGCGTTAGTGTTAGGGTAGTTATTAAACCTATCCCACTCTCTAGATACCCCTTAGCACGTAAAGGAATATTATTTGGAGGTCCAGCCATGGAGAAGAGTTTAGACACTAGGATAAGATAAGGAACACACCCATTATAAATAAATCACATTAGGATTCTCTTTTTAAGCTGTTCCTTAAAACACTAGTGCTTAGGAAATCTATTGGAGGCAGAAGCAGTCAAGGGTAGCCTAGGGTTAGGGTTAGGCTTAGGGTAAGGCTTAGGGTACTGGTTCGGGGAGGGCTTCGGGTACGGTGTAGTGTATGGGTTAGGGTTAGGGTTAGGGTTAGTGTTAGGGTTAGGGCTCGGTTTAGGGTACGGTTTAGGATTAGGGTACGTGTTAGGGTTAGGGTAGGGGTTAGGGTTAGGGTACGTGTTAGGGTTAGGGTTATTAAACCTATCCCACTCTCTAGATACCCCTTAGCACGTAAAGGAATATTATTTGGGGATCCAGCCATGGAGAAGAGTTTAGACACTAGGCTAAGATAAGGAACACACCCTTTATAGAGAAATCACATTAGGATTCTCTTTTTAAGCTGTTCCTTAAAACACTAGTGCTTAGGAAATCTATTGGAGGCAGAAGCAGTCAAGGGTAGCCTAATGTTAGGGTTAGGCTTAGGGTTAGGCTAAGGGTACGGCTTAGGGTTCGGGTTCGGGGAGGGCTTCGGGTACGGCATAGGGTATGGGTTAGGGTTAGTGTTAGTGTTAGGGTTAGGGCTCGGTTTAGGGTACGGTTTAGGTTTAGGGTACGTGTTAGGGTTAGGGTAGGGGTTAGGGTTAGGGTACGTGTTAGGGTTAGGGTTGTTATTAAACCTATCCCACTCTCTAGATACTCCTTAGCACGTTAAGGAATATTATTTGGGGGTCCAGGCATGGAGAAGAGTTTAGACACTAGGATAAGATAAGGAACACACCCATTATAAAGAAAACACATTAGGATTCTCTTTTTAACCTGTTCCTTAAAACACTAGTGCTTAGGAAATCTATTGGAGGCAGAAGCAGTCAAGGGTAGCCTAGGGTTAGGGTTAGGCTTAGGGTAAGGCTTAGGGTACGGGTTCGGGGAGGGCTTCGGGTACGGTGCAGTGTATGGGTTAGGGTTAGGGTTAGGGTTAGTGTTAGGGTTAGGGCTCGGTTTAGGTTACGGGTTAGGATTAGGGTACGTGTTAGGGTTAGGGTAGGGGTTAGGGTTAGGGTACACGTTACAGTTAGGGTAGTTATTAAACCTATCCCACTCTCTAGATACACCTTAGCAAGTAAAGGAATATTATTTTGGGGTCCACCCATGGAGAAGAGTTTAGACACTAAGATAATATAAGGAACACACACATTATAAAGAAATCACATTAGGATTCTCTTTTTAAGCTGTTCCTTAAAACACTAGTGCGTAGGAAATCTATTGGAGGCAGAAGCAGTCAAGGGTAGCCTAGGGTTAGGGTTAGGCTTAGGGTTAGGCTTAGGGTACGGCTTAGGGTACGGTTTCGGGGAGGGCTTCGGGTACGGCGTAGGGTATGGGTTAGGGTTAGGGTTAGGGTTAGTGTTAGGGTTAGGGCTCGGTTTAGGGTATTGGTTAGGATTAGGGTACTTGTTAGGGTTAGGGTAGGGGTTAGGGTTATGGTACGCGTTAGGGTTAAGGTAGTTATTAAACCTATCCCACTCTCTAGATACCCCTTAGAACATAAAGGAATATTATTTGGAGGTCCAGCCATGGAGAAGAATTTAGACACTAGGATAAGATAAGGAACACACACATTATAAAGAAATCACTTTAGGATTCTATTTTTAAGCTGTTCCTGAAAACACTAGTGCTTAGGAAATCTATTGGCGGCAGAAGCAGTCAAGGGTAGCCTAGGGTTAGGGTTAGGCTTATGGTTAGGCTTAGGATACAGCTTAGGGTACGGGTTTGGGGAGGGCTTCGGGTACGGCCTAGGGTATGGGTTAGGGTTAGGGTTGGGGTTAGTGTTAGGGTTAGGTCTCGGTTTAGGGTACGGGTTAGGATTAGGGTACGTGTTAGGGTTAGGGTAGGGGTTAGGGTTAGGGTACACGTTAGAGTTAGGGTAGTTATTAAACCTATCCCACTCTCTAGATACACCTTAGCAAGTAAAGGAATATTATTTTGGGGTCCACCCATGGAGAAGAGTTTAGACACTAAGATAATATAAGGAACACACACATTATAAAGAAATCACATTAGGATTCTCTTTTTAAGCTGTTCCTTAAAACACTAGTGCGTAGGAAATCTATTGGAGGCAGAAGCAGTCAAGGGCAGCCTAGGGTTAGGGTTAGGCTTAGGGTTAGGCTTCGGGTACGGCTTAGGGTACGGGTTTGGGGAGGGCTTCGGGGACGGCGTAGGGTATGGGTTAGGGTTAGGGTTAGGGTTAGTGTTAGGGTTAGGGCTCGGTTTAGGGTATTGTTTAGGATTAGGGTACGTGTTAGGGTTAGGGTAGGGGTTAGGGTTAGGGTACGTGTTAGGGTTAGGGTAGTTATTAAACCTATCCCACTCTCTAGATACCCCTTAGCACGTAAAGGAATATTATTTGGGGATCCAGCCATGGAGAAGAGTTTAGACACTAGGCTAAGATAAGGAACACACCCTTTATAGAGAAATCACATTAGGATTCTCTTTTTAAGCTGTTCCTTAAAACACTAGTGCTTAGGAAATCTATTGGAGGCAGAAGCAGTCAAGGGTAGCCTAATGTTAGGGTTAGGCTTAGGGTTAGGCTAAGGGTACGGCTTAGGGTTCGGGTTCGGGGAGGGCTTCGGGTACGGCGTAGGGTATGGGTTAAGGTTAGTGTTAGTTTTAGGGTTAGGGCTCGGTTTAGGGTACGGTTTAGGTTTAGGGTACGTGTTAGGGTTAGGGTAGGGGTTAGGGTTAGGGTACGTGTTAGGGTTAGGGTTGTTATTAAACCTATCCCACTCTCTAGATACCCCTTAGCACGTTAAGGAATATTATTTGGGGGTCCAGGCATGGAGAAGAGTTTAGACACTAGGATAAGATAAGGAACACACCCATTATAAAGAAATCACATTAGGATTCTCTTTTTAAGCTGTTCCTTAAAACACTAGTGCTTAGGAAATCTATTGGAGGCAGAAGCAGTCAAGGGTAGCCTAGGGTTAGGGTTAGGCTTAGGGTAAGGCTTAGGGTACGGGTTCGGGGAGGGCTTCGGGTACGGCGTAGGGTTTGGGTTAGGGTTAGGGTTAGGGTTAGTGTTAGGGTTAGGGCTCGGTTTAGGGTATTGTTTAGGATTAGGGTACGTGTTAGGGTTAGGGTAGGGGTTAGGGTTAGGGTACGTGTTAGGGTTAGGGTAGTTATTAAACCTATCCCACTCTCTAGATACACCTTAGCACGTAAAGGAATATTACTTGGGGGTCCAGCCATGGAGAAGAGTTTAGACACTAGGATAAATAAGGAACACACCCATTATAAAGAAATCACATTAGGATTCTCTTTTTAAGCTGTTCCTTAAAACACTAGTGCTTAGGAAATCTATTGGAGTCAGAAGCAGTCAAGGGTAGCCTAGGGTTAGGGTTAGGCTTAGGGTTAGGCTTAGGATACGGATTACGGTACGGGTTCGGGTACGGCGTAGGGTATGGGTTAGAGTTAGGGTTAGGGTTAGTGTTAGGGTAGGTCTCGGGTTAGGTTATGAGTTAGGATTAGGGTACGTGTTAGGGTTAGGGTAGGGGTTAGGGTTAGGGTAGGTCTCGGGTTAGGTTATGGGTTAGGATTAGGGTACTTGTTAGGGTTAGGGTAGGGGTTAGGGTTAGGGTACGCGTTAGAGTTAGGGTACTTATTAAACCTATCCCACTCTCTAGATACCCCTTAGCACGTAAAGGAATATTATTTGGAGGTCCAGCCATGGAGAAGAGTTTAGACACTAGGATAAGATAAGGAACACACCCATTATAAAGAAATCACATTAGGATTCTCTTTTTAAGCTGTTCCTTAAAACACTAGTGCTTAGGAAATCTATTGGAGGCAGAAGCAGTCAAGGGTAGCCTAGGGTTAGGGTTAGGCTTAGGGTAAGGCTTAGGGTACTGGTTCGGGGAGGGCTTCGGGTACGGTGTAGTGTATGGGTTAGGGTTAGGGTTAGGGTTAGTGTTAGGGTTAGGGCTCGGTTTAGGGTACGGTTTAGGATTAGGGTACGTGTTAGGGTTAGGGTAGGGGTTAGGGTTAGGGTACGTGTTAGGGTTAGGGTTATTAAACCTATCCCACTCTCTAGATACCCCTTAGCACGTAAAGGAATATTATTTGGGGATCCAGCCATGGAGAAGAGTTTAGACACTAGGCTAAGATAAGGAACACACCCTTTATAGAGAAATCACATTAGGATTCTCTTTTTAAGCTGTTCCTTAAAACACTAGTGCTTAGGAAATCTATTGGAGGCAGAAGCAGTCAAGGGTAGCCTAATGTTAGGGTTAGGCTTAGGGTTAGGCTAAGGGTACGGCTTAGGGTTCGGGTTCGGGGAGGGCTTCGGGTACGGCATAGGGTATGGGTTAGGGTTAGTGTTAGTGTTAGGGTTAGGGCTCGGTTTAGGGTACGGTTTAGGTTTAGGGTACGTGTTAGGGTTAGGGTAGGGGTTAGGGTTAGGGTACGTGTTAGGGTTAGGGTTGTTATTAAACCTATCCCACTCTCTAGATACTCCTTAGCACGTTAAGGAATATTATTTGGGGGTCCAGGCATGGAGAAGAGTTTAGACACTAGGATAAGATAAGGAACACACCCATTATAAAGAAAACACATTAGGATTCTCTTTTTAACCTGTTCCTTAAAACACTAGTGCTTAGGAAATCTATTGGAGGCAGAAGCAGTCAAGGGTAGCCTAGGGTTAGGGTTAGGCTTAGGGTAAGGCTTAGGGTACGGGTTCGGGGAGGGCTTCGGGTACGGTGCAGTGTATGGGTTAGGGTTAGGGTTAGGGTTAGTGTTAGGGTTAGGGCTCGGTTTAGGTTACGGGTTAGGATTAGGGTACGTGTTAGGGTTAGGGTAGGGGTTAGGGTTAGGGTACACGTTACAGTTAGGGTAGTTATTAAACCTATCCCACTCTCTAGATACACCTTAGCAAGTAAAGGAATATTATTTTGGGGTCCACCCATGGAGAAGAGTTTAGACACTAAGATAATATAAGGAACACACACATTATAAAGAAATCACATTAGGATTCTCTTTTTAAGCTGTTCCTTAAAACACTAGTGCGTAGGAAATCTATTGGAGGCAGAAGCAGTCAAGGGTAGCCTAGGGTTAGGGTTAGGCTTAGGGTTAGGCTTAGGGTACGGCTTAGGGTACGGTTTCGGGGAGGGCTTCGGGTACGGCGTAGGGTATGGGTTAGGGTTAGGGTTAGGGTTAGTGTTAGGGTTAGGGCTCGGTTTAGGGTATTGGTTAGGATTAGGGTACTTGTTAGGGTTAGGGTAGGGGTTAGGGTTATGGTACGCGTTAGGGTTAAGGTAGTTATTAAACCTATCCCACTCTCTAGATACCCCTTAGAACATAAAGGAATATTATTTGGAGGTCCAGCCATGGAGAAGAATTTAGACACTAGGATAAGATAAGGAACACACACATTATAAAGAAATCACTTTAGGATTCTATTTTTAAGCTGTTCCTGAAAACACTAGTGCTTAGGAAATCTATTGGCGGCAGAAGCAGTCAAGGGTAGCCTAGGGTTAGGGTTAGGCTTATGGTTAGGCTTAGGATACAGCTTAGGGTACGGGTTTGGGGAGGGCTTCGGGTACGGCCTAGGGTATGGGTTAGGGTTAGGGTTGGGGTTAGTGTTAGGGTTAGGTCTCGGTTTAGGGTACGGGTTAGGATTAGGGTACGTGTTAGGGTTAGGGTAGGGGTTAGGGTTAGGGTACACGTTAGAGTTAGGGTAGTTATTAAACCTATCCCACTCTCTAGATACACCTTAGCAAGTAAAGGAATATTATTTTGGGGTCCACCCATGGAGAAGAGTTTAGACACTAAGATAATATAAGGAACACACACATTATAAAGAAATCACATTAGGATTCTCTTTTTAAGCTGTTCCTTAAAACACTAGTGCGTAGGAAATCTATTGGAGGCAGAAGCAGTCAAGGGCAGCCTAGGGTTAGGGTTAGGCTTAGGGTTAGGCTTCGGGTACGGCTTAGGGTACGGGTTTGGGGAGGGCTTCGGGGACGGCGTAGGGTATGGGTTAGGGTTAGGGTTAGGGTTAGTGTTAGGGTTAGGGCTCGGTTTAGGGTATTGTTTAGGATTAGGGTACGTGTTAGGGTTAGGGTAGGGGTTAGGGTTAGGGTACGTGTTAGGGTTAGGGTAGTTATTAAACCTATCCCACTCTCTAGATACCCCTTAGCACGTAAAGGAATATTATTTGGGGATCCAGCCATGGAGAAGAGTTTAGACACTAGGCTAAGATAAGGAACACACCCTTTATAGAGAAATCACATTAGGATTCTCTTTTTAAGCTGTTCCTTAAAACACTAGTGCTTAGGAAATCTATTGGAGGCAGAAGCAGTCAAGGGTAGCCTAATGTTAGGGTTAGGCTTAGGGTTAGGCTAAGGGTACGGCTTAGGGTTCGGGTTCGGGGAGGGCTTCGGGTACGGCGTAGGGTATGGGTTAAGGTTAGTGTTAGTTTTAGGGTTAGGGCTCGGTTTAGGGTACGGTTTAGGTTTAGGGTACGTGTTAGGGTTAGGGTAGGGGTTAGGGTTAGGGTACGTGTTAGGGTTAGGGTTGTTATTAAACCTATCCCACTCTCTAGATACCCCTTAGCACGTTAAGGAATATTATTTGGGGGTCCAGGCATGGAGAAGAGTTTAGACACTAGGATAAGATAAGGAACACACCCATTATAAAGAAATCACATTAGGATTCTCTTTTTAAGCTGTTCCTTAAAACACTAGTGCTTAGGAAATCTATTGGAGGCAGAAGCAGTCAAGGGTAGCCTAGGGTTAGGGTTAGGCTTAGGGTAAGGCTTAGGGTACGGGTTCGGGGAGGGCTTCGGGTACGGCGTAGGGTTTGGGTTAGGGTTAGGGTTAGGGTTAGTGTTAGGGTTAGGGCTCGGTTTAGGGTATTGTTTAGGATTAGGGTACGTGTTAGGGTTAGGGTAGGGGTTAGGGTTAGGGTACGTGTTAGGGTTAGGGTAGTTATTAAACCTATCCCACTCTCTAGATACACCTTAGCACGTAAAGGAATATTACTTGGGGGTCCAGCCATGGAGAAGAGTTTAGACACTAGGATAAATAAGGAACACACCCATTATAAAGAAATCACATTAGGATTCTCTTTTTAAGCTGTTCCTTAAAACACTAGTGCTTAGGAAATCTATTGGAGTCAGAAGCAGTCAAGGGTAGCCTAGGGTTAGGGTTAGGCTTAGGGTTAGGCTTAGGATACGGATTACGGTACGGGTTCGGGTACGGCGTAGGGTATGGGTTAGAGTTAGGGTTAGGGTTAGTGTTAGGGTAGGTCTCGGGTTAGGTTATGAGTTAGGATTAGGGTACGTGTTAGGGTTAGGGTAGGGGTTAGGGTTAGGGTAGGTCTCGGGTTAGGTTATGGGTTAGGATTAGGGTACTTGTTAGGGTTAGGGTAGGGGTTAGGGTTAGGGTACGCGTTAGAGTTAGGGTACTTATTAAACCTATCCCACTCTCTAGATACCCCTTAGCACGTAAAGGAATATTATTTGGAGGTCCAGCCATGGAGAAGAGTTTAGACACTAGGATAAGATAAGGAACACACCCATTATAAAGAAATCACATTAGGATTCTCTTTTTAAGTTGTTCCTTAAAACACTAGTGCTTAGGAAATCTATTGGAGGCAGAAGCAGTCAAGGGTAGCCTAGGGTTAGGGTTAGGCTTAGGGTAAGGCTTAGGGTACGGGTTTGGGGAGGGCTTCGGGTACGGTGTAGTGTATGGGTTAGGGTTAGGGTTAGGGTTAGTGTTAGGGTTAGGGCTCGGTTTAGGGTACGGTTTAGGATTAGGGTACGTGTTAGGGTTGGGGTAGGGGTTAGGGTTAGGGTAGTTATTAAACCTATCCCACTCTCTATATACCCCTTAGCACGTAAAGGAATATTATTTGGGGGTCCAGCAATGGAGAAGACTTTAGACACTAGGATAAGATAAGGAACACACCCATTATAAAGAAATCACATTAGGATTCTCATTTTAAGCTGTTCCTTAAAACACTAGTGCTTAGGAAATCTATTGGAGGCAGAAGCAGACAAGGGTAGCCTAGGGTTAGTGTTAGGCTTAGGGTTAGGCTTAGGGTACGGCCTAGGGTACGGGTTCGGGGAGGGCTTCGGGTACGGCGTAGGGTATGGGTTAGGGTTAGTGTTAGGGTTAGTGTTAGGGTTAGGGCTCGGTTTAGTGTATTGTTTAGGATTAGGGTACGTGTTAGGGTTAGGGTAGGGTTTAGGCTTAGGGTACGCGTTAGGGTTAGGTTAGTTATTAAACCTATCCCACTCTCTAGATACCCCTTAGCACGTAAAGGAATATTATTTGGTGGTCCAGCCATGGAGAAGAGTTTAGACCCTAGGATAAGATAAGGAACACACCCATTACAAAGAAATCACATTAGGATTCTCTTTTAAAGCTGTTCCTTAAAACACTAGTGCTTAGGAAATCTATTTGAGGCTGAAGCAGTCAAGGGTAGCCTAGGGTTAGGGTTAGGCTTAGGGTTAGTCTTAGGGTACGGCTTAGGGTACGGGTACGGAGAGGGCTTCGCGTATGGCGTAGGGTATGGGTTAGGGTTAGGGTTAGGGTTAGTGTTAGGGTTAGGGCTCGGTTTAGGGTACGGGTTAGGATTAGGGTACGTGTTAGGGTTAGGGTAGGGGTTAGGGTTAGGGTACGCGTTAGGGTTAGGGTAGTTATTAAACCTATCCCACTCTCTAGATACCCCTTAGCACATAAAGGAATATTATTTGGGGGTCCAGCCATGGAGAAGAGTTTAGACACTAAGATAATATAAGGAACACACACATTATAAAGAAATCACATTAGTATTCTCTTTTTAAGCTGTTCCTTAAACCACTAGTGCTTAGGAAATCTATTGGAGGCAGAAGCAGTCAAGGGTAGCCTAGGGTTAGGGTTAGGGTTAGGGTTAGGCTTAGGGTACGGCTTAGGGTACGGGCTCATGGAGGGGTTCGGGTAAGGCGTAGGGTATGGGTTAGGGTTAGGGTTAGTGTTAGGGTTAGGGCTCGGTTTAGGGTACGGTTTAGGATTAGGGTACGTGTTAGGGTTAGGGTAGTTATTAAACCTATCCCACTCTCTAGATACCCCTTAGCACGTAAAGGAATATTATTTGGGGGTCCAGCCATGGAGAAGAGTTTAGACACTAGGATAAGATAAGGAACACACCCATTATAAAGAAATCACATTAGGATTCTCTTTTTAAGCTGTTCCTTAAAACACTACTGCTTAGGAAATCTATTGGAGGCAGAAGCAGTCAAGGGTAGCCTAGGGTTAGGGTTAGACTTAGGGTACGGCTTAGGGTACGGCTTAGGGTACGGGTTCGGGGAGGGCTTCGGGTACGGCGTAGGGTATGGGTTAGGGTTATGGTTAGGGTTAGTGTTAGGGTTAGGGCTCGGTTTAGTGTATTGGTTAGGATTAGGGTACGTGTTAGGGTTAGGGTAAGGGTTAGGGTTAGGTTACGCGTTAGTGTTACGGTAGTTATTAAAACTATCCCACTCTCTAGATACCCCTTAGCACGTAAAGGAATATTATTTGGAGGTCCAGCCATGGAGAAGAGTTTAGACACTAGGATAAGATAAGGAACACACCCATTATAAATAAATCACATTAGGATTCTCTTTTTAAGCTGTTCCTTAAAACACTACTGCTTAGGAAATCTATTGGAGGCAGAAGCAGTCAAGGGTAGCCTAGGGTTAGGGTTAGACTTAGGGTACGGCTTAGGGTACGGCTTAGGGTACGGGTTTGGGGAGGGCTTCGGGTACGGCGTAGGGTATGGGTTAGGGTTAGGGTTAGGGTTAGTGTTAGGGTTAGGGCTCGGTTTAGTGTATTGGTTAGGATTAGGGTAAGTGTTAGGGTTAGGGTAAGGGTTAGGGTTAGGGTACGCGTTAGTGTTAGGGTAGTTATTAAACCTATCCCACTCTCTAGATACCCCTTAGCACGTAAAGGAATATTATTTGGAGGTCCAGCCATGGAGAAGAGTTTAGACACTAGGATAAGATAAGGAACACACCCATTATAAATAAATCACATTAGGATTCTCTTTTTAAGCTGTTCCTTAAAACACTAGTGCTTAGGAAATCTATTGGAGGCAGAAGCAGTCAAGGGTAGCCTAGGGTTAGGGTTAGGCTTAGGGTAAGGCTTAGGGTACTGGTTCGGGGAGGGCTTCGGGTACGGTGTAGTGTATGGGTTAGGGTTAGGGTTAGGGTTAGTGTTAGGGTTAGGGCTCGGTTTAGGGTACGGTTTAGGATTAGGGTACGTGTTAGGGTTAGGGTAGGGGTTAGGGTTAGGGTACGTGTTAGGGTTAGGGTTATTAAACCTATCCCTCTCTCTAGATACCCCTTAGCACGTAAAGGAATATTATTTGGGGATCCAGCCATGGAGAAGAGTTTAGACACTAGGCTAAGATAAGGAACACACCCTTTATAGAGAAATCACATTAGGATTCTCTTTTTAAGCTGTTCCTTAAAACACTAGTGCTTAGGAAATCTATTGGAGGCAGAAGCAGTCAAGGGTAGCCTAATGTTAGGGTTAGGCTTAGGGTTAGGCTAAGGGTACGGCTTAGGGTTCGGGTTCGGGGAGGGCTTCGGGTACGGCATAGGGTATGGGTTAGGGTTAGTGTTAGTGTTAGGGTTAGGGCTCGGTTTAGGGTACGGTTTAGGTTTAGGGTACGTGTTAGGGTTAGGGTAGGGGTTAGGGTTAGGGTACGTGTTAGGGTTAGGGTTGTTATTAAACCTATCCCACTCTCTAGATACTCCTTAGCACGTTAAGGAATATTATTTGGGGGTCCAGGCATGGAGAAGAGTTTAGACACTAGGATAAGATAAGGAACACACCCATTATAAAGAAAACACATTAGGATTCTCTTTTTAACCTGTTCCTTAGAACACTAGTGCTTAGGAAATCTATTGGAGGCAGAAGCAGTCAAGGGTAGCCTAGGGTTAGGGTTAGGCTTAGGGTAAGGCTTAGGGTACGGGTTCGGGGAGGGCTTCGGGTACGGTGCAGTGTATGGGTTAGGGTTAGGGTTAGGGTTAGTGTTAGGGTTAGGGCTCGGTTTAGGTTACGGGTTAGGATTAGGGTACGTGTTAGGGTTAGGGTAGGGGTTAGGGTTAGGGTACACGTTACAGTTAGGGTAGTTATTAAACCTATCCCACTCTCTAGATACACCTTAGCAAGTAAAGGAATATTATTTTGGGGTCCACCCATGGAGAAGAGTTTAGACACTAAGATAATATAAGGAACACACACATTATAAAGAAATCACATTAGGATTCTCTTTTTAAGCTGTTCCTTAAAACACTAGTGCGTAGGAAATCTATTGGAGGCAGAAGCAGTCAAGGGTAGCCTAGGGTTAGGGTTAGGCTTAGGGTTAGGCTTAGGGTACGGCTTAGGGTACGGTTTCGGGGAGGGCTTCGGGTACGGCGTAGGGTATGGGTTAGGGTTAGGGTTAGGGTTAGTGTTAGGGTTAGGGCTCGGTTTAGGGTATTGGTTAGGATTAGGGTACTTGTTAGGGTTAGGGTAGGGGTTAGGGTTATGGTACGCGTTAGGGTTAAGGTAGTTATTAAACCTATCCCACTCTCTAGATACCCCTTAGAACATAAAGGAATATTATTTGGAGGTCCAGCCATGGAGAAGAATTTAGACACTAGGATAAGATAAGGAACACACACATTATAAAGAAATCACTTTAGGATTCTATTTTTAAGCTGTTCCTGAAAACACTAGTGCTTAGGAAATCTATTGGCGGCAGAAGCAGTCAAGGGTAGCCTAGGGTTAGGGTTAGGCTTATGGTTAGGCTTAGGATACAGCTTAGGGTACGGGTTTGGGGAGGGCTTCGGGTACGGCCTAGGGTATGGGTTAGGGTTAGGGTTGGGGTTAGTGTTAGGGTTAGGTCTCGGTTTAGGGTACGGGTTAGGATTAGGGTACGTGTTAGGGTTAGGGTAGGGGTTAGGGTTAGGGTACACGTTAGAGTTAGGGTAGTTATTAAACCTATCCCACTCTCTAGATACACCTTAGCAAGTAAAGGAATATTATTTTGGGGTCCACCCATGGAGAAGAGTTTAGACACTAAGATAATATAAGGAACACACACATTATAAAGAAATCACATTAGGATTCTCTTTTTAAGCTGTTCCTTAAAACACTAGTGCGTAGGAAATCTATTGGAGGCAGAAGCAGTCAAGGGCAGCCTAGGGTTAGGGTTAGGCTTAGGGTTAGGCTTCGGGTACGGCTTAGGGTACGGGTTTGGGGAGGGCTTCGGGGACGGCGTAGGGTATGGGTTAGGGTTAGGGTTAGGGTTAGTGTTAGGGTTAGGGCTCGGTTTAGGGTATTGTTTAGGATTAGGGTACGTGTTAGGGTTAGGGTAGGGGTTAGGGTTAGGGTACGTGTTAGGGTTAGGGTAGTTATTAAACCTATCCCACTCTCTAGATACCCCTTAGCACGTAAAGGAATATTATTTGGGGATCCAGCCATGGAGAAGAGTTTAGACACTAGGCTAAGATAAGGAACACACCCTTTATAGAGAAATCACATTAGGATTCTCTTTTTAAGCTGTTCCTTAAAACACTAGTGCTTAGGAAATCTATTGGAGGCAGAAGCAGTCAAGGGTAGCCTAATGTTAGGGTTAGGCTTAGGGTTAGGCTAAGGGTACGGCTTAGGGTTCGGGTTCGGGGAGGGCTTCGGGTACGGCGTAGGGTATGGGTTAAGGTTAGTGTTAGTTTTAGGGTTAGGGCTCGGTTTAGGGTACGGTTTAGGTTTAGGGTACGTGTTAGGGTTAGGGTAGGGGTTAGGGTTAGGGTACGTGTTAGGGTTAGGGTTGTTATTAAACCTATCCCACTCTCTAGATACCCCTTAGCACGTTAAGGAATATTATTTGGGGGTCCAGGCATGGAGAAGAGTTTAGACACTAGGATAAGATAAGGAACACACCCATTATAAAGAAATCACATTAGGATTCTCTTTTTAAGCTGTTCCTTAAAACACTAGTGCTTAGGAAATCTATTGGAGGCAGAAGCAGTCAAGGGTAGCCTAGGGTTAGGGTTAGGCTTAGGGTAAGGCTTAGGGTACGGGTTCGGGGAGGGCTTCGGGTACGGCGTAGGGTTTGGGTTAGGGTTAGGGTTAGGGTTAGTGTTAGGGTTAGGGCTCGGTTTAGGGTATTGTTTAGGATTAGGGTACGTGTTAGGGTTAGGGTAGGGGTTAGGGTTAGGGTACGTGTTAGGGTTAGGGTAGTTATTAAACCTATCCCACTCTCTAGATACACCTTAGCACGTAAAGGAATATTACTTGGGGGTCCAGCCATGGAGAAGAGTTTAGACACTAGGATAAATAAGGAACACACCCATTATAAAGAAATCACATTAGGATTCTCTTTTTAAGCTGTTCCTTAAAACACTAGTGCTTAGGAAATCTATTGGAGTCAGAAGCAGTCAAGGGTAGCCTAGGGTTAGGGTTAGGCTTAGGGTTAGGCTTAGGATACGGATTACGGTACGGGTTCGGGTACGGCGTAGGGTATGGGTTAGAGTTAGGGTTAGGGTTAGTGTTAGGGTAGGTCTCGGGTTAGGTTATGAGTTAGGATTAGGGTACGTGTTAGGGTTAGGGTAGGGGTTAGGGTTAGGGTAGGTCTCGGGTTAGGTTATGGGTTAGGATTAGGGTACTTGTTAGGGTTAGGGTAGGGGTTAGGGTTAGGGTACGTGTTAGAGTTAGGGTACTTATTAAACCTATCCCACTCTCTAGATACCCCTTAGCACGTAAAGGAATATTATTTGGAGGTCCAGCCATGGAGAAGAGTTTAGACACTAGGATAAGATAAGGAACACACCCATTATAAAGAAATCACATTAGGATTCTCTTTTTAAGTTGTTCCTTAAAACACTAGTGCTTAGGAAATCTATTGGAGGCAGAAGCAGTCAAGGGTAGCCTAGGGTTAGGGTTAGGCTTAGGGTAAGGCTTAGGGTACGGGTTTGGGGAGGGCTTCGGGTACGGTGTACTGTATGGGTTAGGGTTAGGGTTAGGGTTAGTGTTAGGGTTAGGGCTCGGTTTAGGGTACGGTTTAGGATTAGGGTACGTGTTAGGGTTGGGGTAGGGGTTAGGGTTAGGGTAGTTATTAAACCTATCCCACTCTCTATATACCCCTTAGCACGTAAAGGAATATTATTTGGGGGTCCAGCAATGGAGAAGACTTTAGACACTAGGATAAGATAAGGAACACACCCATTATAAAGAAATCACATTAGGATTCTCATTTTAAGCTGTTCCTTAAAACACTAGTGCTTAGGAAATCTATTGGAGGCAGAAGCAGACAAGGGTAGCCTAGGGTTAGTGTTAGGCTTAGGGTTAGGCTTAGGGTACGGCTTAGGGTACGGGTTCGGGGAGGGCTTCGGGTACGGCGTAGGGTATGGGTTAGGGTTAGTGTTAGGGTTAGTGTTAGGGTTAGGGCTCGGTTTAGTGTATTGTTTAGGATTAGGGTACGTGTTAGGGTTAGGGTAGGGGTTAGGCTTAGGGTACGCGTTAGGGTTAGGTTAGTTATTAAACCTATCCCACTCTCTAGATACCCCTTAGCACGTAAAGGAATATTATTTGGTGGTCCAGCCATGGAGAAGAGTTTAGACCCTAGGATAAGATAAGGAACACACCCATTACAAAGAAATCACATTAGGATTCTCTTTTAAAGCTGTTCCTTAAAACACTAGTGCTTAGGAAATCTATTTGAGGCTGAAGCAGTCAAGGGTAGCCTAGGGTTAGGGTTAGGCTTAGGGTTAGTCTTAGGGTACGGCTTAGGGTACGGGTTCGGAGAGGGCTTCGCGTATGGCGTAGGGTATGGGTTAGGGTTAGGGTTAGGGTTAGTGTTAGGGTTAGGGCTCGGTTTAGGGTACGGGTTAGGATTAGGGTACGTGTTAGGGTTAGGGTAGGGGTTAGGGTTAGGGTACGCGTTAGGGTTAGGGTAGTTATTAAACCTATCCCACTCTCTAGATACCCCTTAGCACATAAAGGAATATTATTTGGGGGTCCAGCCATGGAGAAGAGTTTAGACACTAAGATAATATAAGGAACACACACATTATAAAGAAATCACATTAGTATTCTCTTTTTAAGCTGTTCCTTAAACCACTAGTGCTTAGGAAATCTATTGGAGGCAGAAGCAGTCAAGGGTAGCCTAGGGTTAGGGTTAGGGTTAGGGTTAGGCTTAGGGTACGGCTTAGGGTACGGGCTCATGGAGGGGTTCGGGTAAGGCGTAGGGTATGGGTTAGGGTTAGGGTTAGTGTTAGGGTTAGGGCTCGGTTTAGGGTACGGTTTAGGATTAGGGTACGTGTTAGGGTTAGGGTAGTTATTAAACCTATCCCACTCTCTAGATACCCCTTAGCACGTAAAGGAATATTATTTGGGGGTCCAGCCATGGAGAAGAGTTTAGACACTAGGATAAGATAAGGAACACACCCATTATAAAGAAATCACATTAGGATTCTCTTTTTAAGCTGTTCCTTAAAACACTACTGCTTAGGAAATCTATTGGAGGCAGAAGCAGTCAAGGGTAGCCTAGGGTTAGGGTTAGACTTAGGGTACGGCTTAGGGTACGGCTTAGGGTACGGGTTCGGGGAGGGCTTCGGGTACGGCGTAGGGTATGGGTTAGGGTTATGGTTAGGGTTAGTGTTAGGGTTAGGGCTCGGTTTAGTGTATTGGTTAGGATTAGGGTACGTGTTAGGGTTAGGGTAAGGGTTAGGGTTAGGTTACGCGTTAGTGTTACGGTAGTTATTAAAACTATCCCACTCTCTAGATACCCCTTAGCACGTAAAGGAATATTATTTGGAGGTCCAGCCATGGAGAAGAGTTTAGACACTA